>NW_006293957.1:1582573-1610479 GCF_000327345.1 Myotis davidii
GGACCCACCTGCTCTCACTGGGCTGTGCACTGCCTCTGAAGCCAGCAGAGTTCAGCGTGGCCCAGGAGGGCGGGCACAGCCGGGGCTCCACGGGGAGAGTGGCAGCTGGGTCGTTAAGAGGTTCGCGGCAGCAGCCAGAAACAAGGGTGTGGGTGGATGAGTGAGAAAAGGGATCCCAGGGAGAGGGGCACTGTGGCCTGGGGCCCGGAACAGGGACCTGGACGGGGACTTCTCATTTCAGCATTGGCTCCAGGCTGTGGAGCGGGCCCAGTGGAGATGAGGCCAGGGAGGAGGGTTGTGAAGGCCAGGTGAGAAGACTGGTCTCACTGCAACTATGACTCAGTGAGGGGTGGGGGGCGGTGTTCAGTTGATGAAAAGGACACAGGTTTCCAGAAGAGACATGAGGACAGGGTGAGCGACTGGAGCTCAGGAAGAAGCTCCTCCCCACGGAGGCCTTTGTTCCCTGCAGTTCCGTTTTGTGTGTGACATTCTCGCAGCACACTGAGCCGGGGCGCAGCTCGCACAGCTGAGCGGGGTGCCCACAGGCCGGGGTGCATCTCACCCAGCCTTCCTCCGCTGCCGGCCTGGGCGCTCCTGGGCTTTCCTGGGGCACGCTCTTTTAATAATATAAATATATTTTAAGATCCTTTCTTTCCAAGGGGTTACAGCTTCAGAAGCCTGAACAAAAAGGCACATGAGCAATGTTTTGTTTTATCTTTGCCATCTTTTCGATAATTGTCAGCACTTAAAAATCAAGTGATCTCATAGGAAAGCCCAGATTTATCCCTTTATTGAAAAACAAAGTGGCCGGAGATGCTCGGAGGGTGACAGTGGGTGGACCTCGGCCCCGCTGCCCTCTGCGGAGGGCCCCCCTCTAAACTGGCACACGCCAGCTCCGGGCTCCAGGCCAGTGGCTGTCCTCAACCTTGCCAACTGCCTTCTTCCCTGTGCCCTGGGTGTGGGTGGAGAGCGCCAGTACCCGCCTCTCCCTGCACTGAGGCTCACTTGGAGATCGTCTCCACGAGTCTCCACAGCTGGACTCCGAGCTCCTGGAGAGCAGGGTCATGAACTACTCATCCTTTGTCCCTTGAGCTCAGCACAGGCCCTGGTCTGAGGTGCTCAGAACTTTACTGAATTAATCTTCACCGAGGAAACAACTTAGGTAGAATGCGGCCTTGGCAAGTCTCGCCCTGGGCTGAAGGATCTGTGCTGCTGGGGTGGGGTGAGCAGTGTGGGTCAGGGCCACCGCAGGGCTCAGACCTCAGGAGGCCTCACAGCCCATGTTTGGCCCTACAGTGGGCAGCCTGGGCCCGTGGCTCACAGCCTGTTTGCATTTCAGGACGTTCCAGGACCTGTCCAAGCAGGTGGAGCTGCCCTACGGCACGGTGCGCGGCTCGGCCGTGTATGAGTACTTCCGCGCCAAGGGCACCAACCCGCTGGAGCAGGACAGCACGTTTGCCGAGCTCTGGCGGACCATCAGCAAGAACGGGGGCGCCGACAACTGCGTGTCCAGCCCCTCGGAAGGCATCAGGAAGGTAGGCAGGAGCGGGCCCGGCCTGCGGGTGCTGTGGGCGCGGTCACCTCTTTGAACAGCCCTGTCACTGCAGAGCTTCCACCTCCAGCAGGTAGATCGGCATCTCTCCCAGCACGTGGATGCCACGTGAGACGCACGCGTTTCCTGGGTAGAGGCACAGTCTTGGCAACACACGGAGGGGCTGCTCGTTAGGTACCAAACGGTCAGTTTTCAAGGGGCCAGTGAAGAGCAGGCGGCTTGAGCCTGAGACATGGGCCTCCTTCCTGTGGTCTCAGGAGGCCGGCCCAGCGGTGCCTGCCACCCACACGAGGACACTCAGCAAAAGAAAACGAGAGGCCAGGCGAGACGCGGAGGGAGGGAGGGGGGTGCGCATGGGTCCGCTGGTGGTGAAGGTTGTGCCAGGGAGAAGGTGGTGAGGGCATCGGGCCGAGGGTGCAGGCTGTGTTGGGGGAAACCGTGGGGGGGGGGGTAAGGCTGGAAGGAGCCAGGAGAGAGGAAGGCTAGAGAAAAGCCATCACATCCTTCAGGAGTGGGTTAGAATTTGCTCATTTATTTCAGGTGATTTCCTCTGTGCACTGAATTAATCATGACCATCCCATCACACAGACACAATCAGACACTGCTTCACCTCCCTTAGGGGGAGGCGCCAGGGGTTCAGGCTGAGGAGTTTGCCTTTATCCAGCACAGGCCTGGCGGTCAGTGAGGAGGAGGATGGTGAGAGGAAGGTGGTGTCAGGGGCTGCCGGTGGGGCACCCTCTGTCAGTGGTGCTGGTCTCTGGGGCTGCTGTCCCTGTGGTCATTAGCGAACAGTGTGAGACAGATGCGCCCCTTTGAGCAGGCGCTGGCCAGGGTGCCTCAGCACCCCTCCCTTGTACCTATGGCACCTCCCACACACATGCCACATGCCTCTCTCTCACATATACACCCTCAGGCAGACACACACACAATGCCTCACACACACACACACACACACCCCTGTCCAGCCTGCCTCGGTGTCTCCTTGCTTCCTTCTGGTATAAGGCCCCTCTGTGTGACCAGCTCACAGGTTCTCACACTGTCACCCCCACTCCCACATACTCACACTCAAGCACACACCTATGTTCCATATCCCCAGCCACTTGCTGGCAGTTGGTCTTACTGCAGAGCGCCATGGCTATGAGGGGACCGTCTGGGGAATGCTCCAGGGCCACCAGGACCCACCGCCCTGCTCTTCATGATGTCAAGGGTGCTCAGAACTCTCCCAGCCAACTGCCCCCCCCAAACCCCCCCTGGGGAGCCCACAGGCCCAGGGAGAGAGGCAGAGGTCTGGGTCCTCTGTAGAGCCAGGGGCCGTTCAGGCTGAGTGTGGCTCCTGTCCAGGGGAACACAGCGACTGGCTCCGTGCTCCTTGTGGAGTGAGAGCCCATGGGCGGCGACCTCACACTGCAGTTAGTGCAGAGTGCTCAGACACTTCGACAGCAGAGTGTCTGGTTCTGGAGCCTGTCACACGTGGGTGCGGGTCCCAGCTCCACCTGCCACAGGTGGGTGCAGGTCCCAGCTCCACCTGCCACGTGGGTGCGGGTCCCAGCTCCACCTGCCACAGGTGGGTGCGGGTCCCAGCTCTGCCTGTCACATCCACCTGCCGTGGGTGCGGGTCCCAGCTCTGCCTGTCACAGGTGCCTGCGGGTCCCAGCTCTGCCTGCCACAGGTGCCTGTGGGTCCCAGCTCTGCCTGCCACAGGTGGGTGCGAGTCTCAGCTCCATGCCTGCAAGCACCTGTGGCGCTTTTCCCACCAGGAACCCTCAAAGTTGAGAGAGGCTGGGCCAAATCTGGGGTCTCCAGATACTTAAGACACATAAAAGTTCATGTTATGGCAGATCTTGAATATTTACATTTAACCAAGTGATACCTTAGCTAAAGTAATAAAATGCAACATAAATGGTGCTATTGCCATGCTTGCTGGATTTATTAACACCTGCATAGGATGGCGCTCTGACCCTCAGCTGTCGGTCTCCCCTGAACCCTGGCAGGGAGGCGCGTGCGGAAGGTGCCTCATGTGGAGATGATGCGGACAACGTTGATGGAAGGCCTCTAATGAATGTGCAGCCTGGTCCGGGTGGCCTTTGAGCATCCCTCCCTGCTTCCTCATCTCTCGGAGCCATCCTCCACCCCACAGGGAACTCCCAGGGTTCGTTGCAGCAGGGCTACAAAAGCACTTGTAATGACAGAAAGGATGGCTACTTCTGACTTTATTAAACTTCTATTAACTATAAGACACTTAAAAAATTAAAAAAGCACATATCACAGCGGCAGGGATATTTACAAGGCATATACCCAATACAGGATTAACATCCAGATTATATAAAGAACTTTTACAAATTAGTAAGAGAAGTTCAAACAATTTAATAGAAAAATAGGCTACAGACTTGCACAGGCCTTTCACAGAAGAGACAACACATATGGCCAATAATTATGTGAAAAGATATTCAAAATCATTAGTGATCCAGGAAATGCAAATTGAGACCATAAAGATATATCATTTTCCATCAACTAGACTCCCACAAAATAGGAGGTGGTCGGGAGGGCAGGAGTGGCAGGTGGCTAATAGCTAGGAGAGTGTACTCAGTACAACCACTTCAGCAACAAGTGTGCCATTCTTTATAAAATGGAATATTTACATACTCAGGCTCCATCAGCTCCACTCCTGTGTATCCACCCAAAATGAACTTCCATATGCATCCCAGAGACAAGAAAGGCCATGGGAGCCTTGCTTATGGAGCCAGAACCCTGGAAACAATCCAACTGAGCATTAACAAGGCAAAAAAAGTAACCGGCAAAGAAATGAACCCACTCCAGCTCCATGTAAGAGTATGGATAAAACTTAGCAGAATAAGAATGAGTAAATGCAATGCACCTGGGTCCACTAATGGAAAATAACTTACAATATGATACCCTTTTAATAATATGTAAGATTCTCGCCCCCCCCCCCACCCCACACACACAGTGACGTGCAACACAAGGCCCGCGCTGGGGGCTGTGCAGAGGGAGCGGGAGAGCTGGGGAGGACGGCCTGTGGGTGGACAGAAGTCAGGGTCTGTGTTAGCTTTAGATTCAAGGCTGTGTTTTAAGTTTTTGGTTCTCATTATAATCAATGTTAAGTGAGTTGATTACAAAGATGGCCATCTCTGCACAAAGGAAAGGTGTGGGAGCAGGCTGTGATGGGTGGGAGTAGCCTGGCAGAGGCGGTCACCGTCCACTGTCCGGAGCCGGGGCAGGGATTCCGTCATGGCGCCCACCCCTGCAGTCCTGCTTCCTGCCAGGTCCACTCAGACAGGGACAGCGCCCCCTCTGGGCTCTGATAGAGACCAGGAAGGAATCTGTCAAGAGGGGGAAGTTTTACTGATTCATTATGAGCCTACAACATACAGGTTTTCCAACAAACCTCCCTGGCAACCAGTAAGTTTCAGTAAATACTGATTGTCCGTGAGGGAGTCACCTGTTTGCTGCCTGACTGAGCCGAGGCACACACATTGGGGAGGTAGTTGGTGCCATCAGTTAGCTGGTTACCCTCCTAGCTTCTGGAATGCAGGGACAGGGGATGGTGTCAGGGTCTCGGTCAGACTTATCTCTGGATACTATTCTCAGGGAAGAGACCCGCTGGTCCTCAGAGACGGGAGGGGCTGCCTTCCTGTCCCTCAGCCACCTGTGCTGGTCACACCCGAGGCAAGACTAGACCAAGGGCTGGCAAATTACTGTCCACAGGCTGTCTGGCCCACCACCTGCTTTTATCAATAAAGTTTTATGCCCTAACCGGTTTGGCTCAGTGGATAGAGCCTCAGCCTGTGGACTGAAAGGTCCCAGGTTCGATTCCGGTCAAGGGCATGTACCTTGGTTGTGGGCACATCCTCAGTGGAAGGTGTGCAGGAGGTGATCAATGTTTCTCTCTCATTGATGTTTCTGGCTCTCTATCCCTCTCCCTTCCTCTCTGCTAAATATCAATAAAATATATTTAAAAAAATAAAGTTTTATTCAAACAGCCGAACTCATTTATGCACATGCCATCTATGGCTGCTTTCCTGCTACTTTAGCAGATCACGAGGGCCCACAGCCTAACTGTTTATTTCCTGGCTTTTCCCGAGAAATCTGAGCCGTGGGTGCCCAGGAGCACTGGCTTGGGTCTCTCCTCTACACCAGGTGGCACACCCGGCAAGCAAGGCGCTGACACCCAGCTTATTCCTGGCCTGGCCTACCCCCCGGCCCTTGGAACCTGTCGAGCAGTCTGCATGCCAGGCACTGTGCCAGACGATCTATGACATCATTCCTTCATCCCGGACAGAGCGAACTGCTCAGTACTGTCTCCCTCGTGTAGAAATGGGCTGAGCCTCAGAGACGGTGGCTGCTCCGGTCCCCTGACTCTGAGTCTCACTGTGGCCTCCCCCCAAGGCCACGTCCCCATCTCTGCAGCCCAGCGCGCCCCACCAGGCGTACTCTTATGCTTTCATTTTCCTTCCTCTTTCACATGAACTGAGCAGCACGTGCGCCTGGCGCCCACGTGTGAAGCCTTGCCTCTCCCCCCCCACGGCCGCAGCAAAGCTTCCGTATCTTTGATTTCCAAACTTAAAAATGTCAGTTAGAGATTTGAGATGCAGAACTGAGCTGACAATTTATGTAATCACTTTGTAACATGAAATCAGACTAATGTTGTTCGTGGGATGTCGTTCTTCGGCTTTTCAACTCTACCCAGTAACGTCCGGCAGACCAGGCTTCTGTGTAGCCCGGGGCCGGCCTCCCGTCAGGCGGGTCTAATATTCAATAACATCGCCAAGCAGACTACAGTGCTCACGGTGTGTCAGCCTCCACGGCTCACGGGGCTCTCTGAGTGAACAGACCCTGAAGCTGGAGATGGCGTGTTCAGAGCATAGCTGTCGAGTTGGGCAGGCTAGCGGCAGGTGGCTCTCCACTCCCTGAGCAGCACGGTGTCACAAAGCACAAACGCGAAGGCAGAAGGAAATGGGCTCACATCTTATTTGCTTCCTCACTGATGTACCCTTGGCCCTGCACCAGGCTGTGTGTGGGGATCCCCGTGAGCACTCACCTTTGTTCCACCCCCTGGCTCGCTGCTCTGAGGCCCGGGCTGCCCCACAGCACACACTCCCCGCTGAGTATCAGGGACCCCTGACTGTGGGAGGAAGAGTGGTCCCAGAGGACTTGGCCTCCAGGGACTCAGCCTCCATGGGCTCAGTCTCCGTGGACTCGGCCTCTGTGGTACTTGGCCTCTGGGGGCTCGGCCTCTGTGGGACTTGGCCTCTGGGGGCTCGGCTTCCATGGACTCAGCCTCCAGGGCCTCAGCCTCCGTGGACTTGGCCTCCGGGGGAGGACAGGAACCTGGTGCCCTTCCGTGCAGTGCTCTTCTTGCGGAGGGAGTGAGGGGAGGAAGCATTCTGGTCCACGGCTTTCCTGGGACGGCACCCTCTGTATTCTGGGGATGATCAGGAAGCTTGGCCAAGTTCATGGAAGGGACCCTGATATAGGTCTGATCGCCTAGAGACAGGCCGGATGAACTGGCCAGCCCTGCACAGTGCCTGCAGTCCTGCTCCCTGGACATGGACCTGTCCTCTCTCTGCTGATCGGCTTCCACGTGCCTCCTTCCTTCTTTCAGGGGATAACCACTTACCTCTACTTGCTCAAAAGGCACTTCTACCCATTTTATAAGTTGGACAGTCCTTCTCTTTATTCATTCAGCTATTCCCTGATTCATCCACTCAAGAAATTAGTTTCAATAACTTCTACGTAAGAGTTTGATAATTAAGTTCCATTTTCAAACTAATTGAATCTGTGGCGTTGGTCAAGTGGCCTCCCTGTCCTGAGCTCTGTGAGAGGTAGAGCCTGCCAGTGCTGGGAGTGCACCAGTGCGCCAAGTGGAGAGTGCCGTGTGCACACAGCGCAGGTTGGCAGCCAAAGATGCCAGCAAACTGCCTCAGCATCTACTCTGTGTTAGGAAAAGAAGCGAATGAAAGTATGGAGACAAATATCACTTCATCTTTTTATGAGATACTAGAGGCCCGGGTGTACCTCAGCCTGGCCTGCACCCTCTCCAATCCAGGACCCCTCGGGGGATGTCCAACTGCCAGTTTAGGCCTGATCCTGCAGGGGATCAGGACATCCCTCTTACAATCCGGGACCACTGACTTCTAACTGCTCACCTGCCTGCCTGCCTGATCGCCCCTAACCACTCTGCCAGCCTGCTTGCCCCAACTGCCCCACCCACCCACCTTCTGGCCCTCAACTGCCCCCCCTTACTGGCCTGATCGCCCCCAACTGCTGCCCCCTGCCAGCCTGCTCACCCTCAACTGCCCTCCTTCCGGCCTGCTCACTTCCAACTGCCCTCCCCTCCTGGCTCGGCCACCATGGCTTTGTCCATTAGGACGTCCAGAAGGTCTCCCTGAAGGTCTCCTGGTCTAAGTAGCATATTACCCTTTTATTAGTATAGATATTTGATGTACAATGAAATGCACATATATTGTTAATTTCATGGGTTTAGATTTGTGTACAATGATGCACTCACCATCCAAGATGATACGTAGAACATTGCCACCACCTTGAAGAGATTTCTCATGTCACTTTTTAGATACGTCTCCCTGCTCCCAGCAACTCCTAGTGCCACAGATCAAACTGACCTGCTCTAGTAATTCACATCAGTGGCAAGACATAAAATGTGCACATTTGGGCTTAGTTTCTTTCTCCTGCCAAACCTCTCTGAGATTATCTGTGAAGTTGTTGCTATCAGTACTTCTTTTTCCTCCCTTTGAATGGTATACTATTCCATTGTATGAACAAACCTCAGATTTTTAATTTATTCTCCAGTCGACGTACATTTAAGCTGTTGACAATTTATGGCTATTATGAATAAGGCAGTATGATGATTTCATATGTCTTTGGTGGAGATTTATTTCCATTTCTCTTTGTTAAATATGAGTGAGTAGAGTTCCGGGTCATGGGGTGGTGGTGTGTTTGCCTCTGTGGGAAACTGCCCACCCACCTCCAATGTGGTCATCCTGGTGTCACTCCCACTGACAGCGTCGTCCTGTATACTGTTGAGTTCAGCCGCTGGACACGCCAGCGGACGTTTGGGGCTGTCGGTCTCTGACTGGACAATGCCGGGTGTCTGACGTGAAGGGCACCTGCTCTGAGCTGTGCTCCTTTGGTGGCTAAGGATGTCCATGCTCTTTCATGTGTGCATTGGCTGTACAAATAGCTTCTTCCAAGAATTGTGTGCTCAAGTCCTTTGTTAGTCTTTACTGGACACTTTGAATTTTCACTGTGTGATTTGGATGAGTTTTAAAAAATATTTTATGGATATAGATCTTTGGTGAAATATAAGTACAGCAAATATATTTCCCAGTTGGTAACTTGCCCATTTTCCCATTCATTTTCTGAATGGTATCTGCTGAGGAGTAGAACATTTTAATTTTGATAAAACCCCAGACATATTTTGGGTTAAATTTTTATTGTTGAAAGTATTACATATGTCCCCTACCCCCCCACCCTCGCAGTGACCCCTTATAGCCTGCCTCACACCCCACCCCAGCCTTCACCTGTTGTCTGGATCTGTGGGTTATGCAGATACACATGCAAGTATTTTGGTTGATCTCTTCCCAACCACCCACCCTCCCTCACCTTCCTTCTGAGATTCCACAGTCTGTCCTATGCTTCCATGTCTCTGGATCTATTTTGTTAATTAGTTTATTTTGTTCATTAGATTCCACATGTGAGTGAGACCATGTGGTACTTGTCTTTCTCTGACTGACTTATTTCACTTAGCATGATACTCCCCAGGTCCCTCCATGCTGTCTCAAAGGGTAAGAGATCCTTCTTCTTTACTGCTGCATAGTATTCCCGGGTACTACAGTTTTTTATCTACTCGTCTACTGATGAGCACTTGGGCTGCTTCCAGATCTTAGCTACAGTAAATTGAGTCCTTTGCCCATTTTTTGATTGGATTGTTTGTCTTCCTTTTGTTAAGTTGTATGAGTTCCATATATATTTTGGATATTAATCTTATGTCAAATGTATCATTGTCAAATATGTTCTCCTAAACAGTGGGCTCCCTTTTCATTCTGCTATTCAAAAGCTTTTAATTTTGATGTTGTCCCATTTGTTTATTTTCTCCTTAGTTTCCTTTGCCCTAGGAGGTGTATCCGTAAACATATTGCTACAAAAATGCCTGATATTTTCCTGCCTATAGTTTCTTCTAAGATTTTTATGGTTCTTGTGACTTATATTTAAGTATTTTATCCATTTTGAGTTTATTCTTGTATATGGTGTAAGTGGTCTAGTTTCATTTTTTTTTTTTGCATGTACCTGTCTAATTTCTCCAATACTGTTTATTGAAGAGACTGTCTTGACTCCATTGTATGCTCTTGCCTCCTTTGTCAAATATCAATTGAGCATAATGGCTTGGAATGATTTCTGGGTTCTCAGTTCTGTTCCATTGGTCTATATGTTTTTTCATGAGCCAGTACCAGGCAGTTTTGAGAACAGTGGTTTTGTAGTATAGCTTGATATCTAGCATTGTGATCCCTCCAACTTTGTTCTTCTTTTTCAAGATTGCTGCAGCTATTTAAGGTGTTATTTGGTTTCGTATAAATTTTTGGAGAGTTTGTTCTAGATCTGTGAAATATGCCATTGGTATTTTAGTAGGGATTGCATCGAATCTGTAGGCTGCCTTGGGTAGTATGAACATTTTAATGATGTCAGTTCTGCCAATCATGAATATGGTGTATTCTTTCACTTGTTTATATCTTCCTGTATATTTTTCAACATCCTGTAGTTTTCTGAATACAAGTCTTTTACCTCATTGTAAGTTTATTCCTAAGTATCTCAATTTTTTGTTGCAATGGTAAATGGGGTTGTTTGTTTAGTTTTTCTTTCTGAGAATTCATTATTGGTGTATAAAAACCATAGATTTTTGGGTGTTGAGTTTGTATCCTACTACATTGCCAAATTAATTTATGAAATCTAGTAGTTTTTTGCTGGAGTCTTTAGGGTTTTCTATGTACAATATCATGCCATCTGCGAATAATGAGAGTTTTACTTCCTCCTTTCCAATTTGGAGGCCTTTTATTTCTTCTTCTTGTCTAATCACTGTGGCTAAGATTTCTGGTATTGTGTTGAATAAGAGTGGTGAAAGCAGATATCCCTGTCTTATTCCTGTTCTTAGGGGAAATGGTTTTAGTTTTTGCGCACTGGGTATGATGCTCACTGTAGGTTTCTCATATATGGCTAATTAATATTTCATCAAATACATGTAAACTAATTTATATAAACATTTCCTTCTCTATTGTCATTTGGGTCATTTCTAGTATTTCACAAATATAGGCATTATAATGGCAATGGATTTGTAGTTACTAAATTTATTTCTTCAAGTCAAATTTTTAAAAGTAGAATTATGGTGTCAAAAAAAGATATAAACATCTAAAGCTCTTAACACAATATCACTGAGTATCACAATAAGCAGGGCTGTAAGTTAACTTTATTCTGATCTTTGGGATGAAAAGAACACCCAGGCTTCAATGGATTTTTTAAATTTTTTTAAATCAAATCCTATGGATTTGTTTTCGGTAGGAATGTTTTTTATAAATGGGTATTTTTTCTACTTTTCTCATATCCTTCATTGTGATTTTTTCCCTTTTCTTTCTCCTTACATACTTTGCTTTATTGTTCTGGGGATGAGTGGGGAGGAAATCCTTTTCCTTTCAACTCATTTTACCTTGGCCCGGGATCCTGTCATGGCTGAGGAACTAGAGTGAGATCACAGTCAGGTATCTCATTTAATAATCAGATCAATGCACATACACGCCCTTCCCCAAACGTGGGCTTGTACAGTGATTTATTATTTGAAGCCTGTCTTTTACCTGTTCATCTATTTCCACAACTCATTTACTGGTGCTGAGCTCAGTGACTGTGTGAAAGTGTGCTTCACGCTCTCCTCTTTTTAAAGCTGAGTTAGAATTGGTATCAGGCCACAGTGCAAACAAAGACTGACCTGAGACAGTATATTATTTCAAAAATAAACGATGTTTTGTTTTTTACTTTATGCCAGAGCCTTCCTTCTGTCAGGGCCTTGGTCAATGTTTGGGCAATTAGAAGATTAGTTTAATCAGGCAGTTGCACTAGAGGCCACAGGAGAGGCGGGATGGGTGCCTGACGTCTGTCCCCATGCAGCAGCTCAGCTGTGCTTCCTTTTGCTAAAGAGGCAGGTAAAGGTCTAAGGGCAAGAGGCTTGCTGAACCTCAGGCTTTAGTCAGCATTGGACCCAGGTTTGGAGCTTAGCATTTTCTTACTCCAGCAAGTGTGGCATTGCCTGGTGACACTGGGCAAAACTGAGGGGATGCATGATCACCGCAAAGCCGCAGCCCCTCACACTCCTCCCTTCACTGTGTGCTCCTTCCTTGCTCAGTGCTTTTGGACAGCTCTGAGTCTCTAATGGAGCAGGGTCCCTACAGCTGACCACACTGCCTTAGTCTCTAATGGAGCAGGGTCCCTACAGCTGACCACACTGCCTTAGTCTCTAATGGAGCAGGGTCCCTACAGCTGACCACGCTGCCTTAGTCTCTAATGGAGCAGGGTCCCTAAAGCTGACCACACTGCCTTAGTGTCTAATGGAGCAGGGTCCCTACAGCTGGCCATGCTGCCTTAGTCTCTAATGGAGCAGGGTCACTACAGCTGACCACACTGCCTTAGTCTCTAATGGAGCAGGGCCCCTACAGCTGGCCCTGCTGCCTTAGTCTCTATTGGAGCAAGGTCCCTATAGCTGACTGCCTTAGTCTGTAATGGAGCAGGGCCCCTACAGCTGACCCCGCTGCCTTAGTCTGTAGTGGAGCAGGGTCCCTACAGCTGGCCACGCTGCCTTAGTCTGTAATAGAGCAGGGTCCCTACAGCTGACCACACTGCCTTAGTCTGTAATGGAGCAGGGTCCCTACAGCTGACCCCGCTGCCTTAGTCTGTAATGGAGCAGGGTCCCTACAGCTGGCCACGCTGCCTTAGTCTGTAATGGAGCAGGGCCCCTACAGCTGACCCCGCTGCCTTAGTCTGTAGTGGAGCAGGGTCCCGACAGCTGGCCACGCTGCCTGAGTCTGTAATGGAGCAGGGCCCCTACAGCTGACCCCGCTGCCTTAGTCTGTAATGGAGCAGGGTCCCGACAGCTGGCCACGCTGCCTTAGTCTGTAATGGAGCAGGGTCCCTACAGCTGACCGCGCGGCCCTTTATAGTGCCAGCATCTTAATTCTGTTTGATGCCGATTGGTTTGGGTTAATACAGCCCAGGAATCAAGGAAATCCCCACAGTTCCTCTCTTATTCAGTTACTTTCCTTTGGGATTTGAGTATTACTAAGTAAATCTCGTTACGGACTCTTCAGTTACTTTTTTTGATTATTATAATTTGCTACGGTGAGCTTAGGTATCTAACCAGTACTGGTGCCACTGTGTTAACTTGATGATTTTCAAACTCCTCAGGAGAGGGGTGGGAGGATGTTCATGTGCTTGGATTTTATTTTTCAGATTTCCTCTGCCCTTGGTTTAGTTTGCACCCAGGCCTGAATCGCTTCACTTTAGCGCTGGCTGTAAATGCGGGCAATTTCACTTTATTTCTTCCACTGAGTATTTGTGCCTTTGGTTTTGTGATTTAAGTTTTTACATTTGAACTTGTTTGTCATTTGATAAATTAAAATCAAGGAGTGTTTGCTTTTGAAAACAGTTTTTATTTATTGCATCAGCCAGATTCCTAGCAATTTTTAAGCCTATTTTTATTTATATTTTGTCAGTATAATGTTGTTTGTCCAAGAACAAGAGGGGGAAAGAGAGGGAAAGAAAATAACATTCATAAAAAAGTTATTATATTTGGCATTGTGTTTATTTTATCTTCATCCTTGAGGGTATTTTATGAAATTTTCCTTTTGAAAACAAGGAATGCAAAACTCAGAAAGGTTAAACAATTTGCACAAAGATTATTGGACTCCTTATACTGTGTTTATTACTGTGACTAGTATTCCCACCGCCATGCTTGTCATCCTCACTGCGGGAGAACTATTTGAGCAGGAGCTGTTTCCACAGGGATGCTGGCTCTGCGGCTCCGCACGCTCCCGCACACAGGGATTAGGATTGGCTTTGAACCCACCTTTTAAAGTGTGTGTGTGTGTGTGTGTGTGTTTGAGAGAGAGAGAGAGAGAGAGAGAGAGAGAGAGAGAGAGAGGAGAGAGCGACATCACATGCACAAACAGGATGGGCAGAAACAGACAGAGAGGCAGAGAGTGAGAGATGAGAGGTGGGATTAGCTCAAATCCAGAAGGGGAGAGAGAACAGTAAAAAGCATGCCTCCCAAGGATCAGGTAAAGAAAGCAGAAGTGGTGAGGGAATGGTGAGGGTAAATGTGGAATTTGCTATCTCTACTATTTCAAGACTCCCCAGGGAAAAGGTCTAGGGCCTGTGTAGTAGCCCTGGTATCAGACCTCAGCTGGTCACATGGGCAGTGCTGGTCACATAGGCAATGCTGATCACATGGGCAGTGCTGGGCACATGGGCAGTGCTGGTCACATAGGCAATGCTGATCACATGGGCAGTGCTGGGCACATGGGCAGTGCTGGGCACATGGGCAGTGCTGATCACATGGGCAGTGCTGGGCACATGGGCAGTGCTGGTCACATAGGCAATGTTGATCACATGGGCAGTGCTGGTCACATGGGCAGTTTTGGTCACATGGGCAGTGCTGGTCACATGGGCAGTGTGGAGGGGCCTGGACAGTGCTGGTCACATGGGCAATGTTGACCACATGGGCAGTGCTGGTCACATGGGCAGTGCTGGTCACATAGGCAGTGCTGAGGGGCCTGGGCATGCTGGGCACATGGGCAGTGTTGAGGGGCCTGGGCAGTGCTGGTCACATGGGCAGTGTTGATCACATGGGCAGTGCTAGTCACATGGGCAATATTGATCACATGGGCAGTGCTGGTCACATGGGCAATGTTGATCACATGGGCAATGCTGGTCACATGGGCAGTGCTGGTCACATGGGCAATGTTGATCACATGGGCAATGTTGATCACATGGGTAGTGCTGGTCACATGGGCAGTGCTGAGGAGCCTGGGCAGTGCTGGTCACATAGGCAGTGTTGGTCACATGGGCAGTGCTGGTCACATGGGCAGCGCCGAGGGGCCTGGACAGTGCCGGTCACGTGGGCAATGGCACTGCCCTGCATCGTGAGGGTCCAGCACCTGGGCTACGTGGAGGTTGTGGTTGAGCCCTGCCCTTCCAGGGGCCAGTCTTTCTGATTCTCTGACTTCCCACCACTGAGCCCCCTGACAAGGAGAGCCCAGAGCTTTCTGCTGAGCCCCAGGTCCCTGAGGGCCCTTACTCAGGGTGTGCCCACCCGCTGCATCTCCTAGCAGTTCCACCAGAGCCTGAGCAGTGCTGGGGCCTTGCTCTCAGGGCGGTGTTTAGAAAAGGCCACAGAAGACACCACACGCAGGGGTCACAGGATGAGAGTGTGCGACAAAGCTGAAGGGATGGCCTGCACACAGTAAGGGACACTCCCAGTATCAACTATGATCACCTCAACATCACTGCTTCTCTCCACTTCCAGCACAAACCGAGGGCGGGTCCAGCCCTTGTGGCTGGAGGGCACTGGGAGGAGCTTGCGCAGACTGAGGCCTCCACTGCAGGCTGTCCTTTCTGGGTCCACCTGCACGGTTTCACCTGGAGGGTCTCACCTGCATGGTCTCCCCTGATGGGTCACCCCTGGTGGGTCTCACCTGGAGGGTCTCCCCTGGTGGGTCACCCCAGATGAGTCTCACCTGGAGGGCCTCACCTGGAGGGTCTCACCTGCATGGTCTCACCTGGAGGGTCTCACCTGGTGGTTCTCACTGGAGGGTCTCCCCTGGTGGGTCACCCCTGGTGGGTCTCACCTGGAGGGTCTCATCTGCATGGTCTCCCCAGGTGTGTCTCCCCTGGTGGGTCTCACCTGGAGGGTCTCACCTGGAGGGCCTCACCTGCATGGTCTCCCCGGGTGGGTCTCCCCTGGTGGGTCTCACCTGGAGGGTCTCACCTGGAGGGCCTCACCTGCATGGTCTCCCCGGGTGGGTCTCCCCTGGTGGGTCTCACCTGGAGGGTCTCACCTGGAGGGTCTCCTCTGGAGGGTCTCACCTGGAGGGTCTCCCCTGGTGGGTCTCACTGGGAGGGTCTCACCTGCATGGTTTCACCTGGTGGGTCACTCCTGGAGGGTCTCACCTGCTTGGTCTCACCTGGTGGGTCTCCCCTGGAGGGTCTCACCTGGAGGGTCTCACTGGAGGGTCTCACCTGGAGGATCACCTGCACGGTATCACCTGGTGGGTCTCAAAGCAGGACACAGCTCAGTGAGGCCAACTGGGTGCGGCCCTGGTGTGGGTGGGAGTTGGAGGTGCATGGTCCTTGCACTCATTGTTCAGAGGTGTGATCTCAGGCAAACTAATGCCTGGACAAAGTTACAGGAAAAACAGGAATAACAACACATCTTCCCAGAGTTACTCTACAGATTGCAGGTGATATGAAGGGCAGACTTCAACACAGCGGTTCTCAAAGTGTGCTCCTTGGGACAGCAGCAGCGGCGTGACCTGAAGATGTGTTAGAGATGAAATTCCTGGGCCTGCATTAGACCTGATGCATGAGCAGCTGGGGTGGGGAGTGGTGTTAGTTTCGGTATTTGAACATGCCTCCAGCCGAGTCCCCTGCCCCCATCCGAGTCCCCTGCCCCCAGCCGAGTCCCCTGCCTCCAGCTGAGTCCCCTGCCTCCCAAGGTTTCGGACATAGGTTTGAATGGATGGTGCTTATTATGCTTGCTGTTCATTAGGATTTGATTGGTTCTGGAATCTTAGAGAGTCCCCTGCCCCAGCCGAGTCCGCTGCCTCCAACTGAGTCTCGTGCCCCCAGCTGAGTCCCCTGCCCCTAGCTGAGTCCCCTGACTCCAGCCGAGTCCCCTGCCTCCAGCTGAGTCCCCTGCCTCCCAAGGTTTCGGACATAGGTTTGAATGGATGGTGCTTATTATGCTTGCTGTTCATTAGGATTTGATTGGTTCTGGAATCTTAGAGGTGACTCAGGCAGAGGCCCAGGTGTCCATGGAGGCGCTCGAGGGCAGCAGGCCGACCTGCCCAGCTCACTTTGATTCAAAGTGCAGGCTTCCCAGAGGTTAGCATTCATCCTTTCAGTTCTTCACACATTTATTCAGCACCAACTGTGTGCCAGGTACCGTGTCTGGGCAGTGCAAGGAATGGCCTGGGGACTGCCTTCTACTGTGTGTATACAGGGAACACTGCCTCTTGCCTCCTGCTGTGTGCCTGCAGGGAGGACTGCCCCCTGCTGTGTGCCTGCAGGGAGGACTGCCCCCTCTGTGTGCCTGCAGGGAGGATCACCCCCTGCTGTGTGCCTGCAGGGAGCACTGCCTCTTGCCTCCTGCTGAGTGCCTGCAGGGAGGACCGCCCCCTGCTGTGTGCCTGCAGGGAGGATCACCCTCTGCTTTGTGCATGCAGGGAGGACTGCCCCCTGCTGTGTGCCTGCAGGGAGCACTACAGGGCTAGTCCCTCTGCTTGTCCTGGGATGTTGGCCACAGGAGTGTCCGTCCTGCTTAGGCTGCTTCCTTCCCCAGGATGACCTTTTTCATTCTGTATCTTTTCTCTCTGTAACCTTTTTGAAATGTCTAGGCCATCCAGTTTACTTTTTTTTTAGAACATTTTTAATCCTTCCTATGGAGTAACTCAGATTAGAATGTTGTTTATCATGGTCTTTGGACAATTAGAACTTTTGACAAAACACTGGACATCGGTGTGTCCTCTGCCTGCTGGAGGTTGTCTGTGGGCCCGGAGTCGCTGGTGGTTGCAGTGTCAGACTTCTCGGAAGGAGAACAGATGCTGCACTAACAGCTGCCAGGTTGACCTGAATGGAGGAGGAGGGAGAAGAGGTGGAGCTTGTGTGGAGCCTGGCTGTGCAGGGATGTGCCTTGTGCCCTAGGTGTACCTGTTAATAATGCGGATTTTTTCAATAGATGGAGTTACACAGATGTTGATATATATGCGATTTGATATGTATGCTATTTTGTTGTATTGACAGCAAGCTTCAAAACTTCATATGTCAAATTTTCAGAAGGTGTTAACATCATAGATACTTTTATGCTAAAAAATGTCGAATTTCATGCCAAAAAAAGCATTTTCAGAAAGTTTTAATTCATTATTTTGAAGAAAAGTGCTGCTGAATACTTCAGGAAGCTTATGGTGAACATGCTCCATCTCAAGATACTTGTGAAAACTGGTTTAAATGCTTTAAAAGTGATGATTTCGATGTGAAAGACAAAGAACGTCCAGGTCAACTGAAAAAATTTGAAGCCCAACAATTACAAGCATTATTGGATGAAGATGCATGTCAAACTCAAAAACAACTTACAGAAAGATTAAACGTTGCTCAGCAAACAACTTCCGATCGTTTACAAGCAATGGGAAACATTTTAAAGGAGGGAAAGTGGGTGCCACATCAACTGAATGAAAGACAAATGGAAAACTGTAAAGTCATCAGTAAAATGTTGCTTCAACGGCACAAAAGAAAGTCTTTTTCCATTGATTTGTGACTGGCGATGAAAAGTGGATTATTTTGAGAATCCCACATGCAAAAAATCACGGGTTGACCCAGGTCAACCATGAACATCGACTGCAAGGCCAAATCGCTTCAGAAAGAAGACAATGCTCTGTGTTTGGTGGGATCAGGAAGGTGTGGTGTATTATGAGCTTCTAAAAGCAGGTGAAACCACTAATACTGATCGCTACAGACAAGTAATCAATTTGAACCACGCTTTGATCCTGAAACCACCAGAATGTGCCAGAAGACATGGCAAAATAATTTAACTTCATGATGACGCACCATCACACACTTCAAAACCAGATAAAGACACATTAAAAGATCTTGCCTGAGAAGTATGAACCCACCCACCGTGTTCACCAGACCTTGCTTCTTCAGATTACCACTTATTCCGATCGATGGCGCATGAACTTTCTGAGCAGCACTTCAAAACCTATGAAGAACTAATACTGATCGCTACAGACAAGTAATCAATTTGAACCACGCTTTGATCCTGAAACCACCAGAATGTGCCAGAAGACATGGCAAAATAATTTAACTTCATGATGACGCACCATCACACACTTCAAAACCAGATAAAGACACATTAAAAGATCTTGCCTGAGAAGTATGAACCCACCCACCGTGTTCACCAGACCTTGCTTCTTCAGATTACCACTTATTCCGATCGATGGCGCATGAACTTTCTGAGCAGCACTTCAAAACCTATGAAGAAGTGGAAAATTGGGTCTCTGAATGGTTTGCCTCAAAACAAGAAAAGTTCTATTGGGACGGTATTCACAAATTACCTGAAAGATGGGGAAATGTGTAGCTAGCGATGGACATTACTTTGAATAAAGCACTTTTGATGTTTCTCTTGAAATTATCGTGTTTTCTTTGATTACAAAATCCGCCATTATTAAGTGATACACCAGTTAATAATAATAATAATTGCACACTCAGCACCTCCTCCAGGAGGTGGTGATCAGCCCCAAACTGCAGGTCTGCAGAAGAGCGGGCTGTGGCGGTGGGTTGGTCTCCATCCAGAGTCCTGCACCTTCACCACATGGTGCTCCAAGAAGAGCCTGGCACAGTGGCCACTGCAGGAGAAACGCTTGCTGAGCTGCAGGACACGCGGCCTGGGGCACAGGAGAGTGCGGAGGTCCCCATGTGGCATCAGCCAAAGACGACTGGGCTTGTTTCCATTCTTCATAAACAGAAAGCTCACACAGTAATTGTGAAGGGCCACAGTATAAACATCCTGTTACAACGGCTCTTTACCATAAACGCTGTCATACTGGTCATTTACCTGCACTTACCCTCTGCACCCCATGTACTGAGGCCTGAGATCCTCGCCCGGAACCCTTCACACCCAATGGGGCTGGGGCCCGGTGCCAGCCCCCGCTGCACTCCCACTGCCAGCAGGCAGAGGGGCTGGGTTCAATTCACACAGCTGGGGTCCAGGCTGCCTGTAGCCAGAGGAGCGAGCTATGCCACAGGGGGCGCTAGAGAGGGTCAGGCTCTGCTTTGTTGGGGTGCCTGGTGGACAGGGAGAGGCAGTTGCATGCCACTGGGCGGTGAAAGGACTTGAGGGGCCTCAGGTTTCTGAGTCCCCAGAGTCCAGAGGCCCCACCGGAGCTGCGCGGGCATGGTTCCCCCTCCGTCCATAGCTCCCTGGGGTGCAGGAGAGCAATTCCCCGGCTGGCAGAGGGGAGTGCCACCTCACGAAGCAGACGGACGCCCAGACCATGCTGCTGGCTCCGCTACTCACTGTCTGGGTTTATCAGGGACAAGTGACTTCACTTTTCTGAGCCTCAGTGACTTCATCTGTAAAAGGGGATTCGAGTTCTGCCCTCCTCTGAAGGGCCCTGCGCCAGCAGGTACCCCACGCCCTCCTGTGCCCTGCCCACAGACACCTGATTCCTCCTGCACTCCTTCCTGGCATGCTGCTTGGCGCTGGCAGCACGCATTCTTGGACTGGGAGCAGTGCGGCTGTGGCCCACAGGCAGGCAGGATGGAGACGGAGGCCGTGGCTCCCGGGAAGGCTGCTGGCCACAGGACTGTGCTCTGCGTGCCTCTGAGCAGCAGACTGCGCAGTGAGGGGCGCTTCAGTCTCCTCTGCTTAGCAGCGAGGGCATGGCGAGCCCCAGTCTCCTCACTCAGGGCTTGGTTTATGGTGCCCAGCCTTCCTCCGGTCACTGACGGTGTCCCTGCATGGCCAGGGCCAAACCCCTCATGGTCTCGGTCCCTTTCCATTTGTCCCACTTAGCGTGTGCATGGACAGGATGGAGTGACTTCAGGGAGGGTGAGGACCTGTGTGCAGGAATGAAGGCTGCCTGCGCTGCCGGGTCCGGGTCCGGGGATGGATGGCCGACGCCCTTGGCTTCTCTGCCAGAGCTGCTCTTCTCTCCTTCTCCAAAGTCCTCGTGTCTGTTCTTTTTCTGTGTGGACTCAGTGCCTGCTGTTTTCTTGCAGTATTCTTTTTCTTTTTTCTTTTCTTTTTTTAGGGAAAGGGGAGAGTGAAAAGAGGCAAACTTTTAGAGGCAGGTCAGTTGTGTAAAGGAGACATCCCCCCCAACACTCCATGCTGGGCAGCATCGGGGGCAGTGCCGGAGGGGGAGGTCTGCGGCTTTTGTGTTCCACAGATGGGCAAGGGTGCCTCCAGTGCCCAGGCCCACAGGGAGAGGAATGTCAGATTTGGTGTCTATGGACTGGGTGATGTCTTAGCTTGGATAACAGGGTTAAAGAAGACATTTTAATCACTTTGTCCTAAGACTCATCACTGATCCCACTCAGGTTTGTAATAATCCTTTATATATATATATAGACTGATTTCAGAGAGGAAGGGGGCAAGGGTGCCTCCAGTGCCCAGGCCCACAGGGAGAGGAATGTCAGATTTGGTGTCTATGGACTGGGTGATGTCTTAGCTTGGATAACAGGGTTAAAGAAGACATTTTAATCACTTTGTCCTAAGACTCATCACTGATCCCACTCAGGTTTGTAATAATCCTTTATATATATATATAGACTGATTTCAGAGAGGAAGGGAGGGGAGAGTGGTCCGAAACCTTGACCCCTGACCTTGCCCTGACCTTAAACCCTGACCTCCTGGTTCATGGGTCGACACTAAACCACTGAGCCATGCCAGATGGGCTCCTGCCCACCTGTGGGCACATCACATTTCACGTGTATCGGGAACAGCAGTGACAGTGTACCCATGTCCACCCCTTTCTTATAGGTGTTTCTGTCTTTCTGAGTGGTCTTTATAATTACTATCTGTTGCACAAATCCCCATGTAACTTGTGAACCATAATTTATTAGATTATTTCCCTAAATTAAATGTTGAAACTGTTCCCATGCTTACTTATAGGCAACATTGGATTTAGAACAATTGTTCTGTCTTTAAGATACAGAGATGCCCGTGCCTTACGTTTCCAGTTAAAGGCGCAGTTGCCAGGATAGAGATGGTGAGCAGCTCAGATAGTCACGCTGTGTTTGCCACCTCACCTGCCAACAGATTGTGCCACCTGCGATGCCCAGTGCCATGGAGGACCTCGTCCACATTATCAAATCCTCACTAACCCTGGGCACTGTCAATGTTAAAAACACGTGTGGAGGCAGCAAATTGCATTTCTAGGCTATGTTACCTTTCAGGCCTCCACTGCAAATGCACCTGCAAATGCTTTTCCTAGCTCCTGGAGGAACTGGGGCTCCACTCCCAGGACCCAGAGCTGGCCTGGAGCGCTCCTGCTTTCTTTGCCCTCCTGGGCTTGTGTAGAGCCCCAGGTAGGGGGTTGGGGGTGAAGGTCACCTGAGATTGTGTAGAGCCCCAGGTGGGGGGGGGGTGAAGGTCGCCTGAGATTGTGTAGAGCCCTAGGTATGGAAGGGCTGGCTGGTTCCCAGGCCTTGATCCAGCCTTACTTTCCACCAGCTGCACTCCAACATACTGAGGCACACGCAGACATGTGCTGAGTCCCTAATTAGAAATGAGGAATACATTGAATATTGTAAATGAGCAAGCCTGGTAAAGGCCATCTAACCCACTAAGGAGGTGAAATACAGTATTTTTGTTTTGTTTTGTTGTAATGCAGAACACAAATCTATGGGGTCACTTTGTCCTTTAGGCATCAGGGAATCTACATCAATGGCCTATTTGTGAATAGTCAGCATTCCCCATTCATTCCCCCAGCCACCTGGGAAGCAGGGGAGGAATGGGACTGAGAGGCCCAAGGAAGAATGAGCTGGAATGAACAGGAAGTGGCCAAATAGCCAACTCTAATGGTCTGTTGTGTCGCTCAGCCCAGGCGCCCAGCTCCTGGGTGGGGGCTGGATTCACCCTTCTTGCTCTGGAGGAACAGCTGATGGAGCACAATTGAGAAGGGAGTAAAGTTTGTCTTCCCAAGAGACGGGAAAACCCACAGCAAAAAGGAGCAGTTACTAAAGTAGGACTGGAAACTGTCTCAAAGTGGACAGGCCTCCAACGTGGAGCTGGGGGAGCCGGGGGAAGGCAGGGACGCCTTCCCAGGGGAGGAGAGGGTGGATGGGCTGGGCCCACAGGGAGGAAGCTGGACCTCTGAGCAAAGCGGGGTAAATGCTCCGACTCACGAAAGGAGGAGGAGGAGCTATAGGGTGGAGCCTGAGGAAGGGCTTAGCTCCTTGGAGGCAGATGGTCCATTTGCTGTCCCTCCACATGGAGAAACCAGAGCTAGTGGGTGGCAGCATCGAGTTAGAAGGTGGGCACATGATTACCAGGGGCACGTGAGGAACTGGTTCTGATCCAACAAGGAGCTGCATCTTGGAAGTTGGGGTGTCCTGCTCATTCTGCATGGGGCAAGACGGGGGTCCCTGGTGGGGCACAGTCATGATGGGCGGACTGTGCGGGCTTCTCAGAGTCTGGGATGCCCAAGAACAGTCCGCGCTAAGGAGCCTCTGGCGCATGCAGGTCTGTGGCCCAGCAGGAGAGTGGGAGCTTTGCAGAATGCCCAGGTGGCCTTCATGGCTTCCAGAAGGTTGTCATTGGAACTCGTGAACCTGAGACACCCAGGAGGTCCCGGTGCTGCATTATCCTCACAGGGAGCTGAGAGAGGAGTCAGGAAGCCCGAGGGCACTGAGGAAGGCGTGAGGGAGGCTGAGGAGACAGTGTTCCATGGGAGTCAGGGCCCCTGACTTGGCCTGAGTGCAGGCTGCGGCCCAGGGCCCCTCGGGTCCCTCCTCTGCCGGTACGGGCAGCTCTGGGTCAGCCTGTGCCTCTGGAAGCAGACGTAAGAGATACCCTAGGACAGTGGTCGGCAAACTGTGGCTCAGCAAACCGTGGCTCCCGAGCCTCATGCAGCTCCTTGGCCATGTGGTTTGCATATGTACTTCGTGGCCCATGCACAGAAGTCGGTATTTTGTGGAAGAGCCACACTCAAGGGGCCAAAGAGCTGCGTGTGGCTCGCGAGCAGCGGTTTGCCGACCACGGCCCTAGGAAACTGAGTCCCTGCTTACAAATGAGGAGGCTGAGGTCTGAGCCCGCAGCAGCCAGAGAGGAGACTCCCACCTCCCCTTCCCGCTACCTGCTGGCGGCCTGCGCTTGCAGCCAGGACAGGGCTGAGCCTGCAGGACTGTAAATGCAACTCCCTTCAGGCGACTGTGCTCACCTGTCATGTAGCCCAAACCGAAGCCGCCCTCCTGGGCCCGGAGGAGAGGGGGTGCCATCCACAGGGCCGGGCCGCTGCTGTCCGCGTGTGTCCACTGGCTGGCCCAGCGCCTTTCCTTTTCCTTTGTGGAATTACCTGAAAGGTAGACGGAAACATAATCTTAATTCTTCCTTCAGCAAGACATGCCCTTTTGAAATCACACAAATAACAGTGTCTGATTGTCATGGTGAATTGCACGTGTGGATGAAAAATGCCTCCGTCAGGCTGAAGCCAGATATCAGGCCATAAGTCAACATTTTGCTGAAAAACTTCATTGCTAAGAGGCGGACAATATTTCTTTCCTTGAGAAAACACGTTTGCCAGCAGGAAAGAATTTCACAGACTGCTACCTCCACGGGGAGGGGAGAGATGAGGTGACTTTGCAAAGTGCTTTAGGGACTTCTGGAATTGGCGTGGCTGGGAGTGAGGGTCTGACTTCCTGGAATTGCTTCCCGAGGTGAAGCTCTGGGTGGCACGGGCTTGTCATTTCTTAGAGGACCGTTGGGCAGCATTGTGCGCGCTGGGCACAGCCTGTTCTGGGAGTGCCACATGCTGTTCACACCGCCCTGATGGGAAGCTGCTGGTGAGAAAATGAGCCATGCTGGCCCAGGCACTCCGGGCCCCAAAAGGAGTCCAGTCTCAACCAGCTTCATGGAGGCAGCGGTGGTTCCCTTCGGAGAGTCTCAGTGGACAAAGACTCAAGGAGGGCGACAGGGACACGCTGACAGCGCGATGAAGCTGCCGCTTGCCACCCGGCCTTCCTGTCTGCGGTATATCGGCCTCCCCACCAGCCCGGCTTGTGTCTCCCAGCTCCCGTGGGAGGCGCGGGGAGAGGCAAAGAGCACATGCTCTCCGTAGGAATAAGCCAGACTTGGCTGCACTGAGAACACCCTGCTCTGTTTTAAAAGCTGGCCAAGGGACAGTGTCGACTTTGCCTCTCCTTCCAAAATGCAAAGCAGCTCACACTCTTCCCGTGCGCTGGCCTCCGGCACAGGCAGAGCTCTGGCTCTGGGAGCACCTGCCGAGGGAGGCGGACGGCGGTGCATGTGTGTGCACGTGGGCTCTCTTGTGTGGGCAGTGAAAGGCCAGTGGCAGAAACCCAGGCAGACACCCTAACAGCAGGAGCCCATCCTTCATGGTTCCTCCCCATGTTGTGTCGTAAATCAGCGAGTGAGATACAAGACACCTTAATGAGCCAATTAATTAGGAATTGTTCAGAGGGAGGTGTTTCTTCCAAATCTCTGATGAAGACACAGAGGAAGTGTTTTGTATTTATACCTTTCGAGCTTCTTTGCAGTTTTTACAAAGGGCTCTGTGTGAGTTATTGTTACAGACAGTTTGTAATCTTGGACACATAAAGAACAAACATTTGGCATAAGAATATGGGAATTGTTATCAGTATCAGTCCATTACGTTAGACGGCTAGCTTGCAAGGTCAGGCAGTTAAGTTTTTATCTTTTTCTATTATTCAAACTAAAACAGTTATTTTATAGAATAAGAGACCATAAAATAGGTCTAAAAATGACAGAGTTTACAGAGCAAGGGACTATCTCACAGTAGCAGAGAATTTCAAACAGCAGTTTTATACAAGATGGAGGTTACTATGCTTCACCCATCACAAGTGTCTGACTTAGATGGTGAGTCACTGCCCCTTGGGAGCGCTGAGCCTGGGGTATCTCCCCTGTCCACCCAGCAGGCTCAGCCAGGTTCCATGGATAAATAGTAAATGGAAGCTTCTATGCTCCCCCTAGATCTCTGGTGGGAAAAATCTCAGTTCCCTGGGGCCAGGGCAAGCCTGTGCCGAGGGTAGGTCCATGCCCTGAGGTGTGTGCACGGAGCCTGCAGAGGAGGCATCACCCCATCTGTCTGACCCCAGCCAGCCATGGCGTCGGCGTGGTGTGGCGGACCTGTGGCCAGAGCACCAGGAGAGTGCGCGGTGCTGGCTGGCAAGGGGGCGATTTCGGAGGCCCCTCAAGTCCGACCATCGAGGAGCCTCGCTGCCTGAAGGGAGTACAGCAGGCTGGCCTGGCTGACTGCGCGGTCTTCTCTTTCAGGCAAAGAAGGGGAACTACGCCTTCCTGTGGGATGTGGCGGTGGTGGAGTACGCGGCCCTGACCGATGACGACTGCGCGGTGACCGTGGTCAGCAACAGCGTCAGCAGCAAGGGCTATGGCATCGCCCTGCAGCACGGCAGCCCCTACCGGGACCTCTTCTCCCAGAGGTGGGCACCTCGTCAGGCAGCCCGGGGCCTGGGGTTGGAGGTGACCTGCTCCAGGTGATGAGAGTTAGCGCACACTTGTCTATTCACCCCCTCTCCTTGGCGCCGACCGGTGCACTGCTTGCTCCCCCCACCCCAGCGGGCTCCGGGCCAGGCCAGGCTCCAGGAGAGGAGGTGCTGGTCTCACTGGCAGCTTGGTGGGAGGGCGGGGCCAGCAGCAGGGACCACAGAGGACACCCGGAGCAGGAGGAGACCGGGGCCTCCCAGAGGGGAGGTCTTGCAGCCTGAAGGATGAGGAGGAGTTACCCAGTCATTTAAATTAAATGAATAAGTAATTTGGTCTGGCAAGAGCCCAACAATTACTTCTTAAGATAAATGCAAAGTAGGAAGAGTCACTGTGGACACGAAACAGAGGGCTGGTCAGTGGAGCAGAGGCTCCGTGGTGCTGTGTGTGTGGACTGGGCAGACACTGCCGCTTCCCGTCGCCCAGATCAGCATCCTGGTCCTTGCCACCAGCGAAGGGTGGGGGAGGAGGGGCGGAGGGCTGTGTGGGTGCAGCGGGTCCAGCCTGCGCTGGCCCAGACCTTCCAGGGTGGCACTAGTGCACCCCGTGACCCTGACGTCTGGCTCCTGAGCGTGATGGTTTCTAGAGGCTCTGTCTGCACACCTGGCCAGCCTCCTGGAGGACAAGCGTCTCTCATCATCCCCGGGTTCCGCCACAGGAGTGTACCTCAGTCCTTCCAGGGGCTGGCCTTCCTGGGGGTGGAAGTGGAGAAGCTCAGGGGCTTTGCCAGTGGCCAGCCCGCTCACAGGAGCTCTTGTCCCCAGGATGTCTCAGCCAGAAGCCCACCACTCACACCTGTCAGTGAGGTGACATCCTGGTGGGCGAAGGGGGCAGAACTGGAGCCCAGAGAGGCGTCCGGAAGGGCTGGCTGTGCCCAAACCCAAAATGTGGCTGAAGTGCAGAGGGAAAAGGCCCACCTGGTGGACACGCGTGGGTCAGCCCCTGTGGCCTGATTGGTGCCCTCATTCCAGCACCGAGGGTCACCCATGAGGAGGGCAAGTGTCGTTAGAGATCATCAGAACAGCACCCTGAGGCCCTCATGGGGAGCAGACACCGGGGCTCACCCACGGCTCCCCGGGAGTTGGAAGAGAGCAGCAGGCTCCCTGCCCCAGGGCTGGCCCATGCTGCGTTGGACCTGCAGGCTCTTCCCTTCCTTCTCCTGCCTCCTGGGTTTGGACTGGGGTCTTCTCATCACAGGCTGGTGAGCCCCATCTGGAAAGGCCGAGGAGGGCCTCTGACTCACCCATCAGAGACTTGTGTGCAAAACTGGAAAAAGGGGTAGAACTAATGAAGTTAGATGAGGCTTGGAGTTTGCTGTAGCTTTTAATGAAGCAGACATCCTTTGCCTCCCTTTGCCCCTGGAGCAGAGAGAAATGACAAGGGAGGAGGAGGAGGAGGAGAAGGGGGAAGAGAGGAGGAAAAATATTAAAAATATGGCAATAAATATATATCTATCAACAATTATATCTAAAAAGCAAAATAAATGAAAAAGAAATCAAATGAACACAATAAACTGATGCATAGAGAAGGGGAGGAGAAGGGGAGGAGAAGGAGAGGAGGAGGAGAAGGGGGAAGAGGAGGAGGAGAAGGAGAAGGGGAGGAGAAGGGGGAGGAGGAGGAGGAGGAGTGTCTCAATTGCCCAGATTGCAGGCATGAAGACAGAATGGCTTCTCTCCAGGTGCACAACCCACTGGTGTTCCTGAGGTTTGCCCCAGTCGGTTTTCTGAGACAGGAAGCCCAGGGCATTCCATAGACCATCAACCTGTGGGCACCTCTCCCCCGCAGATGGTCAAGGGGAGCCTGCTCT
>NW_006293957.1:1610609-1613576 GCF_000327345.1 Myotis davidii
CCAAACTGCCCCTCCCGCTGGTCTGATCATGCCCAACTGCCTCTCACTGCCAGCCTGCTTGCCCCAACTGGCCTCCCCTGCTGCCCCCCTCAGCTACCCACCAGGTAGCTTATGTGCCCCCAACAGAGCTCCAGGAGGCACAGGGTCCCGGCAGGAGGAGCCCAGGGCCCTGCGTGTGCCCTGCCAGAGGTCTCCTGGAAGCCTGCTGGGGTCACCCTCCCTGCACTGGAGGAGAGCCAGACCCTTGTTATCACATCCTGGGGTTGTTCAGTGGAGTTAGGGCAACGGGGTCTCAAAGGAGGTCAGAGGGGGACCTGAGGGTACCCCACCCGGAGGAGGTGGTGGGGAGGGGGGTGCTCACCCCCATAACTAAGGCGGATTCAGAAGGAAGGCGGTGTGTTTTGTGGTGGAGCAGGACCCAGTCAGGATGGGTCCCCGAGAAGCAGGCTGCCCTGGGCTGGGCCTGCGCTTTCCGTCTGGACTTGCTGGCCCCCGGGCTCTATGCAGTATCTCCAGACAGAGGCCCATGGGCTGCTCCCGACCCGGGTCACCAGGAGCAAAACTGGCCAATCCAGTGTCCTTTGTTCTGGCGAGAAAGGACTTGTCACTCTGCTCACCTTAGAAGGCCTCGTGCTCTGAGTTGGTGCGAGTCCTGGGGCTGTGCTGGCTCCTGAGCTCCTTGCCGTCTGTACTGCAGCCCCTCTGGGCCGGGTGCACCCTCCTGCCGGGCGATGGGTGCTGCGTGCGGGTGCTCAGACCTCCGGGTGACTGACAGTGCTGCTGGCTCCGAAGGGCCTGTGTGTGTGCAGACCGTGGCTGTCCCCGGCTGGGTGGCCTAGAGAGTGAGGGGCAGGTCCCCACAGCCCTCCGTGCCCTTTACAGGCAAAAAGGTGTCCTGTGAACAGCAGGCCTCTGTCTGCTCTGGAGTCAGGGTAGGGGCATCTATGATACTGGAAAGAACCAGTCCCAGGGCTAACATTTCCTCTGTTTGCGCCTCTTGCTCTGCAAAGCATGGGGCCCACAGCCACAGCCGAGGTGCGGCGGGCTTGGAGCAGGCGCTCAGAGTGGGCGTTCAGTACACGCTCAGCTGCCCAGGGCTCTTACCGGGCCTGCGGCAGCAGCTCCGCTCCTGGCTGGAGGAAGAAGACGCCTGCGATTCTATGTCTGGAAAACAGGAGGGCTGCTCTGCAGAGGCTGCTCCGCTGGCTTCCTTGGGAGCAGTGGGGGTCACCATGGGGGCGTTCAGCCAGCCTCGTTCCAGGAGTCAGGCCGTGCCTGTGACTTGCTTATCTTTCCTCTGTTGCTGATATATTTACATTTTCTTTTTGATTTGTTTGTTATGTGTTTTATTGATGTTTTCCTGTAAATTGCCTTGCATTCACCCTGGAATAATATTGGGCATAAAAATGCAAACAGTTACAAGGAGCCAAAAGGAAACACATCAGCAAAACTAGGCAGCCGGCCTGCCATTGCAGCGTGAGCAGGAGAGTGGGGCTCGGCCAGCGACCCCCTGAGCCAGACCCCCAAGAGCGCAGGTGACCTGCATGCAGCAGCCTGTGGCCAGGAGACCAGGGCCTCTCGGGCCAGCATGACAGCCCTGAAGAGGAGCTTGGCCACTTTCTAACTGCACTGTGGCAGGTCATCTAGATCAGAGCCCAGGTCTCAGCGGCGACACCAGTGTGGTAAGAGCCACTAGAACATACCGCGAGGACTGGCATGTGGACTGGTCAGCGCCCACTGCCTTTCAGCGAGGCAGCCTCTGTCAGTGCTGGGCTGCGCACCTGCCTGCCCGAGGCCCTCCCTTCTCCTGGGCGCTAACGCTGCCAGCCAGCACGGGGCCTGGCAAGATAGCTCACCGCTCTGTGCCTCAGTGGAAGTCACCATCTCAGAGGGTTGACAGGAGAATTAAACACGATGGATGAAGCACTCAGAACATTTCTTCTTTTTTAAAATATTCTTTTATTGATTTTAGAGCGAGAGGAAGGGAGAGGTAGCAAGAGAGAAACATCCATGAGAGAAACATCGATCGGCTGCCTCTTGCATGCCTCCTCCTGGGGATGGAGCCCAGGCCTGGCATGTGCCCGACCTCTGGGTGCACAGGACAATGCTCAACAAGCTGAGCCACACCAGCTGGGCAGAACCTCCTTAACACATAGGATGTGCTGGATGCATGTGATTAATCATCCTTCAGGGTTCCAGCTCCCTGTCACCTCCTCCCTGAGGTTTCCCTAAAGCTCCCGTTCAGGCCACCGTCCCGAAGCCCCACTCGCAGCATCTGCCTCCATCCCATCGTGTTGGGCACAGCTTCTGACTCCACTCTGACTGCTCTACTTGTTTGTTTGTGTGTATGTGTGTATGTGTGTGTATGTGTGTATGTGTGTGTATGTGTGTATATGTGTGTATGTGTGTGTGTGGGTGTGTGGGTGTGTCTCAGAAGCTCAGCATGGAGAACATCATACTTGGCACAGTGAATGAGTGAGTGATTTGGCTAATCCTACTGGGTGCGGCTTAGGATACAGTGATTGAAGCTCGAAGGAAATCATGTTGTAAGCATGACCCCTCATTCCGCAGCTGAGTGTGTGGCTCACCCCTTCTGCACTGCCAGCTCCCTCTCCTCACGCCCAGGACCCACCTGAGGCCCAGTGTGCTTTCCCTCGGACCTCATCCTTGGGAGGTGGGACGGGTGGGGTGGGGAGTGGAGAGGGTCTGGAGGCATTTGAGGAGGAGAGGGACAAAGCCAGACCTGTGTTTTGGGAAGTGCACACACAGTGAGGAGCAGGTGGGCGGGAAAGGCAGGGACCCGAGCGGCTGATGATGCACCCTGTGTGGTGGGGCCGCTGAGGGCAGAAGGTCAGGACCTGTGGCTCATGTGCGTCCGTCCTGTCTTGCAGAATCCTGGAGCTGCAGGACACCGGGGACCTGGACGTGCTGAAACAGAAGTGGTGGCCGCGCACAGGCCGCTGCGAC
>NW_006293957.1:1618802-1621666 GCF_000327345.1 Myotis davidii
GTCTTCTGCATCCTGGCTGTCGGCCTCCTCCTCGCCTGCCTGGTGGCCGCCCTGGAGCTGTGGTGGACCAGCAACCGGTGCCGCCAGGAGACCCCCAAGGAGGTCTGTGCGGGTCCTGCTCCCCTGTTCTGCAGCCAAGGCTGGGAGTCCTGGGTGGCGGTGGGCACTTTCCGTCCAGGCGGTGCTGACTGAGGCTCCTGCCATAGACAGCGGTACACATGGGGGAGGATGGTGTCTTTGTTTCATTTTGATTTTAAAGCCAGAGACCACATGTAGGGGGTGTTTTCATGTCCAACAGAGTGCCAAGGCAGCAGCCATGGCCGCTGACTTTCCCTGAAGAGTGGGCACGGCCTGAACCACGCAGAAGGGCCCACCCTGCCGCCCATGCCCATCTGCAGGGCCCAGCCTGGTTCTCCTGGGTTTCTCACCCAACCCAGTGGAGGGGGCTGGCCCTGCCCTTCCCCCTTCCCCCCTCCCCCCTCCTTCCTCCCTCCTGGCCTCCTGCAGGCACACCCAGCCCTGGGAGCCCCGCAGCCCCCAGCTGCCCCTTCCTGCCCTCACCAGCCTCAAGCTGGTTCTGCCTTCACACTTTCTTCTCCTGGGCTTCTGCTCTTCTTCAAGCTCTTTTTTGTGTGTGAAGTTTTCGTTAAGGTCCCCTGGAGACAACTTCTCTAAGGGAGGGTGGTGAGGAGTGGGGCTTGGTAAGGATACACGGCCATCACAGGCCGTCGCTGCGGCCGTATACACCCAGCTGCTTCTCAAGCCACCGTCCCTCTTCCAGTTCAGGTGGAGATGCGCGGGTCTGAATTTCAAACAAGACGCAGTAGAGGAACCAGCACCAAGACCAAAGGTGCAGCACAGCCATGGCTCTGCCGCCTGGAGAAGCGGGCCGGCCACACCCGGGTGTCAGGCTGTGCAGCCTGGCAGCTGGCGGTGAGGGGCTCTGCCCCGCGGGCCTGTGTGCGCAGAGTGTCAGGGCCAGTGGGGTGTCTTGGAGCTGCTCCTGTAGGGCTGGGAGGACAGGCCCTCGTGGATCCACTCCCCGTGGCTTGTTTTTTAAAACCGAAGCCCAAAGCCCATTTCCTTTGTGCACATTCCCCTCAGGTCAGGGGAAGGGAGAGATTCCACAGGAGGGTGCGTCGCACAGACAGGGAGGTGCCACCCTGGGGCCCCGAGCAGGCTCAGTCTCAGAATGTTCCTGGGAGCCAGGTTCGGTGAGAGTCATTCTTCTGGACTGGAAGCCCTGTCTGCTCAGGTCGCGTCCCTTCACACCCTAGTGTAGTGTTTAGAGACAGGCTCAGCCTGGACAGCCCAGAATGCAGGGCTGTGAGGATGAGTGTGTGTGAGTGTGAGAGAGTGTGTGTGAGCATGTGTGAGAGCGTGTGTGAGTGTGTGTGTGAGAGAGTATGTGTGAATGCGTGTGACTGTATATAAGTGTGTGAGTGACTGTATATGAGTGTGGGGGTGTGAGTGTGAATGTGTGTGAGAGTGTGTGTGTGACTGTATATAAGTGTGTGAGTGACTATATGAGTGTGAGAGTGTGAGTGTGAATGTGTGTGAGTGACTATATGAGTGTGAGAGTGTGTGAATGTGTGTGAGAGTGTGTTTGTGTGAGTGTGTATATGTGAGTGGGTGTGTAACTATAAGTGTGTGTGACTATATGAGTGTGAGGGTGTGTGTGTGAATGACTGTATATGAGTGTGAGTGTGAGAGTATTAGTGTGCGTGAGTGTGCATGTGATTGTATATAAGTGTGTGAGAGTGTATGAGTGTGATTGTGAGAGTGTGTGAATGTGAGAGTGTGTGTTAGTGTGAGTGTGTGTGACTGTATATATGTGTGTGAGTGAGTGACTATATGAGTGTGAGGGTGTGTGTGTGAGTGGCTGTATATGAGTGTGAGGGTGTGTGTGACTGTATATGAGTGTGTGTGTGAGAGAGTATGTGTGCGTGTGACTGTATATGAGTGTGTGTGAGTGATTGTACATGAGTGTGAGAGTGTGTGTTAGTATGAGTATGTGTGAGCGTGTGTGTGACTGTATATAAGTGTGTTTGTGTGAGTGACTATATATGAGGGTGAGGGTGAGGATGTGTGTGAATGTGTGTGTGTGAGTTACTATATATGAGTGTGTGTGTATGAGTGGCTATATATGAGGGTGAGGGTGAGGGTGTGTGTGAATGTGTGTGTCAGTTACTATATATGAGTGTGTGTGTGTGAGTGGCTATATATGAGGGTGAGGGTGTATGTGAATGTGTGTGTGAGTTACTATATATGAGTGTGTGTGTATGAGTGGCTGTATATGAGGGTGAGGGTGAGGGTGTGTGTGAATGTGTGTGTGAGTTACTATACATGAGTGTGTGTGTGAGTGGAGAGAGAGAGGCAGTCTGGGGAGATGTAGACAGAGGTGGAAAGAGAGAGACAAGCCAGGAAACGGGGTGGTGGAGCCATGTGAGCAGCTCCCTCCTTGGCAGTAAGCCCCCGTCTTCCATTCTGGCTCCTGCGTGTGCCTGAGTGCGGGCACAGGAGTGAGGATGAAACTTGGTTCCTGCTCCCACGGGAGGGAGAACCGGTGAGGAGGCCGGTGGAGAGTGCTGGGTGCTGCGTGTAAGGACAATGCTGTCTTTTTCCTATGCTCACGGGCTTCTGGTCTTCAGGTGAAGCCCTTCCCTCTCTCCCTCCCTCCCTCCCTCCTTCCTTCTTTCTTTCTTCACACCCCCCCTCAGCCTCACAAAATGTGTAGTGTGGTTCCTATGGGCCTGTCATTTTAATTGGCATTAGATTATATATTTCTTATTCTAAGTCTATTTTCTTTTTTTTAACATATATTTCTTATTGATTTCAGAGAGGAAGGAAGAGGGAGAGAGAGG
>NW_006293957.1:1621815-1644181 GCF_000327345.1 Myotis davidii
CCCTCCCTTCTTCCCTCCTTTCCTCCTTTAATGAGTGCACCTTACCTCCCAAGGGCTTACCTCCACAGGCTGGTGGACAGAGAAGCCAGCCAGGCAGTCTCTGTCCTGGGAGGGAGCAGCCGGTTCCCTCAAATGCCCGTGTCCTCAGGTAGGGGTGCAGGGCTGTGGGTGGGGAGAGCTCTTGGGGGTTGGGTTGTAGAGCTGGGTGTCGCGGGGTTTGTACAGATCCTGGGGCTGGGATGAGATTGGAAGTCACCTGCAGGAGGGTGAGCAGCACAGGCAGCCATCTTCCTCCCAGAGCCCTGGGGCTGCCCGCGGCATCACAGGCGGCTGCAGGGGGCGGTGCTGGAGGGGAGGCAGGGACTTGCTCCCAAGGTCTGAGTGGCCAGGGGTTTGGACCTTATCAGAGAGGGAATAGGAACCAGGAAAGCAGTTCAAAAGCAGGATTTTAGAAGCATGTCTTTAAAACCTTCCATGAGCAATGAGGGATTTAATCCAGACCAACTCGGTCACTGGCTGCCTGTGTCATGGAGAAGAATGTGCAATCGGGCGGGAGTGCCTGGCTCCTCTCACGGTGCTTTATGTGGGGGCATGGCCATGTCCATTCAGAGCCAGAGACGGGCCTTCCGGGGCAGCCCTAGCCTGTGTGAGGGCTTGTGAGTTTGGACACTTACTTGAGGAAGAGCAGTAATGTGAGAACAACCCTTAATATTCATGTGGGTCTGCCCTCACATTCGTCTAAGGAACCAGATGAGTACGTAGTTACCAGTGCAGGTGAGCATGCCACCCTCTGCAGGTGCAGCGAAGAGCCAGCACCAGGCTTAGGGGGAAAGTGGAGTCATTGCTCTGAGAACAAACCATTCATGACATAAAGATGAGTACTGCGAGAACGGGAGAGAACATGAGGACCGAGGGGTGAGCATCCATCACTGGGCGGGACCTGGGGTTCCGGTTGCTGCCTGGCTGCGCCCCCTGCAGATAGGAGCTGACTCAGGCCGGAGCCAACCTAGTCTTGCCGGCTCCCCTCCAGGCCAGGCAGCCGGCCTTGGAGCAGCTGGGCCCCTCAGAGCAGGCCCTCAGGTGGCCAGGCTGACCCTGCCTGCGCACCCTCCTGCTCTCCATGAAGATTCCACCTGGGGCCTCCCTTTGGCTCTACCCCTTCACGTCCCCACTCCTGATGCTTTTCCAGCTCCATGAAGAGGTGCTTCTGCTGCACCTTCTCCAGCCTCACTGATGCCAGCCTCACAGCTGCCCAAGGCTCCAGGAGGGAAGGCGTCCAAGTGCCTCTGTAGCCCTGTCCCCTGGGTTGGTCACTGGTGGCCCCGGGGCTACTTCCTTAAAGGTCCTGGGGATGGCAGGAGGGACATAGGGTCAATGAGTCGTGCGTGAGTCAGCATGCATCCCCTGTGCCAGGGAGAACGGCATGTTCTCCTGGGCTCTCCTCCATCCTCAGAACATCAAGGGGGCGTCTGACCCTAGGAAGTAGGGCTCAGGAGCGATCCAGCTGAACTGGGAGGCAACGTGGTGCCTGTGCTAGGCCATGCTCAGGTGTGTCCTGGGTGTGCCCTGGGCTGTCCTCAGGTGTGTCCTGGGTGTGTCTTGGGCCGTTCTCAGGTGTGTCCTGGGTGTGCCCTGTGCTGTCCTCAGGTGTGTCCTGGGTGTGCCCTGGGCTGTCCCCAGGTGTGTCCTTGGGTGTGCACTGGGCTGTCCTCAGGTGTGTCCTGGGTGTGCCCTGTGCCGTCCTCAGGTGTGTCCTGGGCAATCCTCAGGTGTGTCCTGGGTGTGCCCTGGGCGATCCTCAAGTGTGCCCTGGGTGTGTCCCGGGCTGTCCTCAGGTGTATCCTGGGTGTGCCCCGGGCGATCCTCAGGTGTGTTTAAAAAAATATATTTTATTGATTTTTTACAGAGAGGAAGGGAGAGAGATAGAGAGTTAGAAACATCGATGGGAGAGAAACATCGATCGGCCGCCTCCTGTGTGCCCTGGGCCATCCTCAGGTGTGTCCTTGGGTGTGCCCTGAGCACCATACTCGTGTGTGTCCTGAGTGTACCCTGGGCCATCCCCAGGTGTGTCCTGGGTGTGCCCTGGGCTGTCCTTCCGGGCTTTACAGACCCTGTGGAACAGGAAAAACCCAGAAGGAACACAGGAAAGAGGAGAAGGCAAGATTCAGCAGCTGAGGAGCCCCCCGGCCCCGCTCTAATCCCAGGGCCACGTGCTTGGCCAGTAGTTTTCCTTTTCTGGGAGCTGCAGGCTCTGCCCGGGGCACCTGGCCTGTCCAGCTTCCTCCAAACTTTGCTGGCTGCGAAGAGAAGGGGAGGTTGTATTAACCCCAAGAGCATCTGAAGTTCTCTCTCCAGTTCTCCAGCTTCCTGGATCTCTGGTACCAGTTTGTGCCTTTCATAGATTCTGAAACGACAATAGTCTATAGAGTCAATGTTTGCCAACGCAGCTGTGGCCTGACTGTGGCTAATGCAGACACAGGAGCCGTGTCAGGAGGTCCTCACAGGCAGCGGGAGGCTGCTGGTCCGTGGGGGCAAGGCTTGTTCAGAGGCTGGGCCCAGGCCCAGGACGGCGTCACGGAGCAGGGGCTGCTGGGGCAAGCCACTGTACTGGACGGCACAGCACCCGCCCGCCTCGGCACCTCTTCCTTCACCAGCTTCAAGCCTGCTGCCCTCGCTTGGGCCACGTCCTGCCCGTGGCGATAGGCTCGGGCCCTTTCAGCACTCTCCTTCCGAGAGGAGGTGAGCCCTGGCCTCCCCGCGGAGCGGCCCGGAAACATGGCAGTGAGCGAATACTGTCAGATGCACGAGTAACCACAGACACAGGAGACCCAGGCAAGGTCATGGGGAGAACAGGATCGGCCATGCTGAAGGGACTTAAGAAGATAAATTTTTACAAACTGTTGAAGGAGTTGGGGAAAGACAGTGTGTGCATCACACGTAGTTGAGCAATGAAAAGGCTCACAGTCTCCAGCTGCTTCTGCTAAGAGTACCCAAAGGTGCTCTCAACTCAGGATGGTCTCCCAACAGCAGCCGTGCGTGCGGCGGTGTGGGCTTCAGGTCACTGGCGTCTGTGTGCAAGTCATGAGTTAAGACAGGTGTGGAGAGTGTGGCTCTGCTCTCCCCGGGGGGCTGGGAGCAGGGAGGGACGCAGAAAGGCCGGTGAAGGCCGGCTGAGTCCTTGCTGGGTCAGCAGGCGGCTGTGCACTTGGCCGGAGGGTTCAGGCCAGCCCCTTAGGGCTCCCACTGACTGGCCCCTCCCCAACCGGCAGCCGCTGGCACAGCCCTTAGATCTGTGTGGTTTCTTCGTCTTTTTTCTTTGAAAACACATTAAGGACTTTCACATTGTGTGGGGTTTCTGACACTTGTACCAGGCGGGCCGCAGACGGTTCTCCCCCTGCGTGGGGGCGTCTCACACAGCCTGAGCTCGTGGGATGCTCGCCCCAGGCTGCGCTTGGCCTGCCCTTTGCTTGGAGTTTGACGTCAACGAGGTGTGGGCAGCAGGCATGACCTTGCCTGGCACACGGCACAGGCGCTGCTGGAAAAGGGACTGTGGCTTCCAGCACCGCACGGAGGGCGTGGCACCTCCACGGAACCAAGGAAGTCGACTGCACTGTCTGTTTCTGAGGAACTTCAAAGCAGTTTGATGTCCTTGGTTTATTCTCAACAAATACCCAAGTTATTTGAAAGCAAGGTCACATGTTCTCTTTTCCTTTCTTTCCTAAGCAAACAAACAAACAGACCAATTTTCTTGATGCCACTCACCATACGGAGAGACTCAGGGGTTAGGATCCCTCCCTCTCCACAGCCTCAGGCCTCAGGGTACCAGGAAGGTCGGCTGACCCTGGGAGTCCCTTTCTCTGCCACTCCCACCCATCACCCCCATCCCCAGCCAGGCCCAGACCATGAGCCTGCAGCACAAGGACACGCCCTCCTGGCATCCCCGGAGGTAGCTCAGGGAGAGCAGCCTTCTGGCACAGGTGCTTCCTGCTCCAGAAGCTGCCTCTGTATCTCTGCCCCGTGTTTCCAGGGTGTGTCCTGGGGAGCTCATTTGCCTTCCAGAACCCCAGCTTCTTTTATGTTGTGGGGAGGGGGGTGATTACGCATCTTTTGAGCATCATGAACACGGTATGCAAATGCACGGGCACATTGGGAGCTAAAGGGCTATTCTCTTTGGCCCCATCAGATAACACCCTCCTGTGTCTCCAGTCCTGCAAGCATCTTCCCCCAGGTCGCTGGGTGTGACGGCAGTGATCCTAACAAGTGGGAAGGGAGGCGCACTGCCCAGGCTGGCTTGTGGGTTTTTGCGACTAGGGACAGTGTCCTAGGGACAAGTCCCCAGCTCGCCAAGGGCTGGCCCTGCAGCCGAGGGAGGAGGGGAAATGGGCATGCTCACCACTGTCCACAGGCCCTGGAGGCCAGGGTCTGCAGCCTCCGAGAGCTGGAGAAAGCCAGCCGGGGCTCCTGGTCGTGTTCCCAGAAAGGGGCCTGGCCCTGAGCCGTCTGCCTGGGGTCAGCCGGCCGGTAGCATGTGGGTTCTTGACTTTGTGCAGGAAAGTTTTCACAGCACGAGCCCAGGTGACTGTGAGGCAACGTTTATTAAAGCCGGGACGGAAAACAAAGGGTTTCCAATAGAAGAAGCAACAGGGGCTCCCCGCTGGGCTGCTGGCCCTCTGGGGAGTCAGAGAAAAGGGGGTCTTGGGGTCAGGTGGAGGGGACTAGCCTGGGAGGAGCTGCCACTGCCCATTGCTCCCCAGGTTGCAGCCTCGTGGGGTCCCTCAGAGCAGAACTGCTTGGCTGTGGGGAAGGAGAAGGGGTGGCAATGGCGGCGGCTCCCTGGGGAGAGCGCTGGGTCCTTTGTCTTGGGGGTTATTTCTCTCGCAGGCAGGAATCTGAGGGGAGGCCTGGGGTGGGTTCCAGCAGAACACTCACCATTTTCCAGGTGGGCTCCTCCAGGGCCTTGGTGGCCACCGATGGGTCCGTGCCAGGGCAGGGGTGTCAGGCATCACAGCTCTTCCTGGTGCCGCCCACCTGGTTTTGCAGCTTTTCTGGGCCTGGAGCTGAAATACAGCCCAGGTGTCATCTGTGGGAGATGTTCTCTGCGGGAGGGGCCTGCGGGGACTGCTCTGCGGGGGCTCAGCCAGGGCCTTGGCGCCCTGCCCCCGCCTGGCTGCGGGCCGTCAGGGAGCTGGGGGCTGGCTGACCTCCCTGTGCTTCCCTCCAGGACAAGGAGGTGAACCTGGAGCAGGTGCATCGGCGCATGAACAGCCTCCTGGATGAGGACGTCGCTCACAAGCAGATCTCCCCGGCGTCCATCGAGCTCTCGGCCCTGGAGATGGGGGGGCTGGCACCTGGCCAGGCCCTGGAGCCTACACGGGAGTACCCGAACCCCCAGATCTCAGTCAGCACCTTTCTTCCAGAGCAGAGCGGCCACGGCCCCGGCCGGACACTCACGGCAGGGCCCAGCGGCCTGCCGCTGCCACTGGGCGGCTCGGCCACCATGCCCACTGTGCCCTGCAAGCACAGGTCGCCCAACGGGGGGCTGTTCCGCCAGAGCCCGGTGAAGACCCCCATCCCCATGGCCTTCCAGCCCGTGCCCGGGGGCGTCCTCCCCGAGGCCCTGGACACCGCCCACGGCACCTCCATCTGACCAGCCTCCGCCCTCCCGCCGCACACCCACCCGACCAGCAGAGCTTTTTAATACGAGGAAACCACACACAAACACACACACACACACACACGCACACACACACGGACACACACACGCACACGCACTCGTTTTTCTTGTACATACCTGTAAATAATGACAGAATGGAGTGGGGTAAAAGTGTATTTTGAATATTCCCAATTTTCGAAGTCAGTAAAAAAACCACAAAAACGGCGTGAACGACTTTGTAAATTTTGTTCTATATGAATAAAAAGGCAAATTCCTTGTGATCGTTCTGAAGTGCCAGAGAAGCGGGGCCTGGCCTTCCTGAGGGCAGGAGGGTGGGGTGCAGGGCTGCAGGGAGGTGGGGGAGGTAGGGAAGGAGTTGGGGGGGGTGCCGGCCCCAGAAGCCCATGCTGCCAACCGGCTCTGTACCTCCTCTGCGGGCTCCTCTCAGGCCTCAGGCAGGTGAGGGGCCCGGGCGCCTGGGCCTGGCCGACGCTGTGCGATGGGGACTTGGGGCCAGGGCAGGCCGGCTGGGCACCCACCACTGCATGTGTCCTGGGCTGCGCCGAGGAGAGGAGCGCCATGCGAGGGGCTGGTCCCTGAGGGCTTTGGAGCCCTGCGCTGTATATTGGCCTTGGTTCTTCTTGGTTTTCTCACTTAGAAGACTCAACAAAGAGCAGGAGGGATGGGGAGCCCCACCCTGTCTCACAGGGGTGGGCGGGAGGGGGGCGCAGGGAAGAGGGGAGAGGACCCGAGCGCCAGTGGGCAGCAGCCTGGCCTTCGAGGAGTGATGGCTGGTGAGGTTAGGACCCGGGCTCTCACCTGCAGGGAGGTGAGCCACAGCCCAGGCTGCCTCTGGGGCTGCCACCAGGAGCACAGTCTGCTGCACAGAGCCCACGTGCGTCCAGGCCCTGCTTCACCTCTTATCGCACCCGGAGCCTTCCAGCAGCGATGCAGCTCCCAGCAGGCCGGCCGCCAGCGCACAGTGCAGGACCCAGGCCCATCCTGTGGCGGTGGCCTGCTGCTTCCTGCTTCCAGCTGGAGGCCTGGCAGCAGCCCCTCCTTCCCTTTCTGGGCAATCAGACATAGAGCCAGTGAAAACTAGGAGCAGCTGCCACCTCAGTGGGTCCCTTCCTCTCCTGCTGCAGACCAGGAGCTGCTCTGCTGACCTGCAGGATGGGACGGAGGCAGCCCAGCCACCATGCGGACGGCCGCCCCAACAGCACTCGGGGATGCCAGGAATACAAAGTCCTGTTGATGCCTCCCCTATGGCCTGGAGGCTTCCTCCCCAGATGGATGTATGAGGGTCGGTTTCTTCCCCAGTCCCGAGCGACCAGAAGAGCAGGAAGGAATGGTCTCATTGTTACAGAAAACCGTAGAAGAACAAAGCAACGATTAGAGAGATGGAGTTACATTTATTATTACTCGTGGGCCCAGAGGAAAATGTCTCTAGAATTCTGAGCGAAGTCACACAGGAAGTTTCCTGTATTTATACCTTTTTACCCCCTTTGTCTCCCAAATATGGTGCTTTCCAGTCCCCTTTGCAAGTTCTTAAAGGGCCCTATGTGCTGGGGCTTTGAGACCTCGACCAAAGGGTTGGCCCTGTCCCAGCACTGATAACTTCGTCTGGGGAGGTTTAATGGCCTCTCTGAAGTGGGAGTAGTCTCATTTTCCTTTTATTTAAGCCAGCATCTACAGAAGCCAGAATGCAGGGTTAACATGTCAAACAGCAGTTTTCATGTACGATGGATGCTTCAGCATCACATGTAGCGGAGAGCGGCCTGGCGGGGGTTCATAGTCGGGCTGTTGGACTCCGATGCTCAGGGCCTGACACCAGTGCTCCCAGGTGGCCCTGGCATTTATCCCATCAGAGCGTAGGAGGGAGCGGTGCACACCAGGTGCTGGGGGCCTGCCCGGCTTACCCCGAGGAGCAGCTCCACGCCTTTCCAGCAGCACGGAGGCCTGCTCAATGGTCAGTGATTCATCTATTTTTTTAAATCAAATCGTGGTCTCACTGCCGTATCTCTCACCCACATGGGTTTCCTAGAAGGGTATTCCCTTCTAGGGAATACCATGGTCTTTTTCTTGGGCAGCTTTGCTTAGGACGGTTTCAGGGAGAGGAGAGAGATGACTCACATGGTGTGTGTGTGTGTGTGTGTGTGTGTAAGAGAGAGAGTGCACTTCTCTCATGGTGTGATTCTGCACCAGGTTTATGCTATTTTTAAACATTTCTTACCCTTGGCATGAGAGAAAATGACTGACTTCAAGCAAGTTCTCTAGGAAAAGAGATCTCCCATCTCAGATTTGTGTCTGCTCAGAATGTATCACTTTTTCATGCTTTGCTCTTTGGATTGATAATTGTGGGCTAGTCCATACAATGTAGGCATATTTTGTGCCTTCAGACATTGCAAATAACAGTCGGCATTTGGATTCAAGTTGTTTGATAATAAAACCTGGCTTTCTCTCTGCTCTCCTCTGGTGAAGAAGTGCTGTCTGTCGATGCTGCTTGCTGTGGCCGGAACGGGTCTGTCCACTGCTGCGGCCAGTCCTCAGGACGGGGCTGACACTGGCTGCGTTGGGCTGGGATCTGCCTCTGGCCAGGACACCCAGGCACAGGGTTTACCTTTGAGTCTCACTGTCCCTCATATTAATGACACTAACACCGACCCCGACCAAGAACTCCGCCATCTGCGCAGCGGGTGCTGAGCTCCCCTGTCATGGCCTCTGCTCCTGTCATGTCCGCCCAGGAAGCTGCTGGGAAGCCGGGGCTCGGAGAGAAGCCTGACCCACGTGGGCTGCGGAGGAGGCGTGTGGGGTCCAGGTGGGCAGAGTGCGGAGCCCATGCTTCTGCCCAGGACCCAGCATTAGCGCCTCGAGGACCATGTGGGCGCAGGCTGAGACCCTCTGTGCTTGCCTCGCTGGCAGCTGGGGGCGGGGTCAGGACCTGGACTAGACAGATGCCAAGTGTGACTAGAATAAGGGATAGTGGTTTCCCCTTGGGTCTCGGTTTTCCAGGGTGTGACCTTGAACTTGAGGTAGAGAATGCACTTATAGCACTGGGGCCCTGACTGCCAGATGCTGTTTCCAGTTCTAAGCTCTCCTGTGCCAGGAGCCTCTGGATCCAGGAGACCCCAGGCCAGGCCGGTCCTGGCCGAGCCCTGCACTTGCCCCTCCCCTGTGGAATGGGTCCCTTGCCCCTCGCCCCTCGCCCCTCGCCTGTGGAATGGGTCCCTTGCCCCTCACCCCTCCTCTGTGGAATGGGTCCCTTGCCCCTCGCCCCTCGCCCCTCGCCTGTGGAATGGGTCCCTCGCCCCTCGCCCCTCGCCTGTGGAATGGGTCCCTCGCCCCTCGCCCCTCGCCTGTGGAATGGGTCCCTTGCCCCTTGCCCCTCGCCCCTCGCCTGTGGAATGGGTCCTGAGCCCTGAACCCTGAGCTGTTGTGAGGACCAGCCATGATGCAGGTAAGCGCCTGGGCACTTGCACCCTCACCAGTGGCAGGTCTTGGGGTGGCCTGCATCCCTACAGCATCCTACTTCTTGGTGGCAGCTGCTGAGCCTCTGAGCTTACCCACCGCCTCACCCGCAGTCACATGGCAGCACTAACTCCAGCCGGCAGCGAGCAGAGTGCCGGGGCAGTGAGAAGCAGCTTCCATTTCGCCCAGCACTGAGGTACTGTGTACCTGCCCGCCCCCCGCCCCCGCACCCCAGGAGCTGCTAGTGTGGCAGCCCTGGGTCTGTTACTGGGGCAACCCTGGGGCAATGGTTCTGATTGTTCCCAGAAACGGGAGAAGCCCCGAAGGCAGCCTGGCTCCCAGGGGCCTGGCTTGAGGGCGAGCTGTCCAGTCAGCGCCCTCAGCACAGGGCTTGTGCTGGTGAGGAAATGGGACAGGAGCAGCCGGGGGTGGGGAGCAGCTGGTGCAGGGGGGGCTCGGCAGCTGCAGGGCACTGAGGAGCCGCAGGCTTTCAGCTGGCGGGTGAAGGGCACATCACCTGTGCCATGAATCTCGGGACCTTCAGTGGCTTCTTGGGGTGGCAGCTCTCTGCTTCTTGAAGTGACACCCTAGTTCCTCATGTTTTGTAGAAAAAATAGACCCATGATTTTGAGCCACAATGGGTATGTGTGCTGGTAACTTTACATTTACTTGTGCCTGTTTTTAGCTTCTGCCACCACCTGAGTCTGAACCGCACCCCAGCAACCTGCGGTCTGGGCCAGGTTGTCTCAGGAGAGAAGGTGCTCTGTGTGCAGGAGGAAAGGACAGCTCAGCAAGGCCCTGCAGTGGGCAGGAGGGACACTGACCAGATTCTGAGGAGGGCTGTCCCCGAGGGAGGCCCTGGGCAGAGCAGCGGTGGCTGTAACAGCAGTGCACTCCCATGGAGGCAGGGGCTGCCACAGGCCCGCCAGGAGGGAGCCATCTGATAGGGCTCTGAGAGAGAGGAGGAGAGGATGGTGGGGGAGGGGGAGACGCTCACTCTGCTCTCACTGTCCCCTCCCCTCGTGTCCTCTCCAACCCCAACAGCTGCGCAGGGAGCCCTGGAGAGTGCTCACCCTGACCAGCCTCCTGGGACAGAAAGCAGGTGGAGAAAATGAAGAATGGCTGTGGGGTGTGAGGAGGAAGGGAAACAAAACACACTTAATGTAGCTGGTGCCGAGAAGTCGAGGGGTTCCCATGGGTTATGTGCTCATCATGTCCTGGGAGAATTATCTTTCCGTATCTCATTTCTTACCTCAGAAAATGAAGAAAAGATGTTTGACAAATGAGGGCGATGAGACTCAGGGCGTTTCAGTGGTTTGCTCCAGGTGGTCCCGCCGGTCTGCGGGCCTCAGTAAAGCCCATGCCCCGCAGCAGTGAGTAGACACCTTCAGGGCCCGAGGATTCTGCAAACTGTGGTGAAGGTGGCAGAGTGGGCTGCATGGCATCTGGAGAAAGCACTCGATTGTTTTCCATGGTCAGGGCAGAGTGCCTGTACCCAGCAAAATTCTAATTGGTTTGTTGGAGCCAGTCTTGGGAGTGGGTCCCCCAAGAGGACCAGGCGGGGAGCTAGGAGGCCAACGCTGGAATCAGAAAGTGTGCTGTTGACGTCCAGCTCTGCTCTTTTCTCCCTGTCTGTCCATCAGGCACAGCCTCCCTGAGCCTCGGCTCCCGCATCTATGAACGCAGGACAGTGAGGGCAGCAACCCCCTCACGAAGGGTGAAGTGAGAAGACGGGAAGAAAGCCTCTGTGGGTAGAACAGAGCAAGTGCTCATCCGGGATGACCATCATTACTGTAAGGAATATGGGGGCAAAGGGCCCAACTGCAAGGCCACAATTCTAAAATATATTTTTTAAAAAACTATAAAATGCACTCAGAAAGGTGCACAAATCATAAATGTACACAGCTCGATTCATTTCAACAAGCCGATTGCTCTCTTGTAGCCACCAATCAAAACAGAATAGGACATTGCCGCCTTCCTAAGCGATACCCCGGGACCCCGAAGGTAACCAGGACTGCCAGGCTTGCACCACAGGTTAATTTCAACCATCTTTGAAATATGTATGGGACCCTTTCCTGGCCCAGCTTTCTTTCATTCATTTTGGCTTTAGAGATTTATCTGTTCCTGCATGAGGTTCCTTTTCCTTGCTACCCAGGATTTAATTGCATAAATGGCACAATGTATGCATTCTACCATTGGCAGGCTTTTGGTTTCCTTTCATTTTGCAGATTAGAGGTTGTCCCTATGGACAGTTTTGGGCTTGCTTCTGGGTGAACTGACCTCTGCTTTTGTGTCAGGGTGCTGGGCCATCGTACATGCCTATGCTACTGGATGCAGAAGCTACTAAGACGTTCTCAGAAACACACTGAATTCGCACCCACCTGCCGTGCTCGAGAGCTGCCACTGTTTCACATGCTTGCGGACACCAGCGGGCGGTCAGGTGTTTTCCTTTCGGCCAGGGGCATGGGGAGTAGAATAGCTACTTGTGGCTTTAATGTGCAGTTTCCTGATGACCGATGAGGCTGAGCCTTTACATATGCTTGTCTGAATAGCTGCTGGTGTGAAATGCCTCTTCTCGCATGGCTGGCCTTCGCCTCCCTCTCCAGAATCACTGGATGGACAGGCGCTCTTGATTTAAATGTAGGCCATGTCCTTCCTCAGAGCTCACACGCCCTGCTTGCTTCTCAGAGCTGCATCTGACCCACGCCAGGAGCTGCTCTCCGACGACTCTGTCTAAATGTGTTGCTGCTGTTTTGCCTCTCTCATTTGTATCTGTGGTCTTCCTGGAATGGATTTCTGGGTAGGAGGTGAGATAGAGGTGAAAATACACATACAAATATTTGGTTATTCAAGCACCATCCATAGAAAAAAATCCCCATTGTCACCACATTGAGTGTCCGATATGCCATTCACCAGGCAAATTTGTTTGTGTTGGCCTGTGTTCATGCTCCCGTTGGCCACGTGCCCACGGTGCACTAACACCACACTGACCAGTTAATGTAGCTTTGTAATCAGCTTTGGTATCTGGTATGTAACTTAGTGCTTGGCATTCACACAGACATTTCACAATCATCATCCTATTTTCCACAAAAATCCTCTTGAGATTTTGATGGAAATTGCATTCAACCTATATGTAAATTTGAGGAAAACTGACATCTTTCCATTTCATACTTTTCAACTCTTCTGCGATCTTGTATTTAAGGCATAGCATTTGTAAGCAGATTAAAGTTCTCTGTGAGTGTGTATGTCAAATTTAATATAGTATTTTTTAATCTTTAATTGAAGATTAAAGATTAGTTCATTCACATTCAAAGTAATTGATAACATATGAGGGTTATAGCTATAATAATTTTTTCTTTGTTCTTCTTGTTCTATGTTAATTATCTCATTTTTTGCCCTCTTTGTAGTTAAAATAATGCTTTGTTGTTCAGTATTCTATCTGTTAGCTTATTGGTTACACATTCTTATATGATATAAATTCTTAAAGAATTACCTGAGAGCTATAAATATGTATTTTTACCAGTTCCAAAACAAGGTTAGGAACTTAAAATACTTTAAATCTATTTATTATTTTATTTCCAATCTTTTATTATTTTAATTCTACATATATTTTCAATAAGACATTATATTGTTACATATGGTCAGGACTCATTTGGGTTTATCCATATATTTATCTTTCCTCTGTGTCTCTTCATTTCTTCCTTGGTTTCTCTGTTTCTTTCTGAGATTATTTTCCTTTCGCCTCAATAACTGTGTTAAAAATTTCTTTAGCTGTTGGTTTGCTCATTTCCAATATCACCCCCTTTTGTGGGGGAGAAAGTTAGAAATACATCTTCATTTTATTTTTCCTTTCAAAGGATAATTTCACGGGGCCCAGAATTCTGGGTCAAATTTACTTTCTTTCAATACCTTAAAAATATCACACTTTTCTTTTCTGGCTTCCAGAGTTTGTGCTGAAGTCACTTCTCAGTACTGTTGTTTTTTGTTTTGTTTTTAATGTATGATGTTTTTTCTTCTGACTGCTTTTAAGGTTTCCTTTCTCTCTCTCTTTTTTTTTGACAGTTTCACTGTGATGTGCTTAGAGCTTATTTCTTTGGATTTCTCATGTTTGCTTTTTTTAGATTTCTTGAATCTTTGAGTTATTGTCGTTTGTCAGTTTTGATAAAATTTCAACCACTTTCTTTTTCTTTCCCTTTTGTGCCTCTATGTGTATTTAAGTATTCCTAAAAGCACAATACATAGATCCCTTCAGCTCTTTGTTGTATTTTACGTTACTTTGCTGTTTAACTTTTTCAGCCTAGCTATTTTTTTTATAGGCTGATCACGTCTTTCTTGTTTTTGCTTTATCGAGCTCCTAGATCCCTTATGGGTCTGATTTTATAATTTGTGTTTTCTCAGTTGGTTGTGTTTTTAATTTGCTTTTTCATTCTTTAAAATTTTCCACGTTTCATATATATTTATCCTTAGTATCATAACGTTATTATTTTAATAAGCTTCATTTTTCTAGTACTTTTAGATTCTCTGCAAAATTGAGTAGAAAGTACAGATAGTTCGCACACATGCACAGTCTTCTGCACTATCAACATTCCGGTCCAATGGTTTTATCTGTCTTTTCTGTTTGATTCCATCTTTAAAAAATCCACCTCTGATTGCATTACCCTTCTGTTCTTGCATGGTGTCTACTTCCCCATTAGATCCTTAGCACATTAATCATAGCTGCTTTAATTCTTTGTCAGGTAATTCCAGCATCCCTGCCTTATCCGACTCTGGTTGTGATTTTTGCCTTTAGCATAACTGTAATGTGTCTTCTCTCACATGTAGATCTGAGATCCGTGGCAAAAGGAGCGGGTAAACAGGCTTTCAGCTACTTGGTGGCAGGTGTGGGGGAGGCAGCATTCTGAGCCCCAGGAGTAGGGCTGTTTTTAGTGAGCCTGTGCCCCGGTCTGCGCACCTCACAAGTGCTCCCCCCTTGGGTTAAGATGCAGAGGTGACACCCCGAGTTCTGGAAGCCGCAGAGCAACAGCTCTTAGCAACAAACTTGTGAGTTGACCTACATCAGGGTAGCTCGGGGCTGGATGTGCATCCCTTCTCCAGTGCTGCCTGGGTTCTGCTAAGCTTGGCAAGTCAGTGTCTCCTGACCTCAAGCCTGTTACAAAGGACAGATGCTCTGGGACATTTCACAAAGTGGCTGCCTTTCCTCTTTCCCCGCATGGAACAGGCAAAGGTTTCCCTCTGCCATTCACTGTGAGGACTGGGGGTAGGGGGGAGCACCTGCAGATGAACCCTGACACTGCGAGGGCCCCTCTCTGAGGCCCTGGCATCCCCAATTCTCAGAGGTCCACACCGCGCCTCGGCCATGGGGCGTTCCAGCTCAGGTCCCTGCCTGGGTGCTGCTGCGGGTGGGTCGGCTGCGGGACTGTGATTCCCGCATCTGCTGCTCTGTCTACGTCTGTGCAGGGTTTGCTGTGGCCTCACTTCTCTGATGGGCCTTAGAGTTGATTTTTCCATTTGTTCAGAATTTTGCTTGTTAAGATGGAGTGGTAACTCCCAAGCTTCTTATGCATGAAAGAGAACCCAGAAGTTACTGTTTCCTGATGCCTCTGATGCCTCAGAGACTTCTGTTGAAAGTTGGACACTGTACATGACAAATGATGAAGACTCAGGATGATATTCACTTTGTCCAGAGCGAAGGTCACTCACCCTGTTATAAGGCAGGTGGCTACATCGGGACAGATCTCCTCGGTCGGTCAGGACTTGGCCGCCTATGCCTGCGTTTCACTGTTCATGAGATTCTGAGTCTGCCCAGCTCATTGCACTTTAGGCTGCGGTTCCCCGGGGGCCACCCTAACGCCCCAATGGTTCCCTCCTCATGGTTGATCTCGTCTCTATCCTGGTTCCGCACCGCAGTGACAGGCCACAAGAGTCTATTTTCACGACTGTAGTTCCTTTTCTCCTCAATGGCTGTCTATTATGCCACGTAGCTTAAAAATAAGCAAATGATTCTGATACCTTTCACAGTGGGTCTGAGGCCGCCTGTCACTACTTGAGCCAATTAAGCAGAGACAGGGTTGAACCCTAGATGAGCGCTTATTCCAATGATGCCGTCAGTTGGGGAGAGCAGGCGGTCACCCTGGAAATTCTGGTCCGACCCCTCGCCAGTTGGCTGGTTATGTCCACACGAGGGAGAGACAGCCAGGGCGGCTGCGAGTGGAATGGGAAAGGGGAGGGAGGGTCTGCAGTCCGGCCTTCCGGAGCTCAGAGCCCCATAACAAGGAGGCTAACCTGTGATGTGACACACAGCTCAGCCCATGCCTGGGCCCAGGGAATGGTCAGCGTCCTGAGAAAACCTCGCGGAGAGGGTCAGGGTCCGGCACAGCCACCAAGTCAAAGCGTGTGCTGTCCTTGGTCTGTTCTTTGAGTAAAGGACCCACCGAGGCACCTGATCTTTTACAGCCTGTCTCATCCTCCAGTCCCCACGGTCTGCAGGAAAACGTCCCATTTCTAGTTAGTAGGACGCTCATTCTTAGGCAACAGTGGCTTATTCTCATTACGGGCCCTTCCCATCGCCACACAGGGAGCCTGCGCAGAATGGCCTCTTGCTCCACTGGCCCTGCCTCTCTCCAGGGCTTTGGAACCATGCTACTGGTTCTGTTTCCAGGAGAGCCCTGACTAATGCAGGGGTTATGACTAAGGGAGTCAGTATAGCTGCAGGAGGGTCTCTCCCTCCAGGCCCAGGGGTGAAGGGCAGGCTGTCAGCCAGGAGGCTGGCCAAGGAGCAGGTACAGCTGGGGAAGATCGTGGTGATGGGGGGAGGACTATGTAGCTGGGAACCGCTGGGCAGGGGCTAGGGGAGGAAGTGGTGGGCAAACTCTAAGGCAGTGGTTCTCAACCTGTGGGTCGCGACCCCTGAAAATACATCCTGCATATCAGATATTTACATTATGATCATAACAGTAGCAACATTACAGTTATGAAGTAGCAACGAAAATAATTTTATGGTTGGGGGTCACCACAACATGAGGAACTGTATTAAAGGGTCGCGGCATTAGGAAGGTTGAGAACCACTGCTCTAGACAGATTAAATGGGGCAAACCTGGGTAGGCATCCCTTTCCCTGAGGCCCTTTGGCGGCGATGAGGGGTTGGGAGGAGCAGGGACCCCAGGGATGAGCTGAGGGTGTGCTCTCTCTGTTTGGCTCAGAGTCAGAACTCTGCTACCCATCCAGGCTGTTGCAGGGGCGATAGAAAGGGCAGGGTCGGATTTGAGAAAAATCGTCCTGCATTCCTTGTTGCTGCACCTGTTTGGTGACACCTGTATCCTGAGTGACTCAGCCACCTGTTTCCTCTATTCCTCCATCTAGACACTGGATAAAAGCAGGGGATAAAAGCTCCACAGGAGAGCAGATTCCTGTTATAAATTCATGATCACCAGTCTTAGAGAGACCTGAGCATTCTACCAGACTTCCTGGCCAAATCAATCTGCATCCCCCAGCAACTGTTCACACTGGTCCGTGCATGAACATGCCGCTTTCCCTCACTCAACACTTTAAAGTTAAACTTTTTAAAAAATGGGATAATTGTCGATTCACATGTAGTTTTAAGAAATAATACAGAGAGATCAATGTACCTTTCGGTCAGCCTCCTTCAATGGTGAGGTGACAGTACAATACCACCACCGGGACACCGACATTCACGCAGCCAAGAGCCTAGCGTGTCATCCTCTCACGGCAGCGCCACACCCCTCTGCCCTCCCAGTGCCTGGGCACCGCTGTCCACTTCTCTCTCACAAGTCTGTCATTTCAAGTGTATTGCACACGTAGACCTGCTGTATGTATTCGGGGGCTGGCTTTTATCACTCAGCATAGCTCTCCGGGGATTCTCCCGAGCTGTGCGCATTAATAGTCTGACCCTTTTCATTGCCGAGTAATATTTCATGACGTGGACAAAGCACTGTTATCTTCACATTCATCACTGAAGACAATCTGGAAGTTTCCTGGTTTTGCCTTTTGTAAAAAACCTGCTACAGACATACATGTTCAGGTTTTAACAGGAATATAAGTATTCCCTTTTATGGAAAAAATCCAGAGTCTATGTGCTGGTTGCAGTTATTATGAAAGTTACATGTTGATTTTATAAGAAACTGCCAAACCCCTTCCCAAGACGGCTGCACTGCTGACACCCCACCATCCGCAGCAGCGGCCAGTGACTCGGTATCCTCTCTAGCATGTGGTGTTGTCGATATTTTTTTTCCCGCCATTTGTATAGGTTTCTAGTGATAGATCATCGTGACTTTCATTTTTATTTCCCAAGTAGCTAACAATTTTGAACACCTTATTTCACATTCTGAGTATCCTCTTAGCTGAAATGTGCCTTATGTCTTTACCTGTTTTCTAATTGAATTACTTTACTGTTCCATTTTAAGAGTACTTTGTGTACTCTGGATACTTGTCATTTGTCAGACATGTGCTTTGCAAATATATTCTCCAGCATAGCTGGTCTTTTCAACCTCTTCACAGGACATTTCACACAGCGAGCATTTAAAATTTTGAAGTCTAATAATATTTTCCTTTTATCAATAGTGCTTTTGAGATCAAGTTTAAAAACATTTTGTCTGGCTATAGGTCTCCAAGATTTGTTTAAAATGGTACGTTTTCGCCATTGACTTACTTACTCTTTTGTCAAACATTACTTGGGCATATTTACATAAGTCTACTCGTGGATTCTCTCATTTGCCCATAGATCTAGGTGTGCAGCCTTCCACCAATGCCACTCAGTCCACTGATGCCAGAGCCCACCAATGCCACAGCCCACCAGTACCACACAGCCCACCAATGCCACAGCCCACCAGTACCACACAGTCCACCAATGCCACTCAGTTCAGCGGTGCCACTCAGTCTACCAATGCCACAGCCACCACACAGTCCACCAATGCCATGCAAGCTTGATCACTGTGGCTGTGGGATAAGTCCTGAAGGCAGATACATTGTTTTATTGTTTTTTATCCATTTAAAAAATTGTATTAGCTGTTCTAGTTCTTTGCCTTTCTATTATATCTGGAATCATCTCATCCATATTTATAATTATTGCTAAAAATTTAATATCAATTGCATTAAAGTTGTATATCAATTTGAGAATTCCAATCTATTCACATGATATGTTTCTCCATTTACTTAGATCTTATGTGATTCCTTTCATAAACTTTTTAGGTTTTAGCATAAAGTTCTATACCTTTTTTATTGTATTTACACTAAATTATCTCATGTTTAAAATAAATGGTAATATAGTTAAAATTGTGGTATACTTATGTTCATTGCTAGTATATATGAAAACAAGTGAGTTTGGTATAGTTATGAACTCATGTATTAGTTCTAAGACTATTGTGTGTGTGTGTGTGTGTGTGTGTGTGTGAGTTCCTGGCATCTTCAGTGTAGGCACTCATGGGTTATCTTCAAGTAGAAAAGGCCAGTTTTATTTCTTCCTTCCCAATCTGTATGGCTTTTATTTCCTGTAGCGGCTATACCATCTGGGACTGTGTTAAGTAAGACTGTGACAGTGGACATTCTTTGTTTCTGGCTCATTCTTCACTATGCAGTGTCATGTTACATGTACTTTTTAAAAATTACTCTTTATCAAATTGCAGATGTTTCTCTCTACTCCTATTTTCCTTAGAGTTAGTGTCATAATCATAGAGTTAAATCAAATGTTTTCTTCTGCACTGACTGATATGATTGTGTGACTTTTTCCCCTCTAACTTTTTAATGAGGTGTATTGCATTGTCTGATTTTCAAGTATTGAGCCATCTTTCATCCCTGGGATGAAACTCATTTGGTCACAGTGTATAATTCTTCTTACAGATTGCTGAATTCTACGTACTGATACTTGTTTAAGGATTTGGTTTATATTTATCAGGAAAAATATATCCATATTTTTCTCTTTTTTGTACTGTCTTCCTCATAGCTTCATAAGAAGTGATTTGTGTATTGGGTGTTAATTCATTTAAATATTTGGTATAATTAATCAATGAAATTCTGTCTACATTTTTGGGGGGAGTGGTGGTTAAATAATAAATTCGTAAATAAAAAATAGTCTATTAAAACTATGTTTCATACTGGATGAATTATAGTAATTTTTATTTTTTGAGAGATTGGCCCATATCACCTAAATTGTCAAATATGTATTTGTTTATGTGTTCATAGCATTCCTTTATTGCCTTTTTGATATCTTGAGGACCTGTAGTGATCTCTCCTGTTTAATTCCTAAGATTGGTAATTGTTTTTTCTCTTTTTCTTTGTTAGTGTTACAAGAGGTTTGTCAATGTCATTGATCCTCTGAATTAGATCTTTGTTTCTCTTATTACTTTTTTTCTGTATGACGATTTTATTGATTTCTGCTCTTATCTTTATTATTTTCTTCCTGTTGATTGCTTTGGATTTGTTTTACTTTTTCTCCCTAAGGTCCTGAGGTAGAGGCTTATATTACTGTGTTGGCACTTTCCCTCTTTATAATGTATATATTTAGTGCTAAAAAATTCATTCTCAGTGCTGCTTTCACTGTGTCACATAAATTTTAATAATGAGATTTAATGACTTTTAAATGTTTTCCTAGAGAATTTCTCTCTGCTTTTTTGTTTATTCAGAAGTATTTTGTTTAGTTTCTGAGCATTTGGAGATTTTTCTGTTATATTTATGTTATTGATTTCTGGTATAACTTTATTATGATCAATGAACACACGGTATGGTTTTAATTCTTTTAAAAGCATTGAGGATATTTTACGGCCCGAAATATAGTCTGTCTTGGTCTATGTTTTGCAAGAATTGAGACTAATGTATATTTTGCTATTGTATGGCAGGGTATTCTAAAAATTTTGTTTAGATCTTGCTGGTTGAGGATGTTGTTAGGTATTTCTATATTCTTGCTGATTATTTGTTCAGTTGTATTGATTGTTGAGAGGGGCATATTGGAGTTGACAGCTACAATTATGGATTTGCCTAATTTCCCTTTCAATTCTCTCAGTTTTTGTTTCACATATGTTGCAACTCTACTGTATTGTGAATTTGTCAGAGCAGGCAGTTAGGAAGATATGAGCTGACAAAGACAGTTGGAGCTTTGAGGAAATATGTGTGAGACGTGACAACCCAAAAATCGACAATCAAAGTAGCAGACCCTTCTAGAGCCTCTCCATGATGTGGTCGAACCCATGGCATAAGACTCGGTAAGGGAGCATTATAGCTTAAAGATCTCTCTCTCTCTCTCTCTCTCTCTCTCTCTCTCTCTCTATATATATATATATATGCACCGGTGGGGTCCCTCAGCCTAGCCTGTACCCTCTCTCAGTCCAGAGGACCCCTCGGGCAGTTCGACATCCCTTGAGGGATGCAGTAGTGCGCAAAGTGGCAGGTGGCCTGGGAGGAGCCCAAACCCTGGCCAAGTGCCACGCTGCTACCACTCATCCCAGCCCTGCTGCACCTGCTGCTCAGTAGCACAGCCACAGAGGAAGGAGAGGCTCATGCTGCAGTGGCTGCACTCGCCAGCTGTGAGCCCAGTGTCTGGTGCCCATTGGTCAGCTGAGCACATTGACCACCAGGGGTCAGCTCCTGCATTGAGTGTCTGCCCCCGGTGGCTAGTGCATCATAGTGACCAGTTGACTGGTCATTCGGTCGCTTAGGCTTTTATATATACCAGGTGTAGCAGTTAATAATGCGGATTTTTCAATAGATGGAGTTACACATATGTTGATATATATGCGCTTTGATATGTGTGCTATTTTGTTGTATTGACTGCAAGCTTCAAAACTTCATATGTCAAAATTTTCTGAAGATGTTAACATCATAGACATTTTTATGCTTAAAAATGGTGAATTTCATGACAAAAGAGCATTTAAAGAGCATTTGCAGAAGTTTTAATTCATTACTTTATTTTGAGGAAAAGTGCTGCTGAAAGTTATTGTATACTTTGGGAAGCTTATGGTGAACATGCTCCATCTCAAGATACTTGTGAACGCTGGTTTAAATCCTTTAAAAGTGATAATTTTGATGTGAAAGACAAAGAAAGTCCAGATCAACCGAAAAAATTTGAAGACCAACAATTACAAGCATTATTAGATGAAGATGCATGTCAAACTCAAAAACAACTTGCAGAAAGATTAAATGTTGTTCAGCAAACAATTTCTGATCATTTACAAGCAATGGGAAATATTTTCTAAAACCAGGTGAAATCATTAATACTGACTGTTATTGACAACAAATAATCAACTTGAACCACACTTTGATCCTGACCACCAGAATGTGCCAGAAGACACAGCAAAGTAATTTTGTTTCATGATGATGCACCATCACACACTTCAAAACCAGGTAAAGACACATTAAAAGATCTTGCCTGGGAAGTATGAACCCACCGTACGTATTCATCAGACCTTGCACCTTCAGATTACTACTCGTTCCTATAGATGACACACACACTTTCTGAGCAGCACTTAAAACATACAAAGAAGTGGAAAATTGGGTCTCTGCCTCAAAACAAGAAAAGTTCTATTGGGACGGTATCCACAAATTATCTGAAAGATGGGAGAAATGTGTAGCTAGCGATAGACATTACTTTGAACAAAGCACTTTTGATGTTTCTCTTGAAATTGTCGTGTTTTCTTTGATTACAAAATCCGCATTAATAACCAGTACAGTTGGTATACTAGAGGCCTAATGCACAAAGTTTTTACAAGGGGTTCTGTCCCCGCTACCACAGTGGCTGCCTTGGTCCCACCCTCTGCAGCTGCTGCCTCTGCCTTGGCCCCTGCCACCATGGCTTTGTCTGGAAGGTCACCTGGAAGGATGTCTGGTCTAATTAGCATTTCACACTTTTATATATATACACTGAGTGGCCAGATTATTATGACCACCTGATGACTACAGGCAAATTAGCTATAATTTCGAGCTGAAGTTGCTAGAGGGCCAGACCATTAGAAATAGGGAAGCAGATTGTTTACCACGACAGTAGAAGTGATTTTTTTCTGAAGATATGGGTAAACAATGCAATTTAACAGCCTTTGAATGTGCGATACATTTGAACATGAGTGGCTAGATTATTATGACCACCCCATCAGTACTTCATTGGGCCACTTTTTGCCTTCAATACTGTGGTGATTCTTCTTGGCAATGACTCCACGAGATGTTGAAAGGTGATGCGAGGAATCTGACACCATGCCTGATGAATAGCACTGTCCAGTTCTGTGAGATTTGATGGTTGTGGAACCA
>NW_006293957.1:1644897-1647168 GCF_000327345.1 Myotis davidii
AAATAAAGAAGGTGAGACTTACTGAGCTAGGGGTGTAAGTGCCCAAGCCCCACCACAGCAGGATAGTTGGTTTGGATTTGGCCAGCTGAGTTGCCCACTTAGGTTCTATCTGAGTGTATTCCTTTTTCTGCAAATAAATTCTCTCCTGTGTTTGCTATTATTTGTTATCTCTTATTTGATTCATTCCTATAAGTAAGACAAGAACTGGGGTGCAGTGTACTGTCTCTGGCCAGAGACCCCCTTGACCAGTGCTGCCATCTTGGTGCCATGCCTTGGATTTCAAAGCTGTAAGTCCTCTGATACCAAGGACAGATTTGAGGCTATTTTGCTTTGCTCTGTGTCTGGGATGGGGAAGGAGAGGCAGTACACTGGCTGGGAGAAATGACTGTGAGCGAAAACTAAAAGTGAGTGTGTAAGCTGGCAATGAACTGGCATGGAAGATAGAGGCACAGCTTCCCTCTGGCCTACGCAAGCCTACACGTTCAGGTGACTGAGGGTCTTTGTGAAGGTGTCGGAGGGTCCTCCTCGCAGCGTGTAAGGGACTCATAGGGACTCCAGAATACACTTGTAATTAGGTGTTGACCCATCCAGGGGGCGCACAGAAGGGCTGGTCACCTGGCACTTGGATCTTCATGGTTGTTTTACACTGTAGGCTGCAGAGAGAAGCCGAGGCACGTAAAAGGAGTGGGTATGGCTAGTGGTGTCACGGCCTCTGGGCGGCCCTCCACAAAGAGCACGCTTTGACCCACCACAGTTAACCCCAGGAAGTCCACTCGCAGCCATGACTTCCTTCCTTGTGCCCACACTCCTGGCACATTATTTTGTCTCATGTGCCTTGTTAGGATTTAATGCACTTCGTCTGCCCAGTTGGGCTTCTTGATCTATATTCTCGCCTTCCTTTGTGTAGAAGCTGTACTCTGAGAGATTGTTGCATGCGCTGCAGAAATGGGGGTAGGTACCACATGTTAGAGGAATCTAAGATCCAATTGCCTGGGCAAGAGACAGACTCCCCGTCTCACTTGAATTCTTCAGCATTGAGTGAGAGCCGTTGCCATGATGTGCTGACTGGGCATGTCCTCATTTCACTGACACATGGTATGGGCCCTGACTAGGAGCGCATGTAGAGGCCTGTGCTCTGTCGCTGCCTGGCTTCTGCGAGCCACTGGAACCCCCTTATCTGCACTCCCTGGTGGCTAATCTCTGGGCTGCATGGGACTTGGGGATCTTTAACTCCTCCCTTCAGGCTGCTTGTCGCTGACTTTCCCATCCTTAGGAGCTTCTCCAGAAATCTAGAAAGGCAGATTGGGACAGTAGGAGATGCCTAATGTTCAACTATTGGGAAAAATTTGGAGTTACTATGGGTCTAGGCTCCCCACCTTTCTGTTGAGTGAATGTGGCTTCCCTCATTTCTTCAGGCATTTAATAAGCATGAGACCACAGAGACCCAGAGATGAAAGTCCAGGGAATCAATGCAGACTAAGTGGCACGTTTCTCTTGCCTCCGGCCACACCACCTGGGTTAACTCCTTTCTCTCCATTATAAAACCTACCTGAGCCAGGACCCACCACATCCTTAAGCCAATTAGCTAGATCAATTTTCACAAGATCATGGGCAAGCCCAGAGAGCATCCTTCAGGGAACAATAGCAGGCCCGCAGGCTATGGGCACATCCCACGGGAGTCCACAGGCCCACAGACTATGGGCATATCCCACGGGAGTCCACAGGCCCACAGGCTATGGATACATCCCACGGGAGTCCAAGGCCCACAGGCTACGGGCATATCTCATGGGAGTCCACAGGCCCACAGACTATGGGCATATCCCACGGGAGTCCACAGGCCCACAGGCTACGGGCATATCCCACATGAGTCCACAGGCCCGCAGGCTACGGGTACATCCCACGGGAGTCCACAGGCCCACAGGCTACGGGCATATCTCACGGGAGCCCACAGGCCCACAGGCTATGGGCATATCCCACGGGAGTCCACAGGCTCACAGGCTATGGGCATATCCCACGGGAGTCCACAGGCCCACAGACTACGGGCATATCCCACAGGAGTCCACAGGCCCACAGACTATGGGCATATCCCATGGAAGTCCACAGACCTGCAGGCTATGGGTACATCCCATGGGAGTCCACAGGCCCGCAGGCTATGGGTACATCCCACGGGAGTCCACAGGCCCACAGGCTACGGGCATATCCCACGGAAGTGCACTTTAGAGAGGAACAGAAATTATGGTGACAACAGCATAAGAGGACTAGAGAAGGCCC
>NW_006293957.1:1647183-1648108 GCF_000327345.1 Myotis davidii
AGGGAGGCTCACAGAACGCATGGTCTGAGATCTGGGGTGGCGAGGAGGTAGGGACACCAGTCCTAATCAGCATAGAAAGGTCCCCTGCCTGTTGGAGTAAATCCATCCTCTCTGTGAATGGCCGTCACAGAGGGCTTTGGGAAGTCTGCCCTCAGAATATGGGATCTTGGCTTTTTCTGAATCACAGACTGATGCACGAACACATGGTAAGGGTACCTAGTCCAAGGTCTGGAGTCCCTAGATATTCTCCTCTATTCTCTTACAGATGGAAAATACCACTTCTATTCCCCAAGACTTGCCTTTGGGATATCTTTTGAAGAACTGGAATAAATTTGACTTCCAAACCCTAAAAAGAAAGAGATTAATGTCCTTCTGCAACACAGGTTGGCTGCAGTGTAAATTAGAGGGTCAGGAAGCCTGGCCTGAAAGCGGCAGTCTAAATTCCAGTACAATTTTACAACCTGGTGTATTCTGCCACTGACAGTACCAGGGGGCAGTGTCCTCTGTCACAGCCTCATGGCTCTGCAAGATGACCACAGCCTATGTCAGGGCTGCCAAGTAGCCCCCGCCATGCTTGCTGCAGTGACCCAAGGTTCCAAACCATGGGTCAGAGACAAGGGAGAAACATGAGGAGGAAAGGCAGGCACAGTCGTTAGCTGCATTACAGGGATACCTGCCACAGCAGGGAAAGCCACCCAAGGCTCGCGTCCGAGATGGGGGAGGGTCACCAGTATGGGGAGCCTGAGCACTGGGAATCAGAACGCCCTCAGGCGGGCTCAGCGGACCGCGCTGGCCCTGCCCTCCATGGCACAGGAGAGGCCATTGGGATTGGGATTGCCCGGAGGGCCGGCGGCCTCTGGGCTGGAGTCCCACTCCTCATGACCTTGAATTGATGGGGTGCTCAGTCTGCACTGGCTCCTGCTGA
>NW_006293957.1:1648130-1661223 GCF_000327345.1 Myotis davidii
CTGGGGTGACCCTAGGTTGGCAGGGAGGCCTGCTAATGTTCTTGGTATGGGAGCCACTTACTTATGTGACTTCCTGATCCAGGAAACTTCACTCACAAACCAGACAGGTAATGGGATGGAGGGGAACCATCCACAAAACACATCTTACCTCCTTTAAATTGCCTTTGGGGATGTACACATGTGTACACTCCTCTCCAGTGGCCTTGAACACCCACCCTGCTGGGGCAAGACATGCTAGCCCAAACGCGAACCAGTGTAATCGCCCATTTCCTGAAGAAACAGTAACCTCCTAATTGAACCAACAAATAAAAGCTCTGAGGAAAAGCCTAGACTGAGACGTAGACCCACAGGTCTGGCACAGGCAGACCGGTTGGCTGATTAGATTAAAAGATCCTACAAAATTTTCTCACAAGAAGCACTATTCTATTAATTCTGAGCCAAGAGCAGGCTTTAAGAAATTAGATCTGGATTCCGTGAACATGGCCTTTGAACCCCCTGCCATGCTCCCTGTAACACTTCTATCCTACCTCTGAAGAAAGCTGGGGAAGGCCAGTGTCCAGGGCTGAAGTATAATCAATAAAGCAACGGTTCCTTTCCACCCTGTGGTTCCAAGTCCCTACACTGTTCTAAGCAGAACACCACCAGGGAATGCATGGTTTTCAGTGCTATATTTAACAGATGCCGTTTTCTGTATCCCATTAGACCCAGCTTGTCCATTACATTATGCACTGGTGGGGGGTGTGGCCTGTCGGGATCGGCCCGCTGTGGGAACACTGCTCATCCAGGTCAGCAGAGCAGCTGTGGACCCGCCCTCTGAGCAGCTGCTTCCTGATCCAGCATCATCCATGGAGCCGGAGCACTAGCCTCTCCAGGGGACCCGGTTGGGGTCTGGCCTAGGAACGATAGCACTGAGAGGTGGCAGAGTAGGCCTCAGTCCTGCAGCGGCCAGAGACCCACCTCCCAGGCTCCAGGGTCAGCTCTATGAGCCAGGCAGCAGCACTGCGCAGCCTGTGGGCATCCAGAGGAGGCAGCAGTGAGCAAGGTGGAGGAGCCTGGGACCTGGGACGAGGAGGCAATGATTGCAACCCACGTTCCTGCCCATCGGCCCGGGGTTCACAGTGGGAGCAGCTGCTCATCATGGTCAGCCAAGCAGCACTCCCACTGTGGTAGCATACTGACCACCAGGGGGCAGCTCCTGTGTTGAGTGTCCACCCCCTGGTGGTCAGTGTGTGTCACAGTGACTGGTCAAATGGTCATGCTGGTGATTCTGCAATTTGGTCTCTGAGCTTTTATTATATAGGACTAGAGGCCCAGTGCACAAAAATTTGTGCACTTGCGGGGGAGGTGATTCCCTCAGCCCGGTCTGTGCCCTCTTGCAGTCTGGGACCCCTCACAGGATGACCACCTGCTGGCTTAGGCCCTCTCCCCAGGGGATTAGGCCTAAGATGGCAATCAGACATCCCTCTGGCAGCCCAGAAGCCCTCGGGGGATGTCCACTTGCCAGCGAGGAGCAGGCCTAAGCTGCAGTCTGACATCCTTAGTGCTACTGAGGAGGCGGGAAAGGCTACAACCACCACCGCTGTACTGGCAACCTTCAGCTTGGCTTGTGGCTGAGCAGAGCTCGCCCTGTGGGAGCGCACTGACCACCAGGGGGCAGCTCCTGCATTGAGCATCTGCCCCCTGGTGGTCAGTATGTGTCATAGTGACCAGTCATTCCCAGTCTTTCTGCTGTTAGGGTCTCAAAAAAAACCTACCCGGCCAGGGCTTGGCTTCCTCCATCGCCAGGGGCAACCCAAGGCTCCAGCTCTGTGGCCACGGCCAGCTGAAAGCAGGTATCTGGGATTTCTTTACCTTCTATAATTGAAACTTGGTTGCCCTTAGTGGAGCTCAGAGCAGGCTGCGGGAAGCTTGGTTTCCTCCATCACTGGAGCAACCAAGCCTCCTGCTCGCTCCAGCTCCGTGGCTGCCGGCCGCCATCTTGGTTGGGTTAATTTGCATATAGTCGTTCTGATTGGCTGGTGGGCGTGGCTTAAGGCATAGCAAAGGTATGGTCAATTTGCATGTTTGTCTTTTATTATATTAGATTTTTGCCTTTGAATGTACTGACACTCAGGGGTTTCAACAACAGCTTACTCAGATGGCCTCCCTCCAGGCTTCAGAGATAATCCCCAGCCCTTTGAGCAAGGGTTGGCAAACAATTTATAGAACCCATCACTTGAGGGGGCAGACAAATCTTACAATATATTAATGATCTTTTATTTTGCTCTCCCACTAAAGAATAAGGGTGAAAGCATCTAGTGCAGAATCTAAATTCTTGGCAAAAGGGTATATAGAATTTCTAAAGGAAAGGCACAGCTCCTACAGTAAAGAATAGGCTAATTGGATCTAATCTCAACTCATGAAGAAAGAATCCGATCCCCAAAGAAAATACAGACTATCCAAAACCTGCCAGGCCCAACACGGGGCTAACGAGATAATGTAGGCTTTGGATCTTGGGATATGAAGAAAAGGCCAAACCCCTGTATGATGTCCTATAGGGAGACAACATAATTTTGTTTGGGGAAAAAAACAGGAAAGAGACATATACTGTTGTGTGTGCTGCTCCAACAGTCGCTAAGGTTCCGGTATTGCCACTTGGATGCATCACACCTGGGTAAGGCCCTGTTCCAACCCGGGCAGAGAGCGGGTGGTGGGATTACTCTCTGAAGTCTGGATGGCAGAGCCACTGGAAGATTTAAAACTACTCTTTAAGAAAAGAAGTTACCTTTCAAGAAAACGTCACAAGAAATAAGTAAGGATCAGTAACGAGATGGTAAAGCAGCCTCTGTTCTGGCTTGTGGCTCCTTTATAGTTTGAAGTGCTTGACCCTTGCCCTAACTGGTTTGGCTCAGTGGATAGAGCATCATCCTGCAGATTCAAGGGTCCCTGGTTTGATTCCAGTCAAGGGCATGTGCCTTGGTTGCGGGCACACCCCCAGTAGGGAGTGTGCAGGAGGCAGCTGATTGATGTTTCTAGCTCTCTATCCCTCTCCCTTCCTCTCTGTAAAAAAATCAATAAAATATATTAAAATGAAGCGCTTGGCCATACATTCAGCTGTGCATTTTCCTTCAGGACAGAACTAGAATTCTCGCAAATCTATAATAATAAAAGCATATATGCTAATTAGACTGGGCAGCAGAATGACCTTCCAGACGCAGCCTGGGCTGCGAGGGCCGAGGCAAGCTGCTGCAGCTGCAAGGGCCAAGCCCCCTGCACAAATTTTGTGCATCAGGCCTCTAGTGTCTATATAAGCCTTCTCCTCATTTGCTCGTTCCCTTACACACCACCCGACGCCTGTTTGAGGAGTGTTTTAATCTTTTTGTTACTCTATGCTAATCAATCCCTTCAGATGCAAGAGAATATGAAAGGCCTCATTATAGAAGCCACAGACCTAGAAACACACACAAAAAAACCCCGCTTGGTGGAGTCCCCTCACTTCCAACATCCTTCAATGGGTAATTCCCTCTATCCCAATACTATTGGGACTCTTAATAACCCTTATTTTTGGACCCTCAATTCTAAACACCCTCATCATCTTTATTTCAGATCAAATATAAACTACAAGATTCCAAAGAATAATGGCTCAAGGATTTCACCCAATCCTGATGCACCTCCACCCCCTTCATTCAGCCTGTGCTCTCAAACCCTGTAGATCAGGCTATACCATGCTTCCCCTCCACCCTAACCTAGCCACTCCCAGGCTGAGAACCATGGATGTAGGCCAACTCAGCTCTATGCCCAAACTCAGCAGTAAGTAGATCCAAAGGTCAGAACTACATCCTTCAGCTTCCCAAATGAATGTGTCTTATATCTCTTGAGCAGGGAAATGCTAGAGCAGGCAGTTAGAAAGACATGAGCTGGGGAAGGCAGTTAGGGATTGAAGGGAATATGTGTGAGACGTGACAAACCAAAAGTAGACAATCAAGATGGCAGATCCCTTGAGAGGAGGAAAGAGTCAGAACCCCTCCAGGATGTGGTCCAACTGGTAGCATAACGCCTGCGTGAGGGAGCCTTATAGCTTATGTATGTATGTATGTGTATGTATGTATGCATGCATGCATGCATGTATGTATGTGTATGTATGTATGCAAGTCTATATATTTGAGAAATAAAGAAGGGGACCCTTAGAGTCAGATTTCCTGACTCTCCCCCAGGTCTCCTTTGGCACTACCCCAGTTGTTAGGGAAAATGGATCCTTTTTTTTTTTCTTTTGGTTTCCTACTTGGCCTTATCTGTTGGTACCTCAGTTAGGGGAGCGGTGCCTTGGTGCAGCTTGACAAAGGTAGATACTTACCTTGAAAAAGGTAAGTATCTCAAGCCCCACCTTGGCAGGATAGTTGGTTTGGTTTTGGCCAGCTGAATCACCACTCTGGTTCTGAGTGTATTCCTGTTTTTGCAAATACATTCTCTCCTGCATTTGCTACTATTTGTTGTCTCTTGTTTGATTCATTCCTACAAGCAAGACAAGAACTGGGAGCCCAGAGTCTTGTCTCTGGCCAGAGACCCCCTTGACCATTGCTGACAAGTACACATATACATTTAGGACTTCTAGGTTGTCTTGGTGGATTGATTCTTTCTAAAATATAATGTCTATGGTAATAATTCTCTTTGCTCTGAAGTTTGCTTTTTCTGAAGTTTGCTTTTTCTGAGAGTAATTTAGGCACTCCTGCTTCCCGTTGAGTAATGTATGTATGGTATTAAACATATGATATAGTTTTTCCATCCTTCACCCTCAACTTGCCTATATCATTATTTTAGGAGGTTTTGTTAAATAAACAGAACATAGTTGGGTCATAGTTTGAACTTGACTCCAAATATCTGAGCTTATATTTTAATTGTTAAATTGCTAGGGTTTAAGTCTCCCAATGTTTTTGTCTTTGTTCCCTTTCCATTTCTTTGTTTTATATTTCTGTGTTTGTTCCTGTGGGTTCTGTGAACATTTTATTCTATTTTCATATAACATTTTTGGGTGGATCTCTTTGCACTGTCTACTGGTATTGTCCTTTTACCAATTGGACTGAAATGTTGTAACTGTATGTTCCTTTCCAACTTTTTACATTTTCTATTTCTAATATAACCACTTTAAAATTTTTCCTTTACATACATTTAGAACCACATAGAGCTATGTTACAATTTTTGCTGTTTAGCTGGCTTCCTCTTACTGATACTGCTCTTGTGAGAGATGGTGTAAGCACTGCCTGGTTACTTTCATGTAGCTGTAGAACAGTGATGGCAAACCTATGACACGCGAACTCATTTTTTTGGTTGATTTTTCTTTGCTAAATGACATTTAAATATATAAAATAAATATCAAAAATATAAGTCTTCGTTTTACTATGGTTGCAAATATAAAAACATTTCTTTATGTGACATGGCACCAGAGTTAAGTTAGGGTTTTTCAAAATGCTGACACGCCGAGCTCAAAAGGTTCGCCATCACTGCTGTAGAAGATCAAGCTTAGCTCTTGGCTTCCACTGACATCCAAGTTTGGGGGACTCTGTTACTTCTTTTTTAAAAATATATTTTATTGATTTTTTACAGAGAGGAAGGGAGAGAGATAGAGAGTCAGAAACATCGATGAGAGAGAGACATCGATCAGCCGCCTCCTGCACATCCCCCACTGGGGATGTTCCCGCAACCCAGGTACATGCCCTTGACCGGAATCGAACCTGGGACCTTTCAGTCCGCAGGCCGACGCTCTATCCACTGAGCCAAACCGGTTTCGGCGACTCTGTTACTTCTGGGTGGAGGTAGAAGTTTCCCCACTTGTCCTCCACTGATAATGTGGTCGGGAGGTGACTTATTCCTGTTGGGCAGTCGTGAAAGTCCTGACGCTCCCCTGGGTCTCCTTGGGCACTACCCCAGTTGTTAGGGAAAATGGATCCTTTTTTTTCTTTTGGTTTCCTACTTGGCCTTATCTGTTGGTACCTCAGTTAGGGGGGAGGTGCCTTGTTGCAACTTGACAAAGGTAGAAAGAAATATAAACTACCCATTTGGCTTTTGTTGGCTTGGGTAGAGGTAGGGCCACAGTTTTGTTTTGTGTTTTTCAGTTGCTGTCTATAGTTTTCTGTCTTGCCAGACTATCCATTTCCTGATCTTTTGCTAGAGAGAGCAGGTTTTGTGGAAACCCTCCCCTACCCTTTTAAATAACCTTTTAGTATCCTCAGGTTCCTGCTTCTCTAACTCCTGTCTAGGATACATGAGAAGAAAGAAAACCCAGGGAACTCACTATTATGTTCTTCCTTCTCATCCCCAAATTCAGCCAGTATGATACCATCTTGTTACCTTTCAAAATCGTCTATTTGTTTTACATATGTTGTCGCTGAGAAAGAAGAGACCTACTAAGAAGGGCTAATGGTAAAACAGAGCCTGGCAGCCATTCCTATGCAGATGGCAGAAACACAGTGCAAGACTCTCACCCAAACCACACTCAGGCATAAACCTGCATTGAACTACCTGCCTCTTCACTGAACTGCCTGTGTTTCTGTCCCTGAGCCAGCCCTTATAAAGGAGATCCTGGCATCCTATTTCAACCAATAAGACTGAGGTTTTCCCCATCCAATCACAGCTGTACATCTATATCCCAGTAATATCTTCCCCAACCAATCAGACCAATCAGAGCAGCTCCATTCTTACCAATCAGGACAGTGCCTTTTAGACCAATCAAACTGAGAGGATTTGGAGTCCTCATTAACATGAGTACAGACCAACCAGGGACCAGAGGTTGGGACTCTTGTCTCTATAAGCCAGCTCCCTTCTGGCTTTGGGAGCGCACTTTCCCTTTCCACCAAAGACTGAGGACTGTGTTCCCTGACTGAGTTGAAGCACAGAGGATGTCTCACTGGAGCAGACTGGAGCAGACCATGCAGCGCAAGGCAGACTGGCACAGAGCAGAGAGCTGTCTAGCCAGGGTGGGGCCTGGCCCCAGGGTCACCTGCCCCAGGGATGCCTCATAGCCTTCATGTTGTCACAGGTGTATTACAATTGAGCTGTTTTCCATTGAATAATGTTTCCTTCTTCACTGTACCCCAAATTGGGGATTCCTATTGGCATTGAATTGGTGTCAAAGACCATCAGTTTACATATAGAATGTTAACATTGATTATGTACATGTAAATTTAGAGGGAGGAATAGGGAGGCATACATTTCCATCTTCCTTGAAAGAAGAAGTCTTTGCTCAGCTTTTTTACTCTACAGCTACAAGAAAAAAAATATAACTTATAAAACAAGAATTCCTTTTCTCCCAATTACAGACCTATGAAATGACCTGTTTCTGCCCCCAACTCCTCCTCCTTTTCTTCTTGTTATAACAAAGAAGTCTTCCCACCTGGGAGCTAAGAGCAAACCTCCTATTGAGCACTGGATCCCCCTACACCTGCTTCCCTGGGGCATTAAAAATAGATTATCTTTATTTCCCTTCTGTATGGTTTCCTTCATTTTTCTATCAGCTTTTAATTGTGCTAAACCCCTTTTCATTCAATACAAGTCAAATCTTGGTCTCACATTCCTTCCAGCTATTGCTCTGGCTCCCTCTTCTTTCATTGAATTTCTCAAGAGAAATGTCCTTTATTTACCTCCCATCTGCTCCTCTACCATCCCATGTGGCTTTGGTTATCAGAATTCCACCTCCAAGGAGCTCTACTAAGAGGAAGCGTTTTTGTAGGCCATCTTTCTTGAACTCTTAGCACCTTTGGCTCTGATGATGATATCCTGCTTCTTGAAACGATCCCTGCCCTCAGCTTCCCTGGGGCAGCGCTCTCCAGGTGTTCCTCTTACTTCTCTTTCACTGCTCTGTATTATTTCTGAACCTGTTCTTTCCCACCAAAAATTGCTGACGTTCTCAGTGTCTGGTCACAGGTCTTATCTCAGGTCACTTAAGTTTTTCTCCCTGCATATTCTCATCAATTCCATGGTTCCATTCAACAGCTACCTGCAGGGATTCCCATATTTATATCCAGACCCATCTTTTCTCTGTTTCATATTTGTAATCTATAATTCTTCTGGGAAGGCTGAAAGTCCTTACAAACCAGTATATAGGGAATTGAAATCAAAATCTCCCCAACAACCCCTTAGTACCTTTCCCCATCATACAAGGCTCTTCCCCTGTTCTATGAGTGAGTGTATAGCACCATTATCCATCCAGTGATAAAAGCCAGGAGCCTCTGTAGTAATCAGGTGTGCTGCCTCTTCTTCTTTATCTCCCATATTCAACACGTCACAGTGTCCTGTTGATTTTACCTCCCAAATGATTTACTAACTTAGCCACTTATCTTTAGTCCTATTGCCCTTACATTCATGGGAGACAGTCAAGGGAACTAAAATGTAAGCAGGAAGCTGTGAAGAAGTTTGCCTTACATGCATCCCACCCATGGACTTTTGAATTTTTAAGGCAACCATGAAACCACATCCTGAACTTTACTTTCTATTCCCATGGTAACTAGACCATCCACATTCTTCATTCTGATAAGAGCCAATCCATTTTGCAAACTAGCATCTTCATTTATACAATGGACCGAACCATGGAACCAGACAACATTCTTCATTTGCATAGACAACCTGAAAGGGAACTGTAGTTGTGGTTTTTGCCTTTGCAAACCCTGCCTTTCTTTGTCCTCTTCAGATCACAGAAAGGTTGCTGCCTGAATCTGTGCCTCCCACATCACAATCCTCCGTACCCCCTTTTCTCGCTCAAGTAAATGCTTTTTATTTTCCATTATGGTTTAAACATTTTTGTTTGTTTTTGTTAACAAGACCATCACCTCTTTCCTGCCATAGCTACATCTATTCTTGCTCCTTGCCAAGCTGATTCTCACACTCCAGTCAGAGTAATTTTTTTAAATTTAAATTTGATTCTCTGTCCCTCCATTTTACTTTCTTTTTCTGTGTCTCTCACACACATACCACATGCTTACAATCTTCAGATGTCTTCAATCGTCTCACCAATACTCTAGAGCAGAGGCATAATTCATTTATGTGTGCTAAGCTCTGTGTGGTCAATTTTTCCCCTCCCCAATCTTCAGTCTCACTTTGCACAATTTCTCCCCAATTTCTGCTGGCCTTTCAGTGAGAAGTCATTTCCTTGCATGAGCCCATTTATCCTCCTCTATTTTACTCTTTATCTTTATTTCATCCTTCAATCCTTGGCCCAATCACCGTTTCCTGATGTATCTTTGCAAAGGCAAAATTTCATTTATTTGATGCTTATCTTATTGATGGCCATGACCCTCCATTTGACTTTGTGAGTGGTGAGGCAGAGCATGTTGTTTATTGCTTGTCCTCATACCCCCAGAGTGTGTTGCACAAAATGCATGATGTCCATGGCACTGTGCATTGCTGCAGTTGGTATTTACTTCACATGCAAAAGATTTCAAGTAACTATTTTAGAAGGAATGAGATTAAATCAATGGGACTTAATATCATTGGCCATATGTATAGGAGTAATTGATGTGAAAAAGTAAAGTGTCATTCTTACATTTTGACTTTGAGCAGTGTTGTTGATGCTAGTGCAATTAACTAAAACAGATTATAAACACTATTTTAGTAGGAGGAGATCAGTTTCATTTATCGACATTTAAGTTTTGCTAAGTAAGTGCGGATCTCTGTTTTTCAGTTGAGGTCCAGGATTGGTAAATTGGTTTTGTAATCATCAGCTTATGGATGGTATTTACTGTAGTCTTTAATGGAGATCTGTGCAGTGGAGGAGAGGGAGCGTTAGAGTGAGGAGAAAAGAGGGTCAAAAATAAAGCCCAGAGTACCCCACCTAAGATTAAAACTGTCATCACAGAAGTCACTGGAGGAGGAAGGTTCAAAAGGAGGGATGATAAGCACTCTCAGAAGCTACACATTTTCATTGATTTGAGGAGTTAATTGGGGATTGTGGAACCATGTGGGTGCCACGTGGAGACTCAGGAATGAATGAAGTGATTGATGATAAACATGAGGACACAGTAGGCACTTGATGGCTAGACAGGGTCCAGGGAACTTTTTGACAAAGTGAGGTCCTACTGAAGACCAGGATATTTGAAATCTGGGGTGGGGGGCAGAAATAGGGAAGGTAAAGTGATTTCAGGGGAAAATGAAGGAGTTCATGCTCAATTTTCTCAGTGACACAGACTACTTATTCATCCGCTGAGAAGATGAGGGCAGGAGCCTGAGTGGGGCCTGGAGAGTGACCACCGTGGGGACAAGGAAGGGAACCAGCTAGAGCAGTTGCAAGGATTTTTGAGTGAGACCCAATGCTCAACCGCAGCCGACTTTGTACTTGTGTGTGGATTTACCCAGCAGCACTCTGATAGGCTGGGCATCCTCAGAGCCCATGCAGAGGAGGATGTGGGAGCAGGGGAGTGGAGGGAGCTGGTAAACATGTAGCTGAAATGATTGACAAGAGCAACCATATTAACAGCAAGGAAAGAGAAGCTGGGCTGGGATCGACGCCCTGGGAGATAAAGGAGGAGTCTGAGACGGACTTCTCCTGGAGGCTTCATTAGGGCAGTGCTATTGTGACAGGTGAGGAGGGTCTCCTCAGTCAGACATTGAGAGGCGAACTCGAGTTTGTTGAAAAGAAGCAGTAATGTGAAACCAATAAATGCACCACTTGGTGTTAGACATACCTGTGAATCTTGTTTCTTTTAATTAACAGGTGTGTGAACCTAGAACTCAGTTGTTTAATCTTTAAAGTGGAGATAACAATAGTGTTCATGTCAAAAGCTTGCAGTGAAAACTAAATGTGATAATGCCCGTGAAGCAAGTGGCACGGTGTAAAAGCTGGTGCACTCTCTAGAAGTAGGCGGTATTTATACTCTTACTTTTATGATGGCCATGCTATGACACTGGGGTTGTCCCTGAGTGGCTGATGATGTACAGAGTTGCAGGATTTGGGTGGAGAATGATTGAGACCTGCGCATGGGAAGGGTAATTCACATGGCTGTTTGGGTGGATAACAACATCCTTGCTTTGTCTCCTTACTGACCTGGGTGCCATGGTGATAGGTTAGAGATGGTGCTCCTGGCTTTCCTGCCTACACAGGGCCCTCAGCCAAGACAGCCCGAGGACCATTTTGCAACTGCAAGTACATAACCAGCCACATTCAGCTTTGTTTGCTCAAAGTCATTTCCTTCATATCAAAGTGTTTCATTTGCATAAAAGGTGCCCAGGTCTTGGTGATGATACCGTTTTAATTATTTGGTTGCTGCACATAAATTGGCTCTGAGTCAGCCAAATAGGCTGCTAATTAGGAGACAAACCTCAGAGGCCAGTCTGAGCACTTCCTTTTGGCTTATTTGAAGTCAGCTTATCTGCAGTCAAGCCGTATTGAGTCCGAGAGCTTCATTCAGGCCGCACCCACATATGCATTCAGCTCTACACAGTCAGTGAGGGCTCAGGTGGGCCTGGGAGTGAGTCTGCGGACTTGCCAGGAGTGTGCTGTCACCATAGCAGGTGGAGAGACTCTGGCCCCTGCACGATGCACTGGTGCTGCCTCTGCGGATGCAGACCACACCAGCAGCTGCAGGCCCCGTCCAGCTGGCAGCTCATTGAAGCCACAGGTGTGGGTTCCCAGTGCAGCCTGAGAGACCCAGCGAGACAGATAATGGGACCCAGCATAAGAAAAGAACACAAGTTAGCAGGTAGTCAGTGCCTACTGTGTACCAGGTACTGTTCTATGTGCTTACTGATGGAAAATCATTGTACTCTCTTATAGCAAAGAGACCCAGACTCAGAGAAGTAAATACCTTGTCTAGGATCATAGGAAGTGCTGAAACTGAGATATGAACCCAGGGGAAAGGCCAAGTTCTGGGAAATCCTATCTGGAATGAGTGGGAGGGAATTATCAGTCAGGCTTCAGGACAGGCTCAGGTCAGGGCATAGAGAGGGTGCGGCAGCTCAGTGCTTGTCACTGTACCAATGATCTCCCTTGACCTCAGTGTCCTTAATTATGAAGTAGAGAGGGATTCCTGATGGTGGGGTTCCTGTGAGGCCCAGGGTATCATGAGCATTGCAGCAACAGGGGCAAGAAATTAAAAGCAGGAAGCATTCTCTGTGAACCAGGCTGGCACTAAAATTCCCCTTAATACTCACTTGTAAAAGTATTATTTTTCTTGTTTCATAGATAAGAAAAAATGAGTTAATGAGGCACTAAGTCATTTATTCCAAGTTATATGACTGGAAAGTACTGGAGTTACACCTGAGAACCAGATAATAAGGAAAAAGAATTAGATATAGCTAAAATATTGCCTTGCCACTGGGATTGTTAAAAATCCAGGCTGGGTGCTCCACTGCCCCAGTGGGTCCCTTTGATGCGGGCAGCCCAGGGGTCTAGCTCCTCGGGTCCATGGCCCACGGTGGGTTCTTGGCTTCGAGCAGGAAAGAATGCAAATGGAAGCCAGCGTAGAGTTTAAAGTGGACGAGAGCTCATTGGTGAAGTGACAGAGAGTGGCTACTCCACAGACAGAGCAGCCCCTCCCTGGTGGGGTTTAATTCTCGTATTGAGGTTTATTCAGTCAAAGGGAAAGGCATTCTATAAAGGGGAGGAGTACTCAGGATTTTTCCCGGGAAAGGATTGGGACTACTTAGAAGAGCCTTTTGGCCATTTTGTGTCCGTTTATGGGCTTTCCTTCTGGATCTTGGTGGCTGGGGAGGGGGTGTGGCTGGGGTGCCAATGTGTTACAATGAGCATATAATGAGGCTGGGGTCACCAAGAGGTGAAATTAGTTGCCATGGTGGATTGAGCTGGTTTTCTGCAGGTTCTAAGCCCTAAGTCCATTGGAGTTGATCTCACTATCTCCATGACAGTCCCTGTAGCCTGTATAGGCCATAGCCATTTGTCACACACTCTATATCACCTTTTACTGAACAAAATGGCTTGGGATGATGTCACTCTGGTTTGAAGTGTCTGAGCTACAGGATACTTGATGGTTCTCAAAAAAGCTGACCCTTTCAACCTGAAATTTTGTATTTTGTAAGGAAGAAAAATAACGAGTTCTCCGAATTTCTATTAATTAGAGAATTGATCACTTCAAGAAAATAATTCAGAAATAAAATGGAGTGAGATCTGCTG
>NW_006293957.1:1661247-1682722 GCF_000327345.1 Myotis davidii
TGCCCGAGAGCTGTCAGGGATTATTTCTTCTTGGCTGTAAAGAAGATAATCAGCTCAGAAAAAGAGAAGATGGCTTTGCATATGAAATCTTTTACAAAATCTTGTTGGCAAGCATTTAATCAGGTGGAGATATACACACTTTAAGCCACTGAAACCCAGAAGTTCACTCTTCATTGGGAAATTAATCATTTCTAACTGAATTAACTTTTCCAAAGTCAGCTCCATGGGAAGTGCAGGGCTCCTTGGGAGATCCCTGGGTCGTGGCTCTTGGGACTTGGTGGGAGCCTGGAGCTGCCATCCTGCTTTGATGTGGGAAAGTCCAGCCAGACTGGCTTTCACAACTAGCACCTAAACATTATACATCTGAAAATGAACAAATAACCTACAGATTCTGATCTTTGAGATGATCATTTTAAAATGCTTATTCATGAACTTTCAATTTCTGTAGAGAAGATATTTCTAAAGGGGGTGGTGGGCAAAAGTGACAGCTAATCAATGTGGAATTAGAAAACCACCAATGCAACTTATAATATAAAATTTTATTAAAGAAAATATTAGCAATGAATACAAAAACTGTTGGGAAAATGATTTGGGGAAAAATTAATGCTGTGATAAATATCACTGACCAGTTGTAACAACAACAAAAAAAAATTGCAGGTTTGGTTGCTGCCATAATAAAGCCAAACTCCTGAGGCAGGTTCTGGTGCAAAAGGAAAGAGGTTTATTCCGGTGTCTTGACCTGAGAGAATGGTGGGGTCCTGTCTCAAAGATGATCTCATCTTCTTGCTCAAGCTCTTGGTTCTTATAGGAATAGGGAGGGAAGGTTTTTATGTTTTGTTTTTTCTTTTTGTTAATACTCACCTGAGGATATTTTTTTCCATTGATTTTTTAGAGAGAGTGGCAGGGAGGGAATAGGGAGGGAATAGGAAGGGGAGAGAGAGAGAGAGAGAGAGAGAGAGAGAGAGAGAGAGGAGAGAGGTGAGACATCAATTGGTTGCCTCTCCACACACCCTGATCAGGGCCAGAGATTGAACCTGCAACCACGGTATATGCTCTTAACAGGGAATCGAACCCATGAATTTTTGGCATGCCAGTGTTCTGAGCACACCCTCCAGGGCAAAGTTTTTTTTCTCTCTATTTCAATTATCCTGCTAGCTTTTAGTGTGCTTGGGTCCTATCCATACATTGTTCTCGCCTTTGGTGCATTCAGTGTAAGAACCTCCTCCTGCACCATCCTGGCCAGTGGGGGAGACTCCCCAGTGCTCCCTGACTGTCTATGATATCAGTAGGGAGGGGGGTCACTGCAGAACCCACCATCAGGAAGTCTGGAGATGCCACAGCCCTGAGCCCACCTCTCAACAGTAAACAAGGGGTCCACATACCTAGAGGAGCAAGTTGCAGTCTGGGGGGCACCCTGGGTCCCAGTGCACCTGTGTCCTCTGTGCAGCCCCTGCATGGTGCACCCCTCAAAGTGGCCAGCTGTGCTGGCACTTCAACTGCTGTCTATGGCAACAACTTCCTCCTTCAAAACTCTGGAGCCTTGTAATCGTACAGGGTAAATGGATGGAGGGCTCATCTGTAGCTTCTTCCTGCTGTCAGAGGGTGTAGCCTTACCTATCGCCGGGTCCAGAGACTCTTACTATCTACTAAGGGAAGAAGGGGGTCAAGGATGGAGAGAAGCCTTCAGAGGAGGGAGGAGGATCGCTGTCTTCAGAAGGCGGCATATGTGGCATCTAGAGGGTGGCACTGCTGAGCCAGCGAAGCTGGTAGGCTGCTTCATGTTTCAAGAGGCAGTGCTGCCAGTGGGCTTCCAGAGTGAGACCTGTCGGGCAGACAAATATTCAGGTGCTCAGTGAGGGATATGCTTAGTAGTGCAGTGGGAATTGCAGTTAAATCAGAAACGAGAGACTGAAGTATCCCCATGATCTAATCCTGAGTGGGGCTGGGGTGGCACACCCAACAACAGAATAAGTTTGCTGAGGAAGCCACTGTCTGGGAAATGTGGACAAAGACGTCAGTCCAAGCATGAGCAGAAAGTACAGCAACTCAAAAACTAGTAAGAGAAGAAGAAGTAACACTGTCATAGCCATGGGGGTGCTGTCCCTTCCGAGAGGGGAACTTAAACCTCCTTCAGCAGCAGCAGCAGCAGGACCGAATCCTCCGTAGGCGGGCCGCTTTCTCTGTGTGGAGGAGCCAAGGCTGATCCGTGAGCTCTGAGGAGGCATCACAGGGCGGCTCATTGCTCAGCTCACTGCTCTTCAGGATCTTGAGTCTCCCAGGTCTTTAGTAAGACGGGTCTCCCAGCTGGAATGGGTGTAAAGCTCATCAGATGAATAGATAGACCTGCAATGAGCAAGGTTGTTGGTGTTTGCCCTTAATGTTGTTCATACTGTTTGATTTTTTATTCATGTTCTAAATCTAAAGGGAGTGTTCCTAAAACAGAAACTTAGAAGGGTCTCCCATAAACTATTTTTAAAAGGTTTAGTTTAAGTCCACTCAGGGCACGACCCTAAGCCAGTGCAGGGCAGTAGGGTGTGTCTGGCCCCATTTCAAATGTGTTTCCTGGCATATTTTTGCCGGGGTCTCCTTTATTGCGGGGCTCATTTTCTCAGGCTTCCTCATAGATTGTGGTCTCCAAGATGCATGCACTTTCCATTGAATCTATAGTATCTATCCTATCTTCCAGGTGATTTCTGGAGTGAACAAGGGCCCATTGTCACTTTGAATGCTATAAGGAAGTCCAAACTTAGGGATTATTTATTTGAGAAGTTCTGCTACCTCAGTTACTTCTCAGTTCTAGTGGGGTATGTATACCTCTACCTGTGCAGAAAGGGTGTCTACAGAAACTAATAAGAATTCAACATTTCCTATGGTTTTAGGCATCCTTGTAAGGTCAAACTGCCAGTTCTCCAATGGGCACATCCCTTTCTATTGTACTCCCTTTGCTGTGGCGCATGTTCTGTCTTGGGACTGTTTTTGGCGCATATCTGAGAGGCTTGGGTCATCTTCTGAAGGCCTTTTGTAAGTGAGAACTCTGCAACTCTGGGCTAATGAGGTGCATTCCTTCATGTAGATGTTTGAGGATGGGATATGAGCTTCAGGGAGTAAGATCAAACATGAGTGTTGATCTTCCATATAGAATAGAGTTGGTATTAGAGAATCCCCATCCACAGCTCCTTCCTCATCTCTCTCTGTGTAATGGGATTTAAATTCTGACAGGTCCGGGTGGGGAATTAAAGCCCCAAGGCGAGGTGGCCCCTGGGTGGCTGGTCCCGCTGTTTTATCAGCTTGTTTGGGAACCGTCCTTCTGGTGTCCTTCTGGTTTCCTGGGCAGTGCATTATGACAATCCGGATCAGTGAATTCACTGCCTCTGCCAATTTTAAAATCTCTTTTGCATGTTTCATGTCTTCTTCCCTGAGGTTAAGAGCCCTCTTTCTTTCCATTATTGCCCATGGGCATGGACTACCATGAAGGCATGTTTAGAGTCAGAGTAGACGTTAACATTCTTTCCCTGGGATAATTCCAAGGCTCTGGTGAGGGCTGTCAGTTCAGCCTTTTGTGCAGAGGTTCCTACAGCAATGGCTTGGGCTTCTATTTCCTTGTCTATGGTGAGTACCACGTGCCTGGCTCTTCTTTGACCTGCAGGAATCTCCCATCTGTAAGTAATCCCCAGTCAGGTTCTGACAGTCAAAGGCTGGTCTGCTGGGATAAACTTTGTCAATGATTTCTAAGCAATCATGTTTGAGGTCTGAGCTTCCCTCTAAGTCTGATAGTAGGTGCCCAGGTTTAAGTTATTTACAAACTAAGGTAGCATTTGGATTGTCTAATAAAATGGCCTGATATTTTCCCATGTGCTTTGCCATCAGCCAATACTCTCCTTTCTGGTCTACTAGGGCCAGGACCTGGTGTGGTACAAATGCCTTAGTAGGTTGCCCAGAGTGCATTTCTCTGCTTCCTGTGAGATGTCACAGGGAGCTGCTGTTGCCGGGAGGCCTGGTAACATCCCTTTGTCTGGTGATCTAGTTTCTTTGAGAAATAGGCTGTGGCTGGAGGGTTCCCCCAGGGTCTGGATTAGCACCCCAAGTTCAATTCCTTGCCTTTCATGAATGTATGATTTGGAAGTTTTCTGTAAATTGGGCAATCCTAGTGCAGGAGCCAAACTAGTTTTTCCTTTAAGGTGTCAATGCTGCCCGATAGTCTCTTGTCCACTCAAGAGGTTCAGAGTCCAGTCCTTTCAAAGAATTAGACAGTGGTTTCACTTTTAGGCCAAATTCGGCAAAACCCCATAACCCCTAAGAATCCACGAAGTGGCCTCGGGTTCTCCAGGATTTTATTGTAGCCAGGGCTGGGCTTCCATCAGCCCTCAAGCTCCTAGTGCCCTGTTTCAATTGGAATCCCAGGTATGCCGCCTCCTGTTTGCAAAACTGGGCCTTATGGGTGATACTCATGTTCCCTTTTTGCCAAATGACCCAAGACTGTGATGGTGTTGAGCAAACAGTCTTTGTAAGTATTACCAGCTAGTAGTAAGGCATCTACATATTGTAGAAGAATTCTCGATTTAAATTGAACATTCCTTCAATCTTTTGCTAATATTTCCCCAGGTTTGGGCTGGGAATTCTTAAATCCCTGTAGCAACACAGTCCAACAGTGTTGGAGCATGGCTTTAGTTTCTGGGTACTGCCATTCAAAGGCAAATAATAGTTGAGCCTGTTCATCTATTAGGATGCAGAAAAAAAGCATCCTTCGAGTCTAGGACTGAATCATTTGCTGTCCCTGGCCCTGTGGTCGTCAAAGATAAGGTTGGGCACCGTAGGATAAATGTCCTGGAAAACGTCATTTATGGTCCTAAGATCTTGTGCACATCGATATTCATCAGAGTGAGGCTTTTTCACTGGCAAAATGAGGAGTCTGGCATGGCCAAATTAATCCTGATTTTAAAGCTTCCGTTTTTTTTAAAAAAAATGTTTTTATTGATTTCAGAGAGGAAGGCAGAAGGAAAGAGAGACAGAAACATCAACAATGACAGAGAATCATTGATCAGCTACCTCCTGCACGCCCCCAACCCCCCAACCACTTGGGATTGGGCCTGTGACTTAGGCATGTGCCCAGACCAGGAATCGAACCATGACCTACTGGTTCATGGGTCAACACTCAACCACTGAGGCACACTGGCTGAACTGACGCTTCCTTTTTTTCTGTGGGATCTACTCCCCTTCTTTAGGGTTAATTTTTATGGTTGGATGTTAGCTGCTCTACCTGGGGTTCCATCAGCCCAAAATGCTCCATCAACCGGCTTGTAGATCTCGGGTGGGAAGAGTTCACCTCTGGCTCCTCCTGGGCAGGTCAGGAGCACCTGGAGCTAGAGAGCACGTTCCAGCAGAACTTTGATACGTAGTTGCTGCTTCTCAGGGGGAAAGTTATGTGTGCATGCAGTTTGCACAGTAAAAGTTGGCCCAGCCATGGAACCAGGCAGTCTGGCAGGAGAGAAAACTATGCACAAGTTTTTGATTCTCAGGCTGGCATTCTAGAGGTCGCAGGAACGGCTATTTTTTAATTGGTCACTCAAGCAACCATCACCGCAGCTGGGCTTCTCTTGGTTAGTTTTGTACTTAGTGCTGAGTAAGTAGCTCCTGTAGCTACAGTGATTCAGTTAGCTTGTTCCCCACAGTTAATTGTACCTGGGGCTCCTGCAGGGAAATAGTAATGGGTTGGGGGGTATAGACGCGCCTCTGGGCCTCCTCATTGGTCATCAGATTCATCAGCCCTTGCTAACATTTCTTGGTGATAGGTCTATCCATTTTGATTTTCTGTGTTCCAGGCAGTCCTTTCTCCAATGGCCTTCCTCTTTGCAACAGGTTCATTGATTGGTGCCTAGTGAGTCCCTCCTGTTCCCACTTCTCCCTCTGGTTTTCCCCTGTTTCTAGAGGTTGAATCAATCACCAAAGACCAATGATTTAGCCCAGGGGTGGGCAAACTTTTTGACTCGAGGGCCACAATGGGTTCTTAAAGTGGACCGGAGGGCCGGAACAAAAGCATGGATGGAGTGTTTGTGTGAACTGATATAAATTCAAAGTAAACATCATTACATAAAAGGGTATGGTCTTTTTTTTCAATAGTTTTATTCATTTCAAACGGGCCGGATCCGGCCCGCGGGCCGTAGTTTGCCCACCGCTGATTTAGTCACTCGGACCTAAGCAAGGAAGCTTCCATAACCCCCCACAGGCAGAGCTTCAGAGAGCTGCTGGTGTAGTGAACTTGTGGAGGTGCGAGGGAATCCTAGAGGGCTGGAAGGCCTCCGTTCTCCCCACATACTGGCCCTCCACATCTCTTTCATCTGGTTGTTCCCAAGCTACATCCTTGTATAATAAATTGGTAATTTAGTAAATAACATGTTTCTCTGAGTTCTGTGGGCCACTCTAGCAAAGTAATCCAACCCATTGGTGACAGCCTGGACTTGCTATTGGTGTCTGAAGGGGAGGCAGACCTGTAGGACCGAACCCTTCATCTTTGGGATTTGACTCTGTGTCCAGACAGAGTGTCAGGATTGGGTTAGTTATAGGAGACTGGCGTAGGGAAACCCTCACTTACGTCAGAATTGGTGCTCAGAACCTTTTCATGGTAAAGCAATATCATATTCACTTTTAAATTAAAGAGTCTTACTGTAATTCCTAGGACATCCACTAAATGTAATACAAAGAAATATCACTGAAAACCTAACCAAGAAATTAAAATCAGTTACAAAAAAAGAGTTTTTAAACAAGAGTAAGATAAAACCATAACAGAAGATAAAAAAACAAACAAACACAGGATGAACTGAAATAAATAAAATAATGCAACTAAACTCAACATGTCAATAAATACACTAAATGATAGAATTAAACCCTCCAATTAAAAGACACAGTCTACCAGATTCAGATTAGGTTATGCAAAAATGACAACAGAACTTGGTTATATGTGTCTGTAAGAGATGAACTCTAAATATACTTAGATTGTTTAAGTAAAAATTGATAAACATAATACCATGAAACCAATAGCCAAAGAACACTGCTGGCAATATTAATTATAGACCAAATAGACTTCAAGTCATGAAGACTTACCAATGAAAAAGAGAAATATTTTATAATAATAAAAATGTCAGCTTAGACGACATAAGACATAAGAATAATAAAAATGTATGCAAGTAAGTTATGAAATAAATGGATCAAAATATAAGAGAATAATCATCAAACTAGACAAATACCCAAATGTAGTTGGAAATTTTGTCACTTATTTCTCGTAACTGACTGGCCAGCCAGACACAAAAGCAGTGAGTGCATAGAAGATCTGAATCATACCTAGCTGCAAACTAAACACTCCCTTCAGTATATATAAAAGGCTCACCGAGAGAGTATAGGCTGACTGAAATTACAAATCTCAACGCACTGACAAATATTGAAATTTAAAAAATAAAAGATATCTGGCCAGAACAAAATTAAATTATGAAAAATAAAATAACCCTAAAATATTTGACAACCATAATTCAAAGAAAAACTTGAGAGATTTGAAAATATTTTAAAGGATTAATTAAAAAATGCAATGGTCATATTAGAAAAAAAAGGTTTAGAATAACCTAATGTTTTACCTTAAAATTCTAGAAAAATATAATCGCATTGAGCACAAAGCAAGTAAAAAGAATATGTGAAAGAGCAAAAACCACTGAGAAAAAAACAGACCACCCATACAGAAAATGAACTAATGAAAAAATTGTGTCTTTGAAAAAAAGAAATACATTATATAATCCCATAGCAAGACTGGTCAAGTTGAGAGAAAAAAATAAATTTTCTGTATCAGAACTGTAAAAAGAAATGCTGCTACAGTTTTTATAGTTATTAAAAGGATAACAAGAAAGCATTAATAATTTTACCAATAAATTTCACAATTTAAATGGACTAGTTTCTTCAAAACACATCTTAACAAAACTGCTACAAGAGCAAGTGGAAATTCCGAATAGTTGTCTTTAGTTAAATAATTCAGGTTATATTTAAATGCAATTTACATTCACTTGAAGAGGAAGTAAAACCAATCTTACACAAGCTTTTTCAGAAAACGGAGTGGAGAAAACTTTCCAATTGAGTTTTCAATGCTAATATAACATTGCTGTCAAATCTGACAAAACTATTACAAAAAAAGAATTATAGACTAATACCCTTGTGAATATAAATACACATTCTTAAAGTAACAAATGCAAATAGAATCTGGAATATATGAAAATAATAATAGATCATAATGAAATTACATTTATTCTATGAATGAAAGATTATTTTAAATTAAAAAAATCAATGTAACTTACTAGATTTTTAGAATAAAGATGAAAAATCTTATGATTATCCTTAGTAAAGCCTAAAGATCATTTGATAAAATTCAAAATTTATTCATGTTGAAAACTCTCAGAAAACTAGAAAGTGAAGGAAAATTCCTCAATCTGAAAAAAGATTATGTGAAAAATTAAACCTAACAGTATACTCAATGATAAAATATTAAACATTGTACTGAAGGCCCCAGCCACTGCAATATGGCAAGAAGTAAAAAATAAACAGCATAAATAATTGGTAAAGTAAAGAATTAAATTGTCTATGTTCATTGCTTCTCGGCCTTTTGGCTAAGATCAAGTGTAGTATCTACTCTCATCAGTTTAAATTGTCTATGTTCACTTAAAACATCATTTTTACATATAAAATTTTGAGAAAACTATTTTAAAAACCCAACTTGAATAATAAGTAAGTTTTGTAAGATTATGGATGCAAGGCAATATTCAAAGCATGTAATTCTATGTAATAGGAAATAATTAAGAATCTATAATAATAAAAGGGTAATATGCTAATTAGGACAGACATCTTCCAGATGTTCTTCTGGACAAAGCCGCAGCAGCTGTGAAGGGCTCAGGCTCAGACAGCTGTGGGCGGCTGCAAAGGGCCAAGGCTCAGGCTGGCAGTGGCAGTAGCAGCAGGATAATGGGGGCGGCACCTTCCCCTGATCCACCAGGTCGCTTCCCACAGAGGGAGGCCAGACTGTGGCTTAGGCCAGGGGCTGAGGCAGAAGCGGTCAGGGGCGATCAGGCTGGCAGGGGAGCAAGTTAGGATTGATTAGGCCAGCAGGGGGGCAAGGTAGGGGTAATCAGGCTGGTAAGAGGGCAAGGTAGGGGTGATCAGGCCAGCAGGGTGGAAAGGTAGCAGCAATTAGGCCAGCAGGGGAGCAAGTTAGGGGCGATCAGGCAGGCAGGCAGGTTAGCGGTTAGGAGCCAGCAGTCCTGGATTGTGAGAGGGATATCCGACTGCCAGTTTAGGCCTGATCCCACAGGCAGTTGGACATCCCCCGAGTGGTCCCAGATTATAGAGGGTGTAGGCTGGGCTGAGGGACCCTCACCCCCGTGCACAAATTTTGTGCACTGGGCCTCTAGTATAGAATAAAGATAAAAGAAAATTCATTTAAAAGTAGGATAAAAATTAGATGAAATGTATGCACTAAAAATGTTAAAGCATAGCTGAAAGAAATCAAAGAAGACCTAAATAAATGGTAAGATATATCATGCTTATGAATTAGAACTGGCCATCTTTTATGATGTCCATTTTTCCAAATTGATATATTGGTTTAAAGCATTGATTTTCACCTGGTGTTCCAGAAGAATGTTTAAAACATGCAGCAACTGACTATTTAGTCAGGGGCACCAACCTCTTTTCCCTTAGACTGCCAAATTAGAAAAAAAAAATTACAACAGCCAGCACAACAATAGCTGTCTGGTGTGAATGAATCAAAATTACACCTATTTTTTTTTGTCAGATCAGCAAAAAATATATATTTTGTTGTGCCAAAGAATTTTAGTAATTAGGTTATCTGTGCAATGAAATGACAAAGGTTGAAAATCACTGGTTTAAGGTAATTCTAATCATAATCTCAGTTAGTGTTTTGTCAAAATTTACAAACTAAATCCACAGCCACAGTAGTCTTGATAAATAAAAACAAACAGAAATATTAAACTTTATAACTTTAAGACTTAATGTAAAAGCTACATAAATCAAGATTGATTTTGGTATAAGGGTGAACAAATATATCAATGGAAGAGAAATAGTGGCAGGGGTTGAGGCAGAGGTGGTTAGGTGCAATCAGGCTGGCAGGGGAGGGCAGTTAGGGGAGATCAGGCCAACGGGGGAAACAATCAGGGGCGATCAAGCCGGCAGGCAGGCAAGCGGTTAGGAGGCAGTGGTCCCAGATTACAAGAGGGGTGTCCCAATCCTCTGCGGGAATGGGCCTAAACCGGCAGTCAGGCATCCCCTGAGGTGTCCCAGATTGGAGAGAGTGCAGGCCAGGCTGAGGGACCCCTCCCCCCATGCACGAATTTCATGCACCAGGCCTCTAGTTGAGATATAATTGATAAAATTGTAAGATATTTAAAGTGCACATGTGAAAAGATTTCCTTCATCAGGTTAATCAACACACCCATCACCTCTGTGTTTACCTTTGTTTTGAAAACATGTAAGTCCTACTTTCTTAGTACCTTTCAGTTGTACAATACAGTGTTGCCAATGCTGTCACCATCTAATCTAATAAAAGAGAAACATGCAAATTGACCTTAACTTTGCTACAACCCAAGCCACGCCCACCAGCCAATCAGAGTGACTATATGCAAATTAACCCAACCAAGATGGCGGCCGGCAGCCATGGAGCTGGAGCAAGCAGAAAGCTTGGTTGCTCCTGTGATGGAGGAAGCTAAGCTTCCCACCTGCCCTGGCCAGCTGTAGCCTTCGCTCAAGGCAACAAAGTTTCTATTATAGAAGATATATAAATCCCAGATACCTACTTCCAGCCAGCCTCCACTGAGAGCTTGGGTGGCTGGGGGCTGTGGCCAGCTTGCAAACAGCCATCAGACCCTCACCCAGGATGGCCACACACTCATGGGGTGAGGGTCCCCACTGGGAGCCATGGCCAGCCTGCAAACATCCATCAGCCCCTCACCCAGACTGGCCAGGCAACCCAGCAGGCCCCCCCCCTCCCTGAAGGGGCTGTAACCAGCCTGCAAACAGCCATCAGCCCCTCACTCAGGCTGGGCAGGCACCCCAGCAGGACCCCCACCCTGATCCGGGACACCCTTTAGGGCAAACCAACCAGCATCCACCCCTGCACCAGGCATGTAATAAAAGGGTAATATGCAAATTGACCCTAACAGCAGAACAACTGGGAATGACTGGTCACTATGACACATACTGACCACCAGGGGGGAGATGCTCAATACAGGAGCTGCCCCCTGGTGGTCAGTGCCCTCCCACAGGGGGATCTCTGCTCAGCCACAAGCCAGGCTGCTGGCTGCCAGTACAGTGGTGATGGTGGGAGCCTCTCCTGCCTCCTCAGCAGTGCTAAGGATGTCGACTGCAGCTTAGGCCTGCTCCCCGCTCGCAAGTGGACATCCCCCAAGGGCTACTAGGCTGCCAGAGGGATGTCTGATTGCCAGCTTAGGCCCAATCCTCCTGGGAGCAGGCCTAAGCCAGCAGGTGGACATCACTTGAGAAGTTCCAGACTGCGAGAGGGCACAGGCTGGGCTGAGGGACCCCCCAAGTGCACAAATTTCTGTGCACCAGGCCTCTAGTAGTATATATTAGACCCCCAGATCTTTCGTATCTTTGAGTTGAAAGTCTGCACCCTCTAACCAACCTCTTCTTATTTCCCCAGCCCCCAGCCTTGGCAACCCCTTTTCTACTCTCTGTCTCTGAGTTACACATCTTTTTTGATTCTATATGCAGCATTGGCATGGAATCAACTCATTGGAAAAAATAAATTTTAACAAATGGTTTAGAACAATTAGATATCCATAAAGGTGAAGCAAATGAATGCCAATTCCTACTTTGTAAAACCTAATTCAAAAAGGATCAAGGGCCCTAACTGGTTTCACTCAGTGGATAGAGTATCAGCCTGCGGACTGAAGGGTCCTAGGTTTGATTCCCGTTAAGGGCATGTGCTGGGTTGTGGGCTCGAAGCAGGAAGCAGCCGATTAATGATTCTCTCTCATCATTGATGTGTCTATATTTCTCTCCCTCTCCCCTCCTTTCTGAAATCAATAAAATATATTTTAAAAAAGGATCAAGAATCAATGTGTAAAAGTTAACTATAAAAAGCATTTAGTAGAAAACATAGGAGAATATCTCTGATTGGATGTAGACATACATTTCTTAGAGAGGACACAGATGGCAAAATCCATAAAAGAAAAAAAACATGGATACCATACATTTTCTTAAATATGTTTATGATGTTGATGGTATTATTATTTTGTAAATTTTGTCAATTCTCTTTTGCTATAATTACAATTATATTTGGTTTTATATATATTGACATTATTCTCTGTGACTATGCTAAATTAATTTTTACGTCTAGTAATTTTTTTAGCAGATTCCAAGTGGTTTCTATGGATGCAATTGTTATCTGAACATAGTAACAAGCAACAGTTTTACCTTATCTTCCAATCCTTATTTCCCTCTCCTCCCTGCCTGACTCCCTCGCCTTCCCATTCTCACTGGCCTGGTCTCCCAGACAATGTTGGCTGCACATGAGGAGAGCAGACATGTTTGCCTTCTTCCTGATGTTGGAGGAAAAACATCCAGTGTTTCAAGAAAAGCATGGTATTAGTGACCCGGGGCTTTTTGTTTTCGTCCTAGAAATATACTTGATCAAAATGAGGGGCTTCTCTTTTGTTCTTGGTTTCCTGAGAGCTGTTTCCATGGATCGGTGGTAAATTGAACCAGACGCTTTTCTGCGTTGGTGAAGGTGATCATTTCTTCTTGCCTTCCTTCTGTTAATATTGTGAGTTGCATCGCCTGATTTCCAAATGTTAAAACAACCTTGCACCTCTGAATGAATTACAGTTGATGAGTTATTCTCATTTTTATTAACTGCCAGGAAAGATTTGCTAATATTTTATTAAGTATTTTGTGTCCATGTTCATGAGGGATAATGATTTGTAATAATTTTAAATGTCTTTTTTAGGTCTTGGTATCAGTATTATGTCAGTTTCATAAAATGTGTAAGGAATTATCCCTTTCTCTTTTATATTAAAAAAAGTTTGTGTAGAATTTGCATTATCTTAATGTTTCATTAAATTGTTATGAAGTCATCTGGGGCTGAAAATTTCTTTATGGAAAAATTTTCTTATTATAAATTTAATTTTTTTTAATTGTTTTATTGATTTTGGAGAGAGGAAGAGGGAAGGATAGAGAGAGAAAGATTCATGAGAGAAAAACATCATTCAGCTGGCTCCTGCACGCCCCCTAATAGCGATCGGGCCGAACTCTGGGCAAGTGCCCTGACCGAGAATCGAACCCTGATCTCTTGGTTCAGGGGTCGACTCAACCAGTGAGCTACACCAGTCATGCACACATTTAATTTTTAAATAGATATTGAGACTTTTAGATTTTGTCTTTCTACTTGTGTTAACCTTCGTAAGCTTTGCTTTGCAAAGGGTGGCTCATTTAAGCTATGTTAGAGCTGATTGTCATCAAGTTCTTCATGCTCTTCCTTTATCATCCTTTTAATGTTTCTGGACTTACCATGAGGTCTCTTCTTTTATTCCTGATGTTGCTAGTTCATGTTTTCTTTCTTTGTCTTAACTAACCTTGCTAGATTTTGACTAACTTTATTACTATTTTTTAAGTACTATTATTTTTAAAAATTTGTCTCTTTTATAGTTTATTGGTTACTAATATTTATTGTTTTTCCTTCTACTATTTTTGGTGTCATTTTTTTCTGGCTTCTTAAAGTGGAAGCTAAAGTAATTGGTTTCACCCTTAACCTTATTTTCTAATACAATCATTTAAAGCTATTTTTTCCCTCTAAGCACCTCTTTAAGCACCTCTAAATGATAACCACTCATTTAGATATGTTTGCTTTTACTATCACTCATTTTGAAATACTGTAAAATGTTATTATTCCTTGTTTGACTAAAGGGTAATTTAAAATGTTATTACTAAATTGCCAATTTTTTTTTCTTTTCTGGATATCTTAATGTTCTTCATTTCCAATTTGAAATCCTTTTGGCCAGAGAATATACTCTGAACAATTCCACTCTTTAATATTGATTGAAACTTATGAACTAGAATGGAAATCCCAAATGAGTCTCAGGCCTAATTATTTTATTACTAACATATAGCTAGTGTTTAGAACATATCTGAATACATGGTAGGTAATAGAAGCTGTACAATGAATGTGAAATTGATAACACTTGGCATTACAATTCAGCTGGGAAAGCAGGGATCACCCAGTGAGTGTTTTGGAGCAATAGCTTATCCAATGGAAAACAACACATTGCGTCCCCACTTCACACTATAAAACAAAGCAACTCCAGCCAATTCCATACCTAATGTGAAAAGTGAACTCAAGAGTGTTTATCAGAAAATATAGCAACATGTCTTAATGACTTGATATAGGAGCAGAGTTTTAAAAATATACCAATAAAAATATAACTATACCAAAAGGAAAATATGGATGCTTGACCATAACTTTTTAAATCAAAAACATAAATTGAAAAGATAAGCCTCAATCAGGAGAGATATTTGCAATATATAACACTTACAAAGGATTAGCATTCAGAATATATAAAAGGTACTATAAATCAACAAGAAAACAGATAAAATGGGAAAATAGACAAAAGGACATGAACAGGCAAATACAAAGGAGTTAATAAAAACATAAGATTTTTAACCTCAGAAAACTTTTCATATTCATCAATAAATAAACTGAAAAACCAACAGCCAGGATGTGGAGGTGCAGGTTCCTCCATGCAACACTGATGAGCATGTATTGGTTCTACCAGTTTGGAGAATCACTGGCAATATCTAGGGAAATCAGGCACCGATGCCACAGGAATTGCAGCTCTAGTTTCACACTATGGTGAACACATACACGTGTAACAAGGAGACATGGGTAAAGATGCTCATGTCAACGTTATTGGTTAATCCTCAGCCGAGGATATTTTTTCCACTGATTTTTGGAGAGGGTGGAAGGCACAGGGAGAGACAGAGAGAGAGAAACATTGATGTGAGAGAGACACAGCGATTGGTTGCCTCTGCACACACTCCCCAACCAGGGCCTTGGGATTCAGCCTGCAACCGAAGATATGCCCCTGACCAGAATCAAACCCAGGACCCTTCAGTCAGCTAGTGATCAACATTATTTGATCAAAAATATTGAAGTTGTCTGTCCATGAATAAAACAAGGAAAAATAAGATATGATATATTCATACAGATCTAAAGTCAAAATGAATATAATAGATGTACAAGTAATGGCAAAAAAATTTTAAATCATAATGTTGAATAAATCAAACTAGATTCCAAAAGATATGTTCAGTATGATGTCTTTTTTATTAAACATGTAAAACAATTTATATATTGTTTCTGCACAAATACGGTGCACACAAAGCAAATGCATAAAGGCATGAATAGAAATTATCAGCAAGGTCAGACTAGCTGGTCAGGGGAGAGAAACTGTCCTTGGAGATTCACTTTTCAATTACATGTGAGATTGAATTTTATTGGTGATGTTTTATTTCTTAATCTGAGTAGCAGGTAATGGTTGTGTGTGTGTTTTTGTCCTATTATCTATACACTTATATACCCAATATTTTCAATTCTTGATAAAATTGAAAACTATATTTCGTGTTGTTTCCTATGTACTTAAATTTTAATTTATATTTGTATATATGTGTATGTGTACATACAGATATGTGTGTATATATAGTGTTGATTTTTTACTTTATTCACTCAGGATATATTTTGTTTTGTTTTTAATATTACCTGGGTTGCTCTATGCAGGTCTTCTATGCCCCTGATTTTTGTGATTCATTCCAACATTCATCCCTTGCACTGACTTTTATTCTGCTAGCAACGGACACATAAATACCTTCTGTCCCTTTACCTGTCAGATGTAGGCCTGTGCAGGAGTTTTCTGGGTGCTCATGGAATGTGCACACATGTGCTTGGACGAGGTACTTTCTGATGACTCTACACCAGCTCACTCCAAATGACATCTCATTTCACATTTACCAGAAGCAGATGAGGGATTCTATTTCCACAATCTGCTAGTCTGTCATCTGTTAACAAAATCTGCAGCATCTTTCATTGAACAGGAATTCTTAAAGGTGCTGAAGCAAAATTAATTCATTGTTACTTTGTACTACATGAGTTTTTGCATCTGATTTAGGAAGTTCATTGCCACCTCAAGATTACAAAAACCTTGTGGCTGAGGATTCCTTTTTCTAAAGCTTCTGTCAGGGAAGAGCAGACCCTTAATGTTTTTGGTCAAGAAGTATTCTCTTCTATCTAAGAAGGCATCCTCCGTAACCACAGGCTGTTTCAGAAAGGGAGCCCGTGGTGGCGGCCCGAGTGACTGCAGCTGGACAGGCAGAGTCTCCGTGTCGTCTGACGATGGACAGAGTGGGGGGCAGTCTTGGGAGGGAATTGTCACAGGTGTGTCTGAGACTGGGAGCAAGATTTGACTCCGCACTTCCCTTTCTGTGCCTTGGGTTCCCCTGTGCAGCACGGAAAGGAAGGTCAGTGAGGTCCCCATTAAAGTCGATGAGGGAGTATTTTATGCCAGCACAGTCCAGAGCTGCTGGAATCAAGCTTGGAGATAGTTTCCCCTGTTCTCTAGAACAAGTCAGATTCTCGTGAGGCCATTTAACCTGTTTATGTACCACTTTTGCTTAATTGCCATGGAGATAAGTTATCAAACCTCAATGATTTGCCACAAGAGAAGCCTATTTCTTACCCACGTGATGTCCAATCCAGTGTCTCAGGCAAAAGCCTGAGATTCTTCTATTTGTGGTTCTCCCCTTGTTGAGCTTCTTGGACTCTCTCTGGTTCCTTTCCAGACAGGAGCAGAGAGCAAGTCGCCATGGAAGGCATGTGAGGATGAAGCCAGAAGCGCACACAGCACAGCTCTTTGCATTGTCCTTGTGGGGACTCGGTCCCAAGGCCGCACTGACAGACAGGTTAAGGAATCAGCCCAGGAGCCGTGAGGAGGTCACACTTTTTGGCTAACAGAGCACCTGGGCCATGTTGGACCACTGCCCTCCCGGCACTGTGGCAGAACACGGATTCTGCTTTGCTTTAGTTACAGAAGCAATGCAACAGCACTGCCTCAAACTCGGGAGGAGTCACCCTGAGCAATGCCAGGAACAAAATATCTGTTAGTATCTGTGCGACTCTGCATAGCTGTAATCTTAAAGGGCATGCCGTTCTCCCTCTCTCTCTGCCTCCATGCTCCTTCCCTCCCTCCCTACTTTCCTTCCCTGCTTTCAGACTTTCTAATTTCCTTCTTAAAACATTTCTTGATGGTCTGCTGGGCTGGACACCAAAAACACAAAGATAAGATACAACATCTAAATTTGTTCTCAACAAGTCCCACTATTGGGAGAGCAGGCAAGTCACCAACTATTACAACACAGCATGACAAGGCTGTGATGGAAATACACACTGAGTGTTGTGGTGGCACTTATCTAAGGAAAAGATGTCTAGAGAAGCCAGCCAGCATGGCTCCATGCTTGAGCATCGACCTATGGACAGTTTGACTCCCAGGTCAGGGCATCTGCCCAGGTTGTGGGCTCAATCCCCCTGGCGGGGCGGGGGTAAGGGCTGCAGGAGGCAGCCAATCAATGACTCTCTCTTATTATTGATGTTTCTATCTCTCTCTCCCTCTCTTTCCTCTCTGAAATCAATAAAGACATATTTAAAGAAAAGATTTCTAGAGAAGGTGATATCTGAATGATCAATAAGAACAGAGAGCAGCTAGTGTGGCAAGAAGGGTCCAAGAGCGTCCAGGGGTGCGGGCGCCCCTCTTAGAGCCTGGAGGCCTGAGACGCACAGTGAGCCCTGGGGACTACACGTAGCTCAGATGGATTGGAACGCAGAATGTACTGGGAGGTGGTGAGGGCGCAGTCAGGAGAACTCCTGGGGTCAAGTTGTAGAGATTGTCAGCTCTGTTAAGGAGGTATAATTCTAGTTTATAATTTACCATGAAATATCTGAAGCAGAGAAGCGTATCAGAACAAAACCCTGGTTCCTGTGTGAAAAAATGCACCAGAGGAGAACGAAGTCAAAGGCAAGGGGTCAAAAGTCATATGAAATATGATGGTGGGCTGACTTAAATTGTGATTGACATTGGAGTAGTTATATAATATTCAAGAGATATTTAAGTGGAAGAATCAACACGGCTTAGGAATTGACTGGATATGAGGAATTCGAGAGAGGGATATGTTAGGAATGAGTCCAGGATTCTAGTTGAGATAATTGGATAAACAATTAAGACTGGACCTAGTGCCCAGCCAACATGGCTCAATGGTTGAGCAATTGACCTGTGAACCAGGAGGTCACGGTTCAATTCCTGGTCAGAGTACATGTCCGGGTTGTGGGCTCCATCCCCATGTGGGACTTGCAGGAGGTAGCCAATCAATCACTTTCTCTCATCATTGATGTTTCTACCTCTCTCTCCCTCTCCTTTTCTCTCTGAAATCAATAAAAATATATTTTTTGAAAAAGACTGGATCTATTAGAGAATAAGAGAAGATAATGAATTCAGATCTTCTTTTTAATTTTGTGATCATTTTAGAAATATAAGTAGAGGAGGCTGGTAGAGGGTTTGTTATAAAACAAATTCAGCCTTCTCTGGTTTGTCTCAGTGGATAGAGCTTTGGCCTGCAGACTGAAAGGCCCCAGATTCAATTCCGGTCAAGGGCACATGCGCAGGTTGTGGGCATGATGCCAGTAGGGGATGTGCAGGAAGCAGGCGATCAATGATTCTCTCTCATCACTGATGTTTCCATCTCTCTCCCTCTCCCTTCCTCTCTGAGATCAATAAAAATATATTTAAAAATTCAGAAGAATGGCCTGCACGGAGCTGCGTTGCTGGGGAAAGTGTTGGAGCAGAAAGCGCTGTCCGGAGGCTGGGTCCTGTGTAAGTGAAGGATGAAAGGGCTAAAGATGGCAAGGAGGCGGCTGTGAGGAGCAAGCGAATGAACAGCAATAGAATGAGGATTAGGCCACAGGGACTAAAGGGAGAAAATTAAGTGCTAAGACATCAAGGAAAATAAAGTTGGAAAAGCACTCATTAGATTGGGCATCAAACAGTTCACTAGTGCCCCTGTGTGTGCTTTTTATGGAAATGATTCAGATGACTTGAATGGAGAAGTGAGTGGAAAGTGAGGAATGAGAGATAAGGGCTAGTCATGAAGACCAAGGAGAATGGGATAGAACTCCAGAGTTTATTTGAAGAGGGATTTTTTCTTATTTTAGAACTGGAAAGGATTTAATAAAGTTAAATGCTTTGGGGAAAAATCTATACTGTTTTGTTTACTGTCCTTTATATAAATTTTAATGCATGTCTAGATTTGTGTAACCACCCTCATAATCAGCAGACAAAAGAATTTCATTACTCCAAAATAACTATATGTGTCTTCGTATTTCCCACCCACCCATGATGTTTGGCCACCACTGATCTGTTTTCTATCACAATAGTCCTGCCTTTTGGGAATGTCATAGAAGGAAATCATGTGATAGCATAACCTTTCGGGATAGGCTTCTGTGGCTCAGCATAACACTTTTGAGATTCATCCTGGCTTTCTGTGTGTCAATAGATGATCTTCAGTGTGGCTAAGGGCATTCCCTGGGATGCATGCGGTATGATTTACCTCTTCCCTAGTTGAGAGGCATTTGGGTTACTTCCGGTAAAGGTGGTTAAGTGTAAAGGTGCCCTGAATACCCATGTACAGGTTTTCAGTGTGAATGCCAGTTGTCATTTCTCCAGAAGTGAGATTGCTGCATTCTCTGACACATGTGTGATTAACTCTAGAAGAAACTGCCGAACACCTTTCTGTAGCAGGCGCATCATTCCAGGCCCCAGTGCTGTGTGAGAGACACTGCGCCGCACCTGGGCCAGCACTTGGCATTGTCAGCAGCCTCTGCTTTGCACAGTCGTAGATGGCAGTTAGAGTTCATCATGATTTTGATTTGCACTCTGTGACTCATCAAGTTGAGCATGTTCTATGTGATCCTTTGCTATCCATATAGCTTCTTTGGTAAGGTGTCTATCAACGTATTTTGCCCATCCATAAAAAAAAATTGAGTTTTTTTTGTTTTTTGTTTTTGTTTTTACTATGAGTTTTGAGTGTTCTTTATTATCATGGATAGGAGTCTTTTTTCAGGAACATGATTTATAAATATATTCTCCCAATCTCTAACTGGTGTTTTCATTCTTCTGATAGAGTACATAACAAAGTTGTTAAATTCAATGGTCCAATTTATTTTAAAAAATTTGTTTTATGCCTCAGGATTTTGGTGCTATGTCTAAGAATTGTAGGCCATGAAGATTTTCTCCTAAAATATTTATAGTCTTGCATTGTACATTTAGATGTATGATCAAGTCTAAACTAAGTTTTGTATAAGATGTGAGATGTAGGTTATGTTTTTTTGTATGTAGAATTGTTTTAAAACCATTTGTTGAAGAAAAAAAAAAGACCTTGTCTCCATTGCAATGTTTTTGCAGCTTTGTCAGATATCAGCTGGCCGTGTGGGGGTCACCTGTTGAGCACTCTGCTGTTTCTCTCATCTGCGTGTTCATTCCTCCACCAACACGTGGTACCGTGATTACTACAGACTCATAGCCAGTGTCAAACTCCACAGCACGGTCACTCCAAACTTATTCTTTTTTATCAAAATTGTCCTAGGTATTTAAGCTTTCCTACCTTTCCCTATAAAATTTAGAATCAGTCTGTTTAAATCTACAATATGTTTTGTTGAAATTTTAGTCAGGATTATATTTGTTTACAGATCACGTTGGAAAGAATTAATTCTTCACTATACTGCAGCTTTAACCCAGGAACATGTCTTAGTCAGCAGGGCTGCTGTAACAAAAATAACATAGACTGGATGGTTTAACTAAGAAACATTTATTTCCCACCGCTCTGGAAGCTGGGAAGCCCAAGACCCAGCTGCGGTAGCACAGTGTCAGGTGAGCGCCTGCCCCCTGCCTGTGTCAGCTCCCTCTCTCTGTACCGCCCATGGCCCCCTCATCTCGGGATTCTTCTAAGGGTGCTCTTCCCCTTCACGAGGTCTCTGCCCCGGTGACCTACTTGTGTCCCAAAGGCTCTGATTTGGGTGTCGCTCCTGGAAACCAGGCTTCAGCATGTGACTTGGGGAGGAGCACCAACATGCAATCCACGGGGGCACGACAGACCTCCCGGTGCCGTGCCTCTGATGCAGCGTGCTCTCCAGCGCTCAGCAGAAACACTGCGTTTGACTTTTAGATGTAAACCCAACTATTTTACTTCGTGTTGGAGCTATTTAAGTGGCATTGCTTTCATTTCTATTTTAACTGTACATTGCTTACCGTAGTCCCTCCTTAACTGCAGTTTTGGTATCCACGGTCTGAAAACATTACAAGAAATGGAGAAAGGGAGGAGGGAA
>NW_006293957.1:1682754-1686473 GCF_000327345.1 Myotis davidii
GAAAGAGGAACCAAAGACATGCGGACATGTCCTTTCTGTTCCAAGTCATCATAATGCTTGTTCCATATAAACGCGAAGGCTTTTTATACCATAAATAAAGCCATCCTGTTGAAACGCGGAACCAAACTGAAACGCGCGGTCTCTTCTGAGCAGGATGCACAGGTGCTTTCTTTCCCGGGTTCTCGTCCAGGTGGATTCCAAGAATGAAGCCACGGACAAACGGTGGTGTGTGGAAAGGTGGACATTTATTGGGAAACAAGCACAGACTCCCCGTAGGGAGGGGGTCCCAAAGGGGGTGGCCCACTGAGCCCCTTTTTCCTAAGGTTTGTAGGGCGGCAGTTCTTTGTGCCCCAATACTCCCTTCTGATTGGTCCTATAGCAGCTTCAAACTCAAGCCCCAGGTGGACTCCCTCTTTCTCTCCCCCTCAGCGGTGGAATTCCCTGTCCCCTGTGAGCACCTGTCTTACTCTTTCTCCCATTTGTCTCTCTGCTCCCTGTGGTGCTCCCTGTCTTCTGTGAAAGGCTGTCTTCCTCTCCCCTATCCTGTGGCATTGCTTTTCTTTCTCTGCGAATGTTTGCCTTCTGGCAGTTCCCAGCCCCCAGCTTTGCAGTCCCCCCGCACCCCCCTTGGACCCTCTTTATTTCTGAAACTCTCTAAACCCGCCTATTTTACCCCTAAAAACTCCTTTCAGTGAATAAGACAAAAGGTGCTAGACTCGCAGCGGTTCTCAACCTGTGGGTCGCGACCCCTCTGGCGGTCGAAGGACCCTTTCACAGGGGTTGCCTAAGACCATCCTGCATATCAGATATTTACATGATGATTCATAACAGTAGCAACATTACAGTTATGAAGTAGCAACGAAAATAATTTTATGGCTGGGCCACAACATGAGGAACTGTATTTAAAGGGCCAGAAGGTTGAGAACCACTGTGCTAGAGAATTGATGAAGATGGAGAGCGTTATGCTAAGTGAAATAAGACAGTCAGAGAAGACAAATACCAAATGTCACTTATGGAATCTAATGAACAAAATAGAAACGGAGGCCTGGGTGCATGGAACAGACTGACAGCTGTCAGGGGCAGGGGTGGAGGGACGAGCCCCAGAAACTGATACATAGCCCACAGACACAGGCCACAGGTGGTGATGGCCAGAGGGAAGGGTTGGGACGGTGGTGCAGGCAAAGGGGGGATGTGGGGACATCTGTAATAGTCTCAGCAATAAAAATAAACAAGAGGAAAGGAGGGCAGAGGTCACTCATGCTACATGCTCTGTGCCTGCAGGGCCTGGGCCTGGGTAGAAAGGCCTGGAGGCTGCGGGTGATCAGCAGACACAGGAGAATGTGTGTCACTGACGCCATGTTCGCAGGCCCTGGAGCTGGGTCAGGAGATGAAGCCTAAGAGGTGGCACTTGGGTGGATGGGCAGGGAGGAGTGTCCGAAGGTGCGGCCCTGAGCAGAGCCCTGGGCTGAGGGCCAGGCCTGCAAAGCCCTGGGGCGGTGCTGGTGGGCAGCAGCACTCAGAGTCATGCTGTGCTCGGGGGTGGCTGCAGGCAGGGCACACTATGGTCATATTTAAATACTAGAGGTTTGGTGCACAAAATTCATGCATGGGTAGGGTTCCTAGGCCTGGCCGGTGATCAGGGCCAATCAGGGCCTTCCGGCTGCTGGCGGGGAGGGGCGGGGGACGCTTCCTTTGTTTTGTGCCGCCCCCTGTTGGTCAGCGCATGTCAGAACAAGCGATAGAACTCCCAGTCTCCCGGTCGAACTCCCAAGGGCACACTCGTGTATATACACATATACAAGCATATACACATATATACATATATATATATACACATATATGATAAATGTGTAAATCAATGCACAAAGAAATAAATACCTCGCTTTAATAAAGAACTTTTTTGCCTATAACTCTTTTCCATACTGTCTGCCCCAATCTTGGTTTCATTAATCTAACTGTTGATAGGCCATGTTGAGTACCTATTCCTACCAGAGGGCATTGCTAGCCACCACGTGTCTAATCTCGCACTCAGAGAACCCCAAAGGCACCAGGCTGCTGGGATTATCCTTGCTGACGAGACGCTGCATTTGTGTATATCCCTCCTCAGTCTTCGCCAGATACTTCAAACATTGAATTTGGCTCAATCTCAGAAGCTCTAACTTTTCAATGATGTTAACTCAAGAAAGGTGTCAAACAATCTCTGTCTGTATTTCATGTCTCACTCTGTCATGGGTGCTCTGCTCATTTTTATTCAATCCCCCATCTTTATTGTCCAGCAATATCAGAGCATCCAAGAAGATGGACCATTCAGGAGAAGATGGAAGAGGAACCAGAGTGCGAAGCCGTTTTTCTGTAGCAGGTCCACGTGGTGGGCGGACGTACAGGGATGGCACTCACGATTCTGCACCCTAATTCCCAGCACCTGTGCCTGAGCAGAGATATTCCCATGGCTGTGTTATCTTCCATAACACACTTGACCTGAAGGAGATGATTCTGGCAAACCTGACCCAATCACACAGGCCCTCAGAGCACAGACCTTCCTCTGTCTGGTGGGGGAGAGAAAGCAGGAGGAAAGCCAGGGCTGTGGGGGTGAGAGGACTTGCTGCACCTTTGCTGTTATAAGGTGAGAAAGACCACAGAGGAAGGTGGCTTCTAGGAGCAGAGAGCACCCCCTACTGACAGCTCAGACCAAATTCAGCCAACAAGCTAACTGAGCTTGGGAACGGATTCTTTCCTACATCTTCCAGAGAAGACCCGGCCAGGCCACATCTTGCTTTCTGTTTGTGAGACCCAGAGTGGAGAGCCTAGCTGAGCTAATAAAAAGTTTTATTTTATGCTGCTGAGTCTGTGGAAATTTATTACCGTGGCAATAGGAAGCCAATATATGCTCTTTCATGTGTAATCAGTTCTAAACAGAAGAAGCAAATGGAGTCCCCGAATGTCCTACTGACAAGAACGCAGTTAGAGGGTGAGCTCACTGCCTGCTGAAGGGTTCTCTGCATTAGAGAGGATGGAAAGTTCCTTTCAAGCAGCACTTGAGTGTTTGCTCACAGATCAGTACTTGCTTAACAGAGGAAGACCTGACAAGCTGAAGTGCTCCAAGCTATTGCCGATTAAGTAGCTACCAGAAACGGAGATGAAGTGGGAGGTCATAGCAGTAACATGTGGACACTGAGACGTGCGTTTCAAATATTTTCATTGTCCATGACTGAGCAAACATCCCCAAAGCCCGCTGTCCCCGGACCCCTTCCAAAGTGCAGGCAGGAGACTGCGCCCGAGGGCCTGAGACCTAGAAGAGGAGACAGAGTTCTTGCCTTGAAGCTCTTTGCTCCTAATATTTTGCTTTTTAATTCTTTCTAACACTGACATTTTGAGTAGAAGAGCAGGAAGGGAGGAAAAAGTATCAGGAGTCTCAGAAACTGAGGTGAAGAATCCCAAAAGCAGGGATCTTGACTCTGGAAAACAGGCAGAGGGGACCCCTATCCCTTGGGCTGTGGGTGAAGGAACAGTGGTCCCTGGCACCTGCTGAGGAAGAGCAGGCAGATTTCACGTGGCCTTTGCAGCGGGACCCATGGAGTTTTACAGGGAACCAGGGAGCGAGAGCGAGGTCTCTACTCCCAACAGACGAGCAAGTGGGAATTTAGAGTCCAGTTGCAGAGTGGGGCCCGAGGGTGGAAATGTACTAAGAAACGTCAGGAGTGAGAAGGTTAAACTGATCT
>NW_006293957.1:1686544-1687549 GCF_000327345.1 Myotis davidii
ACTGCCCTGGGGGATGGTGAGGGATGAGGGTCTGATCCAGTATCCAGGCTGGAGAGCCTGCTAAGCTGACTCTGCAGGCTTTCCGCGAACACTGGATTTGACGAGCACGCGGTGCATAGAGGGACTAGGAGAAGGTTCGGGGCTTGGCTGATTGGTCAACCACAGGATCTTTGTCACCAGGCCAGGTTCACTTAACTCACATCATCTCTTTTAATTCTGCAAGATACACAGTTTCCTCCCATGGTTTAGGTAACTAGACCCAGGCTCCATGAAAAGAGCCAATTTGTTGACATACAAACATGTAAACAAAGGCAGACTCAGCCTATCCTGCTGACTCTGGCATCACAAGCCGCCTCCAGGACGCGTGGGGTTGTGGGGGTGGGGGGAGGGAAGTTGCCAAGTCTTCACTAGGCAACACCACTGTTACCTGGAAACAGCGGCCTTAGGACCTGCCCCGGGAACAAGATTCAAAACATTCCTCAGCCTTCGATACTTCCTCCTCATACACACACCAACAAAATGGTAATTGGTCCTAATAATTTTCACAATTACCCTTAATGGTTATGATGCAGGCTCTGGGGGATCCAGGGACCTGAGGGCCTGTGGGTTCTTGGTTTCACACAGGAAAGAATTTAAAAAGAGCCAGCTTAGAGTTTAAAGTGAGTGAGGCCCTAGCCAGTGTGACTGTGGACCAAAGGGTCCTGGGTGTGATTCTGGTCAAGGGCATGTACCTTGGTTGCAGGCTCCTCCCTAGCCAGGGCTTGTGCAGGGGGCAAGCAATCGATGTGTTTCTCTCACATCTATGTTTCTCTCTGTCTTTCCGTCTCTATCGCACTCTCTAAAAATCAATGAGAAAATATCCTTGGGTGAGGATTAACAGAAAAAAGAAGAAGGAGGAGGAGCAACAACAAAAAAAATAATAAAGTGAAAGTGAGGTTTTCGGGGAAGCGGTGAGAGGGACAGTGGCGACTTCAGCGGAATTTGTTTCCTGGATGAGGTTCATTT
>NW_006293957.1:1687737-1708534 GCF_000327345.1 Myotis davidii
GGGGGCTGGGGTAGGGTATTGAACAAGGGGCAGGGCTATTCAGGGTCTTCCCGGAAGGGGAGGAGACTTCTCGGGGAGCCGCCAGCATTCTGTGTCCTTGTGTGGGCTTTCCTGCTGCATCAGGGCTGGGGTGCTAATTGCTGCGATGAATCTATAAGGGGGTGGGTTCGCCACAAGGTGAAAGTAGGCTCCCTGTTGGATGGAGCTGGTCTCTGCGCGTTTTAAGCCATAAATCCGATGGGTGGGTGGCCTTGCTCCTGGACAGTTCCTGCAGCTCCACTGACTTTAGCTGTTTCGCACATGCCGCCTCGGGTGGACTCAGAATTCCATGGACTCAGAGAAACAGCACGTGTAAGCAGCCTGTTGTCCATCAAACTGACAGTGGAAATGGCTCCGCCCACTGCTGGGCACCCACTGGCCTGAATGCGAATGTTGCCTTCAGGATGTTAGTCTTCATTCCAGCCAAGTAAGCGTCCGTTTGCTTTCAAAGTAATTACAGCTCGGTGAGCACTGAGCTAGTTCATCATAGAAGCTCAGTTTACTAAACACTTCATCCAGCATAAACTAGGCTCCCAGAAGTATTTCTTCAATTACAATATCGATCTCTGCTGACTCTGACCTTCCTCATGCCTCCTGGGCTCGGAAATGCCGTCAATTATAACCCCTCCCTGACGCGTTGAATAATGAGGGCCTCGTGCTCAAGTTTGCTGCACTTCTGTTTATTTCCTCCATTCTTTCCAGTAGTTTTTTAATCCCCACCTGAGGATACTTTTTTCCATTGATTACTAAAGAGAGTAGAAGGGAGGAAGAAGGGGTGGGGGAGAGAGAAACATTGTTGGCTTGCCTCCCACACCTGCCCCTACTAGAGCTGGGGAACCTGCAAGCAAGGTACATGCCCTCAACCGGGAATTGAACCCAAGACCCTTCAGTCCGCAGGCCCACACTCTAACCACTGAGCAAACTGGCCGGGACTTGGGATTTTTTTTTTTATAGCTCAAATAAGGGTTCAGCCTTGATTAAATGATTTCTATCTGGCAAATAAATTCCCATGAAGTATTTGCTAATTTTGCTGCTGGCCGTGTGCATGATGGTGTATGTGGTGGTGTCAGCTCAGAGCTCAGTGCAAACCACCAAGAAGAGGGTGGAGGCTGATGAGGGATTTCTAGGGTTTTCCAGAAACGAGCCCCAGGAGAAATGAGGAGGATTCAGCCAGCGGGTGAGGGAGGAGGTGAAGGACAAGGCACGTGCCTTTGCGGGTGTGAGGCGCCCAGGGGCACATTGAGAAGCTCTGCAGAGTTGGCTGGGACAGAACGGGGCCTGGGGGGCAGGGAGGCGGCCTTGCCCCGGGTGCTCAGCTCTGCTGGCTCGCAGGCTGAGCAGGTGGTCCCGTGTCTGGCAGCACCCTGGCCAAAGGCAGAGCCCCCAGGGCGTGGCTGCTGCATGAAGTGCCAGGTGCAGCCGAGCTGGCATGAGGCTGTGCCCTGCAGCGGTGCTGAAGGAGAGACAGGCCAGGGATGGTAGGTAGCTCGGCTGTCTGCGCGTGACTCCTAGGTCTCCGGGTCACTCACTGCTGCCAGGAAGCCCAGGAGCCCCGCTGAGACCCAGAGGGAAGCAGGATGGTGCATGAAAGGTCCAGCCAAAGGCCCAGGGAGTGTGGACGATGGTGACCCCCCTTGCCCCCCCCGAGCCCCCGCCCCGGCTCCTGGCACCTCGCGGACCTCTAGCCTGTAGAGCCAGGGTGGGTCCTGACCCCGCCTGGGAGTGAGCCTTTGGGGGAGACAATAGCCAGACATCAGGGTGGGCAACGCTGGACTGGACAGTAGCTTCAGGAAGAGAAACGGAGCCTTTAGAGCAGTGGTTCTCAACCTGTGGGCCGCGACCCCTTTGGCGGTGGAACGACCCTTTCACAGGGGTCGCCTAAGACCATCCTGCATATCAGATATTTACATTATGATTCATAACAGTAGCAACATTACAGTTATGCAGTAACAATGAAAATAATTTATGGTTGGGTCACAACATGAGGAACTGTATTTAAAGGGCCAGAAGGTTGAGAACCACTGGAGGCCTCCGACAGAAGGCTGATCAGGGAGCTCCAGGGGACCCAGGCCAGCGCGGCAGGGATGACCCAGTAAAAGCATCCGGAGAGCAGCCAGAGGGGCAGGAGGCCCCTGGAGCAAGCGGGTCCCTGAGCAGACAGAGAAGCAGCAGGTCCAATGCCGGGGGGTGGCAGGTGCATGTTGGCAGCCCCGTGAGGGCAGTGATGCTGGGAGGTGAGCAGGGGCATGTTGGCAGCCCCTTGAGGGCAGTGATGCTGGGAGGTGGCAGGTGCATGTTGGCAGCCCCCATGAGGGCAGTGATGCCGGGAGGTGAGCAGGTGCATGTTGGCAGCCCCATGAGGGCAGTGCTGCCTGGACAGAGCAAGTCCATCTGTCTGCTACCTGTGGCATTGTCAGAAAGTTGGAATTTTAAGAACCAAGTTGCTTATGTCTCTGCTTCACTGGACTCACCCACCAGGATTATGGTCGATAAGACCGACATTTTATTTAAATTGTCAGAACCGTTTTACAGGGAGAACCCTGGCCACCTCCTTGTCCTCGGGCTCCATCCTTGCTCACTGCCATCGGGGTCACGTCCATCCCAGTTTCTCAGAGTCCTCACGCTTTTTGGTTACAGGACTGCAGAGGGGAGCAGCTATGGGAGGGAGTGCCGCGGGGAATCTGGGTGAGGAGGCATCGGAGTCCTCTGTGTGGGCCCCGGCAGGGAGGGCATTGGGCCTTGAGAAAAAGGCAGGGCCCTTTGTCTGGAAGGCAGCCTTGCTCCGTCTGGGAGGAGGACGGCAGGGGAGTAGATGCCATTTTTTAAATTCCAAAGGGTGCATTTTTCCGTCAGATTATCAAATCATTGAACAACTTTTACAAATCATTTGTAAAATACCTTAAATAACAAAGGAACTATTAAACTCACTGAAAGCTCAAAATCTAGCAAAAAACACTAACTACAATTTCCATGTGTTACAGTGAGTTTTATGTGAGACAAAGACGTTGGTTGGTGGAGAGAACTGTAGAGAGTGCACTGTGTTCCATACAGTGGGGCCTTGACTTACGAGTGTCCTGACTAATGAGTTTTTTGAGATACGAACCTTCTCTCAGCCAATTTTTTGCTTTGAGTTGTGAGCTCAAAAAAATTCGGGTTATGAGCCAGCTTCAGATACCCCACCGCGAGTTGGCGCAGCGAACGTCACAGTGATTTGACATGCGAGTAATTTGAGTTATGAGCTCCGTCACGGAACGAATTAAACTCGTAAGTCAAGGCTCCACTGTATATGCCAGGTTCAGTGTGATTCTGCTAGAAGCAGCTCCCTGTGGTAACAAGGATTCTTTGTGGGCATTATTTTCAATGAACGCATACTTTCCCATTGCTTATTCCCATCACAATTTCTTTAACTCTTTCCATAATTCTGTCCTTTCAAGTTGTTTTCAAATGCTCACTGTTACGATAATGTTGAAATAAATCTTGGTTTTATTAGGTCGGATCCAATAATTGAATCGACACCCCCTCCCCTGGGAACTGACCTTCAGGCCACTTCACAATGGACATTCCACTTGCTTAGCCCTAACTCCACTTGCTAAGACCGCTATCCCTTCTCTCCGTACTTCCCCGCAATCCGGACCTGCACAGAGAATTCTCTGCCCAGAAAAGCCCCCTCCTGGAGTCCTTTAAAAACCTGACTCCCCATCTTTGGGGGCTGGTGCCACCTTGGGGCTCAGTCCATCTGGTGTCCAGATGACCTAATAAATTCATAATTCTCCACCCCTTTTGGCCTCGGGCGTTCCTCCTTCAGCGACCTAACAGGTTTACATTTGTCTGAGGTTTTCTTATATAATTCTCTAGGAGTGAAGTTAGTGGAGCAGTGGTTTTAGACATTTGAAGACTTTGGTTATAGATCGCCATAGTGCTCTGTGGAAATGTTGTTTTCTGTGCAGGAAGTATGACAAGTGTCTCCTTCAAGGCGTGACCCTGGACCACGAGAGGAACCCATTCTCAGGAGCTTCCTCCCGGTGGGGGTGATCTGCACTAATTTGTCTAAAGAATTCAGTCTTGTCTGTCTGGCGACTCAAAGCCTGGGCTCACTGCATGCGCTCTGCTGCTGATGGAAAGGCCTTCTCGGCCATCTGGGGGAGCTGGGGTGATGGAGGGAAACAGAAACTGACCCGTGGAGACATGACTCCTGATGTTGGAGAATCGAGAGGAAAGCTGAGCCGCAGTGCTTTCCAGAAACCTCTGCAACCCACCCCACAGCGCACAGGGAAATCCCACAGCATCTGAGCTCCACTTGGAATAGCCCCTCAGTTGCTCCTGTTGCTTCCGAGACACAGCCAGGCCACCTCTGAGGTGACCCTTTTCTCAGCGCCAAGGATCAGAGGTGCAGGTCACACCTATGGAGTTAGTCACAGGAACTCAGTACAATGACACCAGCAGCCTGGGTGGGTCTGTGACACACCTCTCTCCTCCCGTCCTCCCTGCTCCCCAGGCACCTCCCTCCTTTCTCGGACAAAGTGCATCCTGCCCAGGACACAGCTGGTGCTGAGGACAAGAAGACTAGGAGCACAATGCACCCCCCGCCCCCTCGCTTGTAGGCTGGTCGCTGGTCTGAGGAGGAGAGGGCAGAGCAGGGACCCTGATCAGGACTCTGCCTGTCAGCACAGAGTCAAACCGCCCACCCCCCTCTGTGCTCTGTGTCCTCAGACTCAGTGGCATCAAAAGGTGAAACCTGATGGAAGGCGGAATCCCAGTGGGAGAGGAGAGGTGGCAGCAGACAGGACTGTCACTGTCGCCAATTCTGAAGTTTAAGATTCTTTGATTTTCATTCCTTTTTTGGTAACGTTTGTTTTTAATAGACTTTTTTTTCTTATACACACAATCAAAGCTCACTTGGAAACATTATTAAAGGGATAATAGCTCACACTTACCAAGACCTTGCTGGGTTGTGGGGCCCCCAGCAAAGTGCTGTGCATGAGCCACACGCCCTGCTGCCACCGAGGTTGGAGAGTTTGTTGCCAAGGTGGCAGCGGAGTGGGTGGGAAGCAAAGTTCTAACCCAGGGCGTTCATTTCAGAACCAAGTACATTCAATACGTACAGATGCTGCCGGGGAAAAGGGGCCCGGGTCCCCACTGTAGGTCATTTTGCTTAGTGTGCTTTCTTCTTTCTAATATTTACACCTCCTGTTCTGACCCCCATTGCATTGGACTTCACTTCCAGGTTGATACTGGCAATGCAAACCCAAGCCACGCCTGTTAGAATGGCTGTCATCAAGCAAACAACAAACAAACAAAGAACAACACACACACACACACACACACACACACACACACACACACACACACGAGATGGCAACTGCTGGTGAGGATGTGGAGGAACGAGCCCTCGTGTTTTGTGAGTGGGGAGGTGAGACGGTGCAGCCACTGTGGACAATGCTATTGCAGGTCCTCGGAAGTTTAATCATAAGACACAGCAATCCTACTGCTGGGAGCATGTCAGACAGGGAAAGCAAGTGCTGTATGCTCTCGTTTATGTGCTGAACTAAAAAAACAAAAAGCAGACTCACAGAAGAGATCAGATGGGTAATTACCTGAGCGGGAGGCGGGGAGGATGGCGGACGGGATTAAATGTCGCAGGCACACACTCCCAGGTGTGAGAAATTGGGTGCTGGGAAGGCAGTGTAAGTAAGGGTGTCCCCAAAATGTGTGGATAAAGTGTGTATCCTTTAACAGCTGATAGCTCAAATTTGAAAGGGAGGTGTATTTTAATAAACACTGCCTTTATAATTATTCAGTGTGTGTATACATTTCTTTGGGACACCTATAGATAGTACATAAGAAAATAAGTACAGCATTTAGATTGCAATTAATCCCACAAAGAGAATAAATAGAATTCTATGATAATAATAATGGAATAGAGCAGGAGTGGTTGCTGCTTTTACCCAGTGGTCAGTGGAGGAATTCTGGGGATATTTAAGCTGAATTCTAGAAAATAAGAGAAAGTTGTTCATGTAAAAAGCTAATACAGTTAAAACTCTAGGAAGCATCAGGAGATTCTTAAGCTAGAGGGGCAGATGGCTTGACCAGTGCTGGGGTCCAACCCCAACAGGTCCAGGGGTCCCCAAAGGTGTGGACGGAGTAGGCGAAGAAGGAATGACACGGAGACAGCGTTCAGTTGATCAGCAGCCTTGCCAGGATCTCTAGCCACAATCTCCAGCCAAGTTCTGTGTCCATGTTCTCTTGCTAGGTTCTCCAGCCAGATTCTCCAGGTTCTCCAGCCAGGTTCTGTAGCCATGTTCTCTCGCTAGGTTCTCCAGCCAGGTTCGGTCGCCAGGTTCTGTAGCCGGGTTCTTCAGCCAGGTTCTGTCTAGGTTCTCCAACCAAGTTCTGTAGCCAGGTTCTGTCCAGGATCTTTTGCCATGTTCTCTCCAGCGAAGTTCTTCTGTCTCTAGGTTCTGTGTAGGTTCTGTCTTCTAAGTTCTGTCTTTAGGATCTTCTTCTAAGTTCTATCTTCTAAGTGCTGTGTCCTAAGTTCTGTCTTCTAAGTTCTGTGTGGTTTTATTCCCTCCCTAACTTCAGGGGAAAATCTCTACTGGGGAAACAACCTTTCTCGGAGAGGTGACCTTGGTTAAAACACATAGTGCCAAGAAGGTGAGCAAATATATTAAGAACAGTATGCCATATATGCCAGGTCCCTTGAAACAGCAAGGATGGACGGGCTCCCGGCAGACCAGGCCCTGGTAGGCAATGTGAGTTTTCCGTGCTACCCCACGGGTGGCCTCTGAGGGGTTTTCAGCATGGGGGGTGGGTAGGATATGATGGGTAGCTTTAAAATGTTTACTTGCTTACTGTGTAAAACTGGGACTTCTTCTGAGAAGGGATTAATATCCAGAATATATAAAGAACTCCACAACTCAGCCACCAAACACAAGCAACCTAATTTAAAAATGGACAAGGGACTTGAGCAGAGAGTCATTCAAAGAAGATATACAAATGACTACCAAACACATGGAAATATGCTCAGCATCACTAGTAATTAAGGAGGTGTAAATAAAAACCACAATGGCTATCACTTCACACACATTAGGGTGGTTATTATCATAAAAATAGAAAGTAAGTGTTGGAGAGGATGTGGAGAAATCGGAACCCTTGTTTATTGGTAGGTGGTATAAAATAATGTATTTAATAGAAAACAGTATGGCTATTACTCAAAAATATAAAAATAGAATTGCTCTATGATCCTCCAACTCAATGGCTGAATATATGTCCAAAAGATTTTCAAGAAAAGACTTGGAGAGAAATGTGTACATCCACCTTCACAGCAGCATTGTTCACAATGGCTAAAAGACAGAGCAATATGAGTGTCAACTGACAAATAAACAGATAAATAAAATGTAGTATTTACCTACAAGTGGAATATCATTCAGTCTTGAAAAGGAAGGGAATTGTGACACCTGGATGAACCTTGGAGACATCATGCTAAGTGCTATAATGCCGTCACCAGAGGGCAAACACTGCACGCCACTGGGAGCCGTCCGATACTTAGAGACAGGAGGTGGGGTCATGGTTGAAAGGGCGAGGGAGAGAGGGATTAACTTAATGTGCACAGCATTTCAGTTCAGCAAAATGAAAATGTTCTGAAGATGGATAATGGTCACAGCTGCACAATAATGTTAATGTATTTAATGCCACCAAACTGTACACTTGAGATGGTTAAAGTGGTAAATGTTATATATATCTTTTACCACAATAAAAAATGGGTCTTCTGCTCTGACTGTGACAGAACAATTGGCATTAGACTGTTCCTTTTGCCAAAAACATGAAATTGGACAAAATATATGAGGTTACCTTTCTGCAAAGAAGGGTGACTCCATGGGCGCCTACAGCGTGGCTCAGCTCGGCCAGGCTGCTCTGCAAGGACACACAATGGGCTGTGTCCAGAAGGAAACCGCAGTGCTGCTCGCTGTGCAGAGAAGGCGGCTGTGGGGGTTGAGGCAGCGAAAGGTCTGGAAGTTTGAGAGCAGGTGCTGGAGGGAGGAAGATGAGCAGAGCTTCCTCATGAGTCCTCATGAGTCCCCTCGAAGAGCGAAGGTTCTGCAAGTTGGGAAGTGACCCCAGAAGAGTTGAGGTGAGGGTGGAGCAGGTGCTGAAGTTCAAGCCGTTTCTGGTTGTGGGAAGCAGCTGGATGGAGACACCACAAAGCCCTTCCCTCGCCAGGACAGACCGCGCTCCGCACTGGGACCTGTGCAGCCACTCTAACAGGCCTGACAGCAGCTCCGCACGGTTCTGGGAAGAAAGACTGTGGAGGTGGAGCACTGCCATGTTACAGAGGCCATGAGAACAGATCTGGCTCTCAACAGCCCTTCCTTGACAACTGATGAAACAAACCCACTCGACTTCAAGGTGAGCAGCCAATAGTCAAGCCCTCCTAGAGCAAAGGCCATTCCTCTTCAGAAGCAGATAGCGGAGTCCAAACTCCATGCAGCTTAACACAACCATGTCTTGTATTAAAAAACAAAATGAACTAATAGACAAAACTGCTAAATGTGGACGGCACTAAGAAAATACGGTGCATAAAGGGGGAAAAGTCCATAGAGAATGACCACAAGAGAGCTCTTCTCATGAATTTAGCAGAAAACAACCAAGCTACTATGAAAGTGGTCAAGGAATTAAAGAAACTATGTTCAAATAGTTTTTACAAATTATCTTATTGAGTGAAGAGATCAGAATCTCCACAGAGAAATGGAAATCATAAAAAAATAACCAAATAGAAATTTTGGAATTCACTGATATAAAAAATTCATTTAATGGTCATAGTAGCAGATTGGAGATGGAAGATAAGATGGAGGAGGAGAGAGAAGATGGTGGTGGAGTATGTAGACCTTTCTTGCACTTCCTCCCAAGGCCAGACTGGAAATAAAACTGAAGTGGGGAACATTCACCCAGAATTTCCAGCTGAGGTCCAATTGTGGAGGAGACTTATATCAGGAAGGACAGAAACCACCTGGAGACAGGGAGAAAGGGCGAGGTTGCGAGAGGGGCTGGCCCAGCTCCAGGGGCGGCAGGCCGAGAGTGAGGAGGGAGCTCCCGGCTATGGGAGGGTTTGTTCCCTCAGAGGATAGAGGCCTGGAACCCAGGCTGACACAGCCCAGAGCACCAGAGCCAAGCCCTCGGACCACATAGCATCCAGCCGTGAATGACAGCGGGGCTGCTGGCCATTATGGAGCCTGGAGCCAGTAGACCGGAGCTGGTTGGAGAGAAAACTGCAGTTTCATTTTTTGTTCTGTTTTATTTTTAAACCCAGAGCACAGGAGTTTGATTTGTAGCTACTCCCTGGAGGCTGTGGTGCTGGGAGGGCACTGCAGACTCCAGGAGCCAAAGGAGAGGCTGGGGTGGGATGCATTGTGGGGAGACATGGAAAAGCAGCAGCTAGGAGTCTTGCATTTGATCTTCTGCACCCGAACTGAAATGCCATCTTTCCTGAGAGGAGCTGCCCTTCCCAGTAGGTGCAGGGCAGGAAAAGGAAACCCGGCCTAGGGGATACAGCCCGCCCACCCTCAGGGCCCTGCCTGGTGCACCTGCACCTTGACCTTTGCAGGAATATTACGCAGCAGTGAAGCTACTGAAAGCAGAGCTAAAAGAAAACTTCGACAGTACCCAGTGGAAAAAGTCTGGGTTTGTACGTGAGAACTAAAATGAGACTGACTGCCACCTTTTCATCATGAAGAGAACCTGGCTCCCAATGGAATGACATACTAAGGTGAGCGGCTGGGTGTTGTCAGTCCATCAGAATTCTACGCCAACTAGAACACACCTCTCAGGGATGATGAAGCACAGCGCAGAGCATGTGGGGCCAGCAGATTTGCAATAGAAGATACGCTGACTTGAATCATATCCTTAAAGCCAACAGGAAGTTGGGTGCCTAAGAAGTAAAGAAAGACAACAAAAATGGAAAATGAGCAGTTAAACGTGAAAGACTATGTGCTTTTTTTCTACCGATAATTCTTATAAACATTAACTGGCTTTAAATAAAAAATAGTAACATCATAAGAAAGGATTTATAATGTATATGGAAATACAAGGACAGTGGCACTAACAAAGGTGGTGTACATACAATTATTCCACTCTTTAGTTATTCTATTTGAAATTGACCTGTAGGAGTGAAGAGTGAGAGCATCTCAAGCGGGAAGTGTCAGGTGGAAAGTGGCACAATGTTAATGTCACTAGCTACTGAAACTGCAAAATAAATCTTGTTAGCTCTAGAGCAACTGCTAACAAAACAACAAAAGATGTCTTATAACAATAATCAGGGAGGAAATACAAGATATTATTGTGCAGTATTCACAAATCCTCCCACTGCCCACCCTCAATAAAGAGAAAAGGCAAGAAAAGAACAACAGAAGAACAAAAACCGAAGACACAAATGGTGTAATTGTGGACTTCAAGCAACCACAGGGATCCTCACATAGACGCCAATGAACTAAAACATTACTTACCCGTCAGAGATTCTCAGACTGAAAAAAAATGAAAATCCTTTTTTCAAGACACACACAAATTCTAGGCTTCCGTGGTTTCACCCATGAATCCTATCAAACATCCAAGAAGAAAATAATTCTTGCCCAACTCTGACAGCTGAGGAGAATAGAATTCTATTCATGAACTCTCTACAAAAATTCTAAGTCATAAGAATGTCCACCAACAAAATCTCTAAAGCCAGCCTTGTATCATTGACAAGAGAACGATAGGCAAACAGGTTTCCTCGTAAACCTGTACACGAGTCCTTAAATCAGTAGTTAGTTGTGTCTGTAATTGGGCCTTCTTTCTCCTTCTCAGCGTTTATGTATTTATATTTTAACTCAATTACATTCATCAGAATGTTGTTTGTATTATTGATATTTATAAAGTCTCCTAAGATATTAACTTTAGTTTGTTTTATTCTAATACTAGAGGCCCAGTGCACAAAATTCATGCACTGGTAGGGTCCCTGATCCCTAATGGCTGATGGCTGCCAGCCAGGTACTCCCTCCCTTCGCCTGGGTGGCCCCGCCCACTGGTCAAATTCCTGGATGAACTCCCAGTGGAGGGGACAATTTGCATACTATGCTTTTATCATATAGGATAATTCAAATTATTTATTTAAATATAATACAGTATAAATTATTATCCTATATAATAAAAGCTTAATATGCTAAGTGTCAGTCATGCTGTCGGCCATTCAACCAATTAAAGCGTTATATACTAAGGTCACTCAACCGCTCACTATGATGTGCACTGAACACCAGGAGCCAGACATTCCGACCAGTAGGTTAGCTTGCTGCTGGGGTCCGGCCGATCGGGACTGAGCAAGATGGGCCGGACACGCCCTGGAGCCCTCTCGAGTCCCTCCCCAACCCAGATCCTGCATCAATGGGGTCCCTTGGTCTGGCCTGCGCCCTCTTGCAATCCAAGCTATGGGACCCCCGCCCCCAAGTGCATGAATTTCGTGCACTGGGTCTCTAGTATTATAATAATATTATTATTAATGTATATAACATACATTATTATATTAATTTAATATAATATTTTAATCTAATATTATTGGGACATTTAACTAGATTGTACAAAGAGTCTGTGTTGTTTATAATGAAATACAATGTTTTCTATTGTTTCAATGTAAAAAGAAGATGGAGTACAAAATATATACAATTGGCAAATTAAGTTTATTTACCATATTATTCAGATTTTCCCTAAAACACGTTTATTCTTGCCTGTTTGGCCTGTTAAAGAGTTAGAGAATTGGCCTGGTTTCTAATGTGATTACTGTCCCATTTATTTTCCCTCACATAGCAGTTGTCGTATTTACATGGTGCAGTGCTATTCCGCATAAATACTTCCTGATACACTGACTGAGAGCAGTTAGCATTATCCCTAAGGCATCAACACTGCAGATTGGTACTGATATGCTTCTTGCTAACCTTTCAGCATCCAGGTCAGGGAGCACTTCCCTGGGAGCCTTGCCCTGGTCCCTGGCGCCTTTTCTGTGCCCCTGTCCCCCCTCCCCGCAAGCCACTAGGCTTCTTCCTTTTGTTGCTCTCACGGCCCTGGGAACAGGATACATCTTGGGGCGCCTCCTCATTAAACTGGGGGTCCCTTGAGCATGAAGTGCATGCCTTATTTTCTCTTAAATTCCAATTCTCAGCATAGCTCCTGGATTTGGAAGGAAGCTGGGTAAACTTGGTTGAATTGGAATGAAAGAAAAGTGAAAAGCAATGGGTGTTTAGAGAGCCAGCGTAAACCTTAGAGGGTGTGCTGGGCATGAAATCAAACTCTGAAACACTTGCAAAGGAACAAAAAGGAAAAGAAGGATGTATGCAGCTGAGGAAGTGCCTTAGCCTCCGCTGCCTGCCCCTCCCCCCACACCTTTCCCAAAGACCTCTCTTCCCCTCCTCCCAGCCCCTGTGTGCCCTCCAGCATGCCCTCCCTTCCTGAGGGCCTGGAAGGAAAAGGTCAGAGGGCATGCGGTCTGCGCTGACGTTGCCAGGACAACACTGATGTCTCTGTGGTGGACACCACGCTTACAGACCACCTGTGCGTCCGCCTCACAGTGGGGAGGGTGAGGAGGCAGAGGACCCTCTGCAGAGACAGGGATGAGCAGTGTGGGAAGCAGAGCCGGGTTCTTGCACCTGGTTCATGTGCCTGCAACAAGGTGCTGTGAGCCTGGTTCTGGAACCTGGCCCTGTGAAGCTGTCTGCCAGAGCTGAAGAAAGATATTAAATGCCCACCTGAGATTTAACTCGATTCCTTGCTCATGCAGTTCTGGATATTTGCAATTTCAGTCCAGGTGGGACCCCAAGCCACTCATAACAGATCTGCACGTGGACTGGGTCACGCTGGCGGAATATAGATGCAATGGTTGTCCACTAGCTGAAAGGATGCATCCAGAGAGGAGACAGAAATGCCAGACAAAAGAAACAGCTCTCAGATGCACCTGCGAAAGCCGTTGCAGGCAGCAGGGTGCACGGTTAGAGCTTCAGGAGCAATGGTCCGTCCCTGCCTGCAGCCGCCCTCTCACTTTCCACCTTTCCTTATGCATATTAATTACTAACATTTCCTCTAGGCAGCGGGCTCCTTGAAGACAGTTGCCAGGGACAGGCCTGGGTGACTAGTAGGAGCTCAAGGACTATTTGCTTTGGGCAGAAATCACACCTACTGCTCTGGAGTCTGCAGAGCACAGTGGGTATGATCAAAGTTTGTGTGAAAGGCACTTGGAACACTTTCTACCCTCAGCATTCTGAAGACGGGCAGTTGCTCTGGCAGCTTTTCCTGCATCTTAGCACCAGGAACATCGCTACAGCACAGCCTCGGGGCACAGGGTCCTCCTGGCCCTGCATGGAGCCTGCACACGGAGCAGGAAGGTTCCGGGCCAACCACCTCCCATGTTCAAGGCTCATCAAGTGTGTTTCATCCTCCTGGCTGGCCTGCCATTCAGTGCTGTTCTCACGCTGCTGCTAAGGCCTCTCTTTCTCACTCCATCTGCCCACTTGCTGGGGCTGGAGCTGCCGCCCTGAGAGTGACCTGAGAAACTAGTTGTTTTCAAGACGAGGCAGGTTTTTCGTTGTTTCCTTTGTGTTTCCCCTCCCAACTTTGACTCGATATTTCCTGCGAATTGTATGTCCTCAGTTAGCACTCTATTGGGAGGGCTTACCCTGCCGTGACAGCTTGTCTTCAAGTGAAACTGACTTTGCTTCTGAAATTCTCTCCTGTAGTTAACACTGTTTTGATCCTGGTTTGTTAGCACATTGTTCTTCAGCTTCCCTCTCTTTCACCTCTAGCTCCCCACCTCACACTCAATTTGTTCGTAAGTGCCCTGATTTCAAGAGGCAGAGCCCCCGTGTCTTGCTGCGGCCGTCCTCTCACTGCGACTGCTAGCCAAGCCCACGTTCACTTGTCCTGAAATGTCCTGAGCCATCAGTCGCACAGTTCACATCCTCATTAGAACCCACAGCATTCTCACCTGAGTGTGAAAGTCAAAATCTAGGCGAGTAAGGCAAGCATTCACAGATTGCGTAATGTTGGACTTCCGCCTTACCTGACTCCAATGTCCATGCTTCCCCACCCCATGACTGCTTCCTCTGACCGCACAGGCTGTGCCCGCCTTCTCTGCCCCAGCACATCATGCCATGCTTTTTGGTCTGACAATCTACCTGATAAGAATCTCCATCAACACTTTGAGAGAGCTCTCTGTCTTCGCCTGGGCTGGAGCACTCACTCATTGCTCAGTTGCTGGCCGAGTGTTATTGCCCTGACACATTTACTGAAATTATAATCCTAGCTTTTCTCCTCAACCCGCCACCTATTATTGAAAACTCTCCTCCTAGAAAACTCTCTTCCAGGGCTCGTTTCTTCCTAAGCCAGGACCTCAAATCACACCTTTCTGGACTCTGGTCAGGGAATAGGTCTCAAAGCAAATAGATGTTAGACATGCACAGCCAATCTTTCTGCTGCACAGCATCCATTCTCCATCTCTGCTTTATTTAACTTTCATACGTCAGCAACTTGATGAGATAGAAGGGAAAACAAGAAGTTCTGTATTCACTGTACCTGTCGCAAAGCCTAGCATCTCCAGGGGATACCTCATCTTCCCTGGTATTCCTCGATGTGGCTCTGTGCAGTCTACTGACCTCTGGAGTGAACTGTAAATCTAAGCAGCACATTGCTGAGTTTGGTGCTGAGTTAACTTAATACCTCACTCAAAGTAATGGGGGAAAGGAAAATTTAAACATTAATTGATGTAAACTGAAATACTCAACAAAGATGAGCATAGTTGCTGACGTCTTATTTCTATGCCTAGTTTTGGGCTGTTTCTTCTTCCATTGCATCCTTCATGTCCTCTTTGCTCTCAGCCAGCACCATGGATGATTCTTTGGGATTCTTGAACTAGTAGGATAATGCAAATCTTCACTCAGGAAAGATTTGAGTTAATAGTGCTGGCCTCTTTGGGTTTGCTTCTGCCCTCTAACAACTTTTGCTCTTGGACATGGGTGCTCCAGACAATTCCCTAGGTTCCAGAAATATTGCTCTCTGCTCCTATTTGGTAAATACAACATAATACTCATTTGTTAATGGGTGTAAATAACCCCAGGCATAATAGAACTCCATTCCTTACCTAGTAGTTCAACCACAACTTCCAATTAAATGAAATTGTGGAAGCATTCTCCATTTGGGAACCAAAAACCTATAAATCCAGAGAAGCCCAGGCCACAAGATAGAAAACCAAAATAGTTTTGTGAATGGATTGTGAAGTATAATGTTACAAGGCATTGCTCTCAAATGTACCCTATAGGAACTATACCTGTGTAATGTGGGGATGAGAAAAACTGCCGGGGTCCAGCCCCAGCAGGTCCAGGGGTTCCCAAAGGTGTAGACGAGGTTGGCAAAGAAGGAATGACACGGGGAAAGCGTTCAGTTGATCAGCAGCCTAGCCAGGATCTCTAGCCACAGTCTCCAGCCAAGTTCTGGATAGGATCTCCAGCCAGGTTCTGTCCAGGATCTTTTGCCAGGTTCTGTCTCTAGGTTCTTCTCTAGGTTCTGTCTCTCTAGGTTCTGTGTCCTGTTGTCCTGTTACATCTGTATTTATACCAGTTGATTCCAATCCTATCAATCTCTATTCCAAAGGTTAGGGCATTTTTTATCTCCATTCCAGGGAGTAAAGATTATGTAGCTTAAGCATGATTGTTCGTAGTTAAAGTGATTAATTACCCTCCTGGCACTTAGTTAAGGGGTTTTATTCCCTCCCTAACTTCAGGGGAAAAAACCTTTCTCAGAGAGGTGGCCTTGGTTAAAACACATAGTGCCAAGGTGAGCAAACATATTAAGAATAGTATGCCATATATGCCAGGTCCCTTGAAACAGCAAGGATGGACCGGCTCCCGGCAAAAAACATCATCACAAATTGGCTGCTGGTTCAAAGCATCCAATAGGCAGCAGTCCTAGCACAAAAGTTCTGGCACCTAAGCCAGGTATTCTACCATTCTATCAGAAAACAGGTGTATGTAGTATGGTTGGAGAATTTCACATAGATATGAAACAGAGTTTGTGATCAGAAATGTTCTAAAGGAATCATAATACACCCTGAAAGAAGGTAATGGAAGAAGCGTTTCGAATGGGGAAGACAAATACACACCTAGAGTAAGTGTCTAGTCTATGACGATAAGTCTCTGTCTCATTTACAATGCAAGGAGTCCGGGGCGTGCAGTGCTACCATGAGTGAGACCCTGGGTCAGGGCTGAGGGTTGGAAGTGCTGCTGGCAGGGTGGGTCCTCGGCACATGTAGGAGTCAGATCAGTCTTGGTGAGGGGACATCCATGTTGTTAAAGCCTTTCTCAGCTTCCATAGCCACCAACATGGCCCCTTTACTCATGGACCTACTGCTCAAGGAGCGGGTTGGCCAAGGAGAGAGGCAGAGGCGTGCTGCCTGTGCCACGGGCTAGCTTGTCTACCAGATTCTTTTAAGAGTGCCTTGCACTGGATGCCCTGCATGGAAGAAACAAATATCTTGGCATGTCCTGGCCAGTCAGCCAAATAATTAGTCACTGCCCTTGAATTAGCACAGAGCTACACATTTAGCCATAGCACCTTAAGTGACAGTAGATAAACAACATTGCTTCAAGCAGCTACCACGGATGAACTAATTATACTATAGTATTACCATCATTGACCAATCCATTCAGGTTTTTCACAGGCTAAACAGACTAGTTACTTAAAGATATATACAACAACAATTTTAAAAGTACTGAAAAATACCTGGAAATCCATTTGATAAATTAAAATACTAAAGTACACACAAATAAAATGTAAACAAATGCAAAAAATTGCAAAGAAAGGAGTAGAGGGGGAAAACTTAAACATAAATAAAAAATAGTTGACCTAAGTCAAGCCATCCCAATTATTACATAGAATGTTAATGGTCTTAACCCTTTGTTTAAAAGGCAAAGATTGATGGAGTAGATTAAGAATCAAGACTCTATATTCTGGCCTCAAGAGTCACTGTAAATGTAAGGTCACCACAGTGTTCAATGGAAGTGGCCATAGCAAGCATTATTATGTAGCTATTCAGTATCATGGCATTTCTTGACACCACTAGACTATTGTTTTATTTTAGATAAAGTTTATTAAATAAATTTTCCTTATATTTCTACATTTCTGAGAGTCTTATCATACGCAGATTTTTAATGCTATCAAATGCATTTTTGCTCTCTTTTGAGTCAATTATATGTGTTCTTTCCTTTATGCAGTTAATGTTGTGTTTCACATAAATCTATTCTATAATGAAAAGCCAGTTTCATATTTGTGGAATAAATTATACTTGGCAAATGTATGTGTGTAATTTAATTTCAAATACCTTTTTTGTTTGTTTGTTAATCCTCACCCAAGGATATTTTTTCCATTGATTTTTAGTGATAGTGAGAATTTTTAGAGAAAGGTAGGGGAGAAACACAGAGAGAGAAACATCGATTGATTGCCTCCTGCATGCCTCCCGACTGTGGCTAGGGATCAAGCCTGCAATCGAGGTACATGCCCTTGACCAGACTCAAACTTCCAACCCCTCAGTCCACGGGCCGATGCTCTAACCAGTGAGCCATAGCTTTTTGCATCTGTGTTTAAGAGGGACACATAATTTTCTTTATTGTAATGTCCTTGTCAGGTGAGATCAGGGGTGAGATAAACTCACAAAAATGATTAGAAAATGTTTTCTGATTTTATGTACTCCGAAGTATTTCAGTAAACTTGATATGTTTTTCATAAGAGTTTAAAGGAATTTATTAGTAAAACTTTCTAGGTCAAGAATTTTGTTGTTGTAGAAAGATTTTTTTGTATATGTTTTATTGATTTTTAGAGAGAGAGGAAGGGAGAGGAATAGAGAGAGAGAGAGAAACATCAATGAGAGAGGATCATCATTGATTGGCTGCTTCCTGCATGGACCCCATTGGGGATTGAGCCTGCAACCCGGGCATGTGCCCTGACCAGGACTTAACCCACGACCTCTTGGTTCCTGGGTTGATGCTCAACTAATGAGCCACACTGTAGAAAGGTATTTAATTAAACATTTATATGTTCTCACTATTTCCTTCTGTCAGGTTTTGCAAAACTTTTGGCATAAGCTTGTTTATATCATATTATAACCTGACATAGGGAGAATCAGTAAGAAGTTTCTTTTAAAATTTCTGATATTTTTAAATTTTGTTTTGTGTTTGTTTGTTTTCATCATTATTAGTCTTGCTAGCATTTTATCAAATTTGTTTCATATCCCCAAATTTGACTTTTATTATTGATATTATTCTGGATGTTATTATTATTTAGTTCAACTCATTTACCAATATTCCCTAATATACCTTTGGATTTCTTCTTTGAAATATGGATTATTTAGAAGTGTTTTGTTTTAATTCCAAATATCTGAAGAATTTATAATTATTTTATATCATTTATCACTTCATTTCACTGAGGTCAGAAAACATATTTTGATATCAATACATTGAGACTTTTTGAGAATTGTCTTATGCTTCAAATGGTCTATTTTTATATTTTTGCCTCATGTACTCTCAAAACAGATGAATATTATACAGGGGTCAGATGCCTTGAGTGAGATGAGAATTACATCCTAAAACTAAAGGCTACATTTCATGAGTAAAGGCAAAATTGAAATAGATCCACTTTAACAAACCCTAAAACTACATCTGAAGAATGATATGGTAGTGATTCAACTGCTTAAAATAATTAAAACTTAACATTCATTGGAGGAAGACATCATAATGAAGAACCTCTACTGTGTGACCATAATGAGCAACATTTAATCACAAATCAAAATATTCAAAGAATTGGGAAAGTAACACATAGTCAAGAAATAAAATAATCAATAGAAGCAGATTCAGAGAAAGACATTAGAGCTCGCGTTCCAGGGCTTCAGGTCGAGCATGTTGACATGTTAAAGAGAGTGGAAAATATTGAAAATTAGAAGGTAAAATGGGTTAATTCACTAATGACTTAGAATAAATAGAAAGAGTCTAAGAATATCCTATAACTGCAAAATCAATATCCAAAATTAAGAATTTATTGAATCATTTATAGCAGCTTAAACACAGCAGAGTTAGTAAACTTGAGGGCAGAGCAATATACAGTAATGCATAGAAAAAAATGATCCAAAAGGCAAACAGAACATAAGGTGTGGTAACTAGTTTAAAGTAAAAAAATAGTCCAATTATGACCCCTAAGAAGAGAGAGAAAGGGACAGAACATATGAAGATTAAATATTGATGTATCTTTGAAATGTGAATAAAGACATTAGCCCACATATTCAAAAAGTTCTATAAACCCAAAGCCAGATAAATACAAAGAACACGACACCCATAGATTTCTTATTACAACTACTGAAAAATAATATAAGCAGAAAACCTTAATGGTGGCCCAAGGAAAAAAGATGCATAACCGTTGAGGAAGTGATGATAATAAGATGCTGACTTCTCAACAAAAACAATGGAAACCACAGGCAGTGAAATAAAATGCTGAAAGGGAAAAAGATGCTAACATAAAGTTCTATACAGTGCAAATCCCTTAAAAAATAAAGGCGGAAATGTCATTTTCTATCAAAATCTGACCACATTCATTGCCAACAGACATGCACTGGAAAAAAAGAAAAGGAAAGACTTTTTCAATTTTAAGGGATATACTATCATGTGGAAGCACAGACAGTCAAGAAGTGAAAAACAGAGAAGTAGTATATGTCAAATAATGTAGAAAGAATGAAATAATAAAAATTGAAGCAGAAGTCATTAAAATTGAAAAATAGTTACACAATAGATATTTTAAAAAAAGCCAAAAGTAGGCTGTGAAGATTAATAATTAATAAGCCACCAACATGACTGATCAAGTCCAAGGAGAGAAAAACAAATTGCCAATATTGAGAATGAAGATGTTGTACCACTTTAAAGCTACAGACATTAGAAAAATAATAAACCTTTATGCAAATAATTGTGATATTGAGACAAAATTACTTAAAAATATAAATTACCAAAATATATGTAAAGAGATAGACATTCTTTTAACTATTAAATTTATTAAATCCATAATTCAAAATATTCCTAACAATTAAAAAAAAACAATTCCTAAAGTCAAACAAAACAATCACATGAACAAATCTTGAAGCCCATATCATATGGCTTTACTGGTGACTTATCTTATATAATAAAAGCATAATATGCAAATTGGCCGAATGGCCAAACAATGGAATGACCATCTGGATGACCATCCGGGACCATGCTATGATACCCACTGGTGCCACACCAGTCAAGGTGGGTGTGATGTGATTGGTCAGGCTGCCATCGCCCCATAATCGCCTTGTAGAGGGAGGCCCAGGCCACCGGCTGGTGAGGCGATCAATTGGGGGGCTCCATGATCTCGCCAAAGAGGGAGCCCAGGCCACCTACTGGAGGGCAGCGGTGGGTGGGTGGGCGGGGCCTCCCGGGCCCTCCTTGCGAGGGAAGCCTGGATCCTGGGTGCCTAAGGGAAGCCGGTGCCCGCCGCCTGGGGAAGGAAGGCCTACTCTTCCATGAATTTCATTCATCAGGCCTCTAGTAGATCAAAAGTCAGTGATTATGAGATCTCTTCCCCAGATGGATGGTTATACTCAGTGAGTTCAAGGCACCTCTCCAATCCTAATTTCATAGCTCTCAGGGAAAAATGGGGCAGTCTCACAACTAACTCTTTTTTTTTTTTTTTTTGG
>NW_006293957.1:1708558-1721244 GCF_000327345.1 Myotis davidii
TATTCCTAACAATTAAAAAAAAACAATTCCTAAAGTCAAACAAAACAATCACATGAACAAATCTTGAAGCCCATATCATATGGCTTTACTGGTGACTTATCTTATATAATAAAACCATAATATGCAAATTGGCCGAATGGCCAAACAATGGAATGACCATCTGGATGACCATCCGGGACCATGCTATGATACCCACTGGTGCCACACCAGTCAAGGTGGGTGTGATGTGATTGGTCAGGCTGCCATCGCCCCATAATCGCCTTGTAGAGGGAGGCCCAGGCCACCGGCTGGTGAGGCGATCAATTGGGGGGCTCCATGATCTCGCCAAAGAGGGAGCCCAGGCCACCTACTGGAGGGCAGCGGTGGGTGGGTGGGCGGGGCCTCCCTCTGCGAGGGAAGCCTGGATCCTGGGTGCCTAAGGGAAGCCGGTGCCCGCCGCCTGGGGAAGGAAGGCCTACTCTTCCATGAATTTCATGCATTAAGCCTCTAGTTTAAAATAAAACATAAAAATCTTTTACAACTTAACAAAGAGAATAAAGATGTAATACTAATGACTCATTTTTATGAGGCCATTATAATCTCCTATTAAGACATCATAAGTAAAGCATGAGGAAAAAAATTACACACCAATAACTCTCATGAAAAGGAATGCATAGAGTACAAAATATTAACAAATAGAAGCTAACATTGTGTGAAAAGAATAATACATCAAGATAAGCAGTTCATACATATTCAGCATTGCAAGGTTGATGTGTCATTCAAAAATCAACAACAATGCTTTACTATAATAGAAGAAAGAATAAAAATGCAAATCAGTTTAATTGGAAAATAAGTTATTTGCTAAAATTAACATCACTTTATCATAAAAAGATTTAGACAGCAACAATTACAAGGAAATGTTCTTAACTGAAGAAGCATGTTTACAAAAAACCATACAGTTAACATCTTGCCTAATGGTGTGATCATGAACCCTTTTTGGTGAACAACAGAAAGAAGACAAGGAAGCTTCCTACTATCATTGCATTTAATGTGGTATCGGAAGCCTTCACTTGTTCCACGTAGCAAGAAAAAATAGTAAGGTAACACACTTTAAAAATGAAGAACCAACATTTTTTTATTGCCAGGCAACAGATCATGTGTATAGAACAACTAAAAGAATTCCCAAACTAATAGAATTAACCAGTGAATTTAACATGGCTACTGATATGAGGTCAAGACTTAAAAAATCAATTTTATTTTTATAGTCTAGCAACAAATACTGGAAAATGACATTTAAGGTTAGCATTTACAGTACTGTAAAATATTTAATAACTTAGTATATATCTAATGCCAAAAACTCAATGTCTGTGAACTGAAAATCAAAGCATATTGCGGAGAGAGATTAAAGAAAACCTACATAAATGGACGGAGGGACAGTACATAGTTATGTGTATGAAGATTAAATAGTGTTAAGTTTTCAATCATCTTTAAATTAATCCATAGTTTAAAGTATAAACCTTATACACTTAAACTGCTTTTTGATGGAAATGAATAAGTTGTTTGAAAAGATATGATATAGAAATAGCCCAAGTGCCATCAGTAGATGAGTGGATAAAAAAGCTGTGGTACATTTATACCATGGACTACTATGCAGATGTAAAAAAAAAAAGAAGGCTTTCTCACCCTTTGACAAAGCTTGGAGGGACCTGGAGGGTATCATGGTAAGTGAAATAAGCCAGTCAGAGAAAGACAAGTATCACATGATCTCACTCATATGTGAATCCAATGAACAAAATAAACTGATGAACAAAATAGATCCAGACACATAGAAACATGGAAGAGACTGATGAGTCCCAGAGGGAAGGCTAGGGTGGGGGGGAGTGGGGGGGTGGAAAGAGATTAACTAAAGAACTTATATGCATATATGCATGGCCCCTGGGCACAGACAATAGCAGGGTGAAGGCCTCCGTTGGTGGGCGGGGTACAGGGGGTCAATGGGGATGGAGAAGGGGATATCTGTAATACTTTCAACAATAAAGATAAAAATTTAAAAAAGATAATGTGGTATTGATACAAGGATAGACAATTAAAAATAGACAAACATACCTCTAGGCTACAGAAATAGATCTGCACATATATAATTACCTGATTTAGGAGGAGGGCACTACTTCCATTCAAGAAGGGGAAGATGGCCTCCTGAATAAGCAGTGATAGAACAATTTGACATCTGTATAGAAAAACACACACACCATAACTCTTACTCTATAAAGCATATGTGAGAGATGAAACAATTAAGTTTCCAGAATAAAGTGTATGGCAATATCCATGACTTTGTGGTGTACAAAGTTTTCACAAACAGTACATAAGAACAAATAATTTTTAAAAAGATAGGTAGGTCATTAGAATAAGAATTTTTTACCTAAAACAACAACAACCAAAAAAATCAACAGACATGCCTGAGAGATGATTTTCTATCTGCCCTGTTTTTGTCTGTTTGACAAGATCCATAGTCTAAAAATTTTACATAACAATACAAATAGCCAACAAGAAAAGTACAACTTAATTTCTTCTATAATTTATTTCTAAAAATGGGAAAGTACTTCATTGGATATTTACAGAGGAAGATATCTAAATGTCCAATGAATACATGAAGATGTGACCATCATTATCAGAGAAGTAGAAGTTAAAGCCACAGTGGGCTGTATCTATACCTCACAATATGGCTAAAATGAACAACACTGGAAGTTTCAAGTGTTCATGAGAACTGGGAGCAAACTTACCTACACTTCAGAAAACTGTTTGGCAGCATCTACTAAAGCTAAAAAAAGGTGCCAGTCCTCTAACCCCACAATTCTACAATGAAGAGAGTCCATTTATATGTCTACAACACACACACACACACACACACACACGGATGTTAATGAAAGCTTTATATAATAGCCCCAAACTGGAAATATTCCATGGTACATTTTCTCCAAAATGGTAAAAGCAATTATCTCCTTTGCTTAATGCAGGAAGGAAAGCACAAGCTTTCTTTGAGCAAGCTAGAAGGAGGGGGAGGGGGAAAATCCTGTGAAGCCAGCTCCACCCTTGGAGCGCTGTGAAAAATCTGTGGTGGTGAGTCATGGGGAGAAATGTTATCACTTCGAGTGAAGTATGAAATTTCTCTTTCAATCATCAAATATGATTTTGAAAACTCATGGGAAGAAAAGCTGTCTATTGTCTGTACCAGTATTTATGTTCATTCGTAGTTCTTCCTTCCTAAGGCTCCAAGATTCCTCCGTTCATTTCCTTCCTGTTTGAAAAACTTCCTTTAGCCATTCTTTAAGGACAAGATTTGGTGAAAAATTCTTCTAGTTTTCCTTCATTTTAGAAGATCTTGTTTCCTTTTAATTCTTGAAAGAGAGATTCATTTAATACAGAATTCCCAGTTAACAGTTCTTTTCTTTGGGCACTTGAAACATATTGTGTCACTTTCTTTTGGCCTCAATGATTCACATGAGGAATTAATTGTCTCTCCAGATTGAATTGGTTCCCCCTTTAGAAAAAGTGTTGTTACTCTTTGAATAGTTCCAATACTTTGTCTTTAGTTTTCAGAAGTTTAATAATAATGTGTCTTGGCATGGATTTTTTAGGCTTATTTTATTTGGGCTTTGATCAACTCCATGAATCTAGAGGTTTATGTCTTTTACTAAATTTGGAAAGTTTTCAGTCATTATTTCTTTAAATTCTCTTTTAGGTACACCTCCATCCAATCTTCTGGAACTCTGATCACACATGTCAGGGCTAACAGAGTGGCCTTTCATTATTTTTCCACAATGAGCTCAGGCTGTTCATTTTTATTTTATTCTTTTTTTCCTATGTTGTTCAGACTGGCAGATTATATGGAGTCTCTTCTCAATTTCACTGGTTCTAATCTTTGTCATCTCCACTCTAGTATTGAGTCCATCCCATGACGCTTTAAAAAATTATGTTTTTGTATTATTCAGGTCTATGATTCACTTTTGTTTATTTTGTAACAAATTCTGTTGTTGTTTTTGCTAAGATTTTCTATCTTTCCATTTGTTTCAAAAGAATTTGTAGTTACTTGTTGAAGCATTTTTACAATGGTTCATTTAAAATCCTTTTTACATAATTCCAATATCTGATATATATCAAAGTTGATTGTGTTTTTCCTTCAAGTTGTAATTTTTCTGATTCTTGTTATGACTTAATTTTTAATTGCTTCCTGACATTTTTTATTGTAGGATTACAGGCCCAGTGCATGAAATTGGTGCATTGGTGGTGGGGGGGTGGTCCCTCAGCTTGGCCTGCGCCCTCTCTCAATCTGGGACATACCTCATGCAATCTGGGACTATTTACCCCTAACTGCTCGCCTGCCTGCCTGCTTAGTGCGCGCCATAGCAACCGGTTACTCCAATCATTCCGGTCATTCCGCCATAACATTTGCATACACACACACACACACACACACACCCACACACACTAGCGGCCCAGTGCACGGATTCAGGCACTGGTGGGGTCTCTCAGCCTGGCCTGTGGGGATTGGGCTGAAACCTACTCTCCAACATTCCCTGAGGTGTCCCGGATTGCAAGAGGGTACAGCCTAGGTCAAAGGATCTCACCAGTGCATGATTGGGGCTGGGGAGGGACTGCAGAAAGCTCCTGGGCGTGTCCTGCCCATCTAGCCCAGCCCTGATAGGCCAGACACCAGCAGCAAGCTAATCTACTGGTTGGAGTGTCTGCCCCCTGGTGGTCAGTGCTCATCAGAGCAACTGGTCGAATGGTCGAAGAAATGGTCAGACACTTAGCCTGGTAGGCTTTTATTATATAGGACTGTGAATGCTATGTAAATCCCATTTCACCAGGCTGTCGCCCTGTTTAGATTTAGCACCCAGTTTTTGGACTGCTTCGGGGCTTTGGTTTTAAAGGTACTTTAGTGTTGGGTACCTTTGCAGGGGTATTTTGTTCTGCTTGGTTTATCATGTTGGTAGACTCCCACTGTTCCCTGCTGGTGCTCCCAGAGTTGCTGGCAGGTTTTCTCTGGGCAGGACTGCCCAGTGCGCAGAGGGGCAGAGAACCGACCGTCCAGGGGAATGAGGAGGGCTCCCCAGCCCAGGCTACTTGTGTGGCAAGATAGACTTTGCTTCCAGACCTACCTGGTCCTCCTGTGATCTGGCAGAGGAATGATTTCACCTGTGCTGCTTCCTGCAGGAGGCGGGGGGTTAGGGAAAGCTGGGTGCAGATTGCTTTCCTCTGTTGGGTGGGATAAGGGAATGTGCAATGCCCTGCCCTTATGGTCTTCCTTCAGTTCTGTGCTCCCTAATCAGTGAGACTTTCCCTTTCACCTTTCAGAGTTCTCCTTAATTGGCTGTTGTATTATTTCCAGGAGTTAATCGTTTTTAGTGAGAAGAATCAGAGAGGAAGCAGTCCACATTTTATCTTATAGGAAGTCCCCAAGAGAAAAATTTAAGAACAGAAACGTCTATTGTTTTGCATGTTGCTAGGTTAAATCCTTTTAAATGTCTCTATTCCCATCTACAACCAATTTTCTCAGTCTATCATACAGTCACACAATCATCCATAAAATCAATATCTAAGGACAAAGGTGTGTGTGTGTGTGTGTGTGTGTGTGTGTGTGTGAGAGAGAGAGAGAGAGAGTGAGAGAGAGAGAGAGAGAGAACCTAAGAGGATGTTCATCATAGCAACATGCTATAGAACTAGAAACAACATTTATAGAAAGAAGTAACCTAGCAATTATTTAAACCCAGTAGTAGCTGAAATCACAGCCAAATGCCTTCATGAGAACCTCTCGCATATTTAAAAGCAACCTCTGAGAACACTACAATTTTACAATATATAGAATGGGGATTCTGGGCAATCTTAACATGGTGTAAAAAGACTAGGAGATGCCGGGTGATGTGGAGCTAGTACGCTTTTCCTTATCATGGGATCAGGACTTGTGCTGTTTCAAGTTGTAAAATTGCTAATATGTTTGAAAATAAGTGGAAATTTAGATAAAATGGCTCTAGATCCATTATAATCACCTGTGTTCGTGATGTCTGTTTGGGTTGCAAGGTAGCCAGGTGATGTAAATCATCCCTTTGATGCTATGAATGGTTAAGAGATTTTATATCGAGGCTCATTTGTCTACTCAAAAGCCATGCACATGTCTGTGCATTTTGAGCTGGCAAAGCATTTACTCTAGAAAGAATATTCAATGTTTAGCTGGTAGCTGTTTCTCTGGGCATAGTTGGAATTGCCAGCGAAACATGCGAAGAAAATAGAAGAGACTCTAATGCAGTCTCAGGAAATCAGCATATCTCAGGAATGGACATGGGCAAAGACCTGAGAATGGAGACTAATACAGAACAGAAAACAGTGACAATACAATGGTATTTTGATGATCATATTACTCAAGGGAAAGGAGGATGTACGGAAGGTCAAGGACTTGCTTTGCAGGAGTCTGAGGTGTAGGAACTCTGATTAGCACTGAGAAGGGCAGTCTCAGTGAGTGGGGAGGGGAAGGATATATTGCATTGGCTGAACACTAATTATAAGATGAGGATGTCTGATCTTTAAGGAAAGATAGCATTTCTTGCTGAAATTTGCATTCCCAATAATCCCCTGTGAAGAATCTGGCCAAGACAGATGTTTAATAATAACCTCATCTGCCCATTTGGAGTCTGGGTTCTCCGCCTCCTCTAGGGAACTGCTCTGAGCACTCCTCCTGGGAAGGCCTGCTCTGTGTCTGGCAGCCGGCCATGCGACTGCCTCCCCCTGTGCTTGACATGCACCACCGTGAGCTCTTGGTGTTAAGCCATTAGCCCCAGCTCCTCCGTGGCTGGCCTCAGCCTGCTCGCTAGTGAGGGCGAGATGCTTATTATCCCAACGAGGCTAGAGAGGGCACAGCAGCAGACACAAGGCTTTGCTTAGATAATTTCACAGATGACATTTCATCCATTATGAGAGCAAATGTTAGAATAAGGGAAACACACTGGTTAACAGCTGTGCATTTAAGAGAGTGTGCTGTCAATCATGGTCTCTCACTGGGCAAAGACATTTTTAATTAGTTGGTTTGGGAAAATAATTAACTGGAAGACATTGTTCTTAAATTGACAAATGAGAGTTGGATGCTGTACAAATTATACTTTTCCCTCTGTGCTGCCGACCCCCAGGTCAGCACAGCCCACCATTCCCGGCCACTGTTGCTCATCTTAATGCTGTCTTCCCTGCGTGGAGATGTTTCCTCGGCCAGTACTGCCTACACAGCCTCACACTGAGTGTCTCTTCTCAGATGCGAGTGGATTCGCCTGGTCTTCTTCTCCATTCCACTCCACATGTCCCTTTGACTTTGGAGCTTGCCTTGAAATACAGAATTCCACCAGACTAAACACTATATGGTTTTTCTTTCAAAGGAAAAGAACCGAGAAAACACTTCCTCTCCAATATGGGCTAAGCATTTCCACAAGTTTTATCAAATTTAATCTATCATAGTTCCTTGTTTTATTATCTCATTTTAAAGATAAAAAAATTGAGTCTCCAATATGTAACATGCTTACAATGACATATCCATCTTAATCCATCTTATAGTAAAATGTGCCAGGCAAGCTCAGCCAAGGGTTCAGTGAGCCTGAAGCAGGGGGCGGGGCGGGGGGGGGGCAAAGGATGTAGAAAAGATACACAGAGAGAATAAGCTGGGTCTGGAGCTCCTGTGCCTGGCTAAGGCCACAGAGAGAGATCCAGACGGCAAGCTGAGCCTTTGTTTTATAGTCAGAGGTAATCAAGGTAGTGGTCACCATAGTTACAATGTTCTTATGAGTTTCACTTGTTTTGGCAGCACCTCCCACAGCCCATTAGCTACCCAGATAAGATTAGGGAGTGTATAGGTCAAGCCTAATTATGCTAAGAGGACTGTGCCCTCTAAGCTGGGACTTGTTTGTGGCTTTGCCAACAGGACAGTCCAAGGCTTAACCCTATAGCCACTCCCTACTTCTCACCCCTTTTTTATTTTTAAGCTACTATAATAAAAGTAAAACTTAAGCATCAAGAACAAAACTCTGGCTATTAAAACAATAACAAAACAATGCCAATGCAACCCAGCAATAAGTGAGAAGTCAAACTACAATAACATTTTTCTACTAAATGAAAATTTCTTTTGCTGATTTACTCAGAGTCCTCCGATGTGGCTGTGTAGGACTTTGCAGAAGACTGGCAGCTAACCAATGCTAGCACAGCCAGAAACATGACTGAGGGAGTAGCTTGCTTTTCTACCATCTGCTGGGCCTCAGTTGTTAACTTCTCCAGCTGACCCCATGTTGGCACCTCGGTCCCTTCCGTAGCCTTCGTTATCTTCCTTTTCCATATTGCTGTCATTGGGGCAGCTCTCAAGTCTTTTGAGTGATGGAACAAGGAGCTTCTCTGGGTCCATTGTGGTGACGCACATAATGCTCTGGCCCACAAATAGGCTGTGCTGCTCCTTCTGGAAAGATACAAAACACAACCTCTTCCCCACATCATTACTAGATCTGGTAAAACTCTTGTCTGGTTTGTGCCTCCTTCCGATGGGCTAAGTCAGCAGAGGCTATTGTACAGGAGGCCCGATGCCTTTCGGCCGCTGTACAACCCTCTGCATTGTTTCGGCCGCTGTACAACTCTGCATTGTAATTCAAAAAATTTGACACAGAACATCCCCCCCTCTTTTTGTTTTTATAGTAAGTTGCATTTTAAGAGTAGGATTGGTGCTTTCCACTATTGCCTGAGTCCTGATCTATCGCCTCAGGAAGAACTTGCCAATCCTGCACTTCCCAGGGTGGCATGGTGAAGGTTTACTGAGCCTGCTGGAAAGGCTGCAGTGGGGTTAAGGATAAGGCCTCTACTGTTTGTGGGGCCGGGGCTGGCCCTGCTTGAAGTTTCCCTGCCTAGGGGGCACTGGATTATCACCAACATCAATCTTGGAGCCGAGCCACATTCATTTGCCCAATGCTTTCCTCTCCTGCATCCTGAACATAGTCCAGGCTGCTTGTTTTCACTCCCTCTAGTCTGTTGACTTCCATTTCTAGCATTGTAGTTTTCAGCAAAATGCCCTAGTTTGCCACAGTTAAAGCACCCCCCTTTCTTTTTCTGCTGACCAGCGAATAACATCTCCTTTAATGCAGCAGCTAATACTGCTCCTTGAACGTAGGCTGGTCCAATGGCAGCACAAACATGAATATAATACTTCCATAACAAGTAGTCTCCAGGTGAGAGACAAACCTTTGCAACAATATTAAGCCTCGGGTAACCTTCCCCATCTGTCTTAGTTCCCCTGCCACATTCATCCGTTCCTTTTCGGGAGTGGGCTCTAGAGAGTCACAAATCAGGGACCACAGACTGAAAGTAGAGAGAGGAATTCTCCCTGGACCTTCAATTGTATAACGATCTCTAAGTTGTTTTCCTACCTTTTTCCATGCCTCTACATTTACCTTCCCTTCCTCAGGAAACCATGGGCAGATTTTACTTAAAAAATCAAACAGATTGAAAAGCTGTTGCCCTGCCTTGGGCACCACATGAGCCAAGCCAGCTCAGCCAAGGGTTCGGTGAGCCTGAGGCGGGCGGCGAAGGATGTAGAAAAGATACACAGAGAGAATAAGCTGGGTCTAGGTGGATCTCCTAAGTCCACAGAGAGAGATCCAAATGGCAAGCTGAGCCTTTATTTTATAGCCAGAGGTAAACAAGGTAGTGGTCGCCATAGTTACAATGTTCTTGTGAGTGTCACTTGTTTTGCGAGCACTTGCTACACCTCCCACAGCCCATTAGCTACCCAGATAGGATCTAGGGAGTGTCATAAGGTCAAGCCTAATTATGCTAAGAGGGCTGTGCCCTCTAAGCTGGGACTTGCTTGTGGCTTTGCCAACAGGTCAGTCCGAGGCTTAACTCTATAGCAGCTCCCTGCAGTTTTAATATGAAATATTATGGTATGTTTATACATTAATGATAATTCTTCAGAAGAAAAAGGAACATCAGTGAGGTTGAACCCAGAGAAAATTACGCAAGGTGAAATCCTGGAAGATGGTGGGAGTGAGCTGCAGGCCATGAATGGAGGGATCAGCCTTCAGAGAAGGGGCTCCCCAGAGGAAGATGCTTGATGTAGGTCCTGTTGTGTGTGCATGTAGAGAAGTTTGCAGGTCTTAGTACTCAAAAGCTCTAGTGAGGTGTGGACCTTAGCCCCCTCTTAGACTCATCTTGTTACTGAAGGAAGATTGGTCTGGAAATAGATTTTTTCATGGTGTCAGGGAAAGAAATTTCAGGGACACATGGTTTTTAAGTGATAGTGGCCTTGAGAATGCTGCCATACTGGTGCCCCAGGTGAACCACGCCAATGCTTCATGCCTGACCAGGTGGGGGTCAATAGGCTCTGAGCTGCATCACTCGCAGCGAGGCTGGCTTCCGGAAAGTTACTTAACGCCCAGTGCCTGTTCCCACCTGCAGGTCCCGCTAAGGCTCAAGGGCGCCTGGGGTGGTGCTGCATCCTGCCACCTGCTGCTCTGCAGACTAAGGCCTTTGTGAATATTTCTTTGGGTTTGGGAAGGAGCCAGTTTTCTTTCAAACCATCTGCTCTCTTTCCTGGCTGTACCCAGCTGCACCTTCCCCTAGTGGAGCCTTTTCCCAGACATCCTGGGCTAGTCTCCCTCTACGGCAGTGGTTCTCAACCTTGGCTGCACATTAGAATCTTGGCTGGGAATCTTTTTAAAATCCTGATTTCTGGGCCCCATCCTGCTCTAGGGTCAGCATTGTGGCTTTCTGTGCAGGCCTCTGCAGAGGAATTTCCCTCGCTGTTTCTGCCACCCTTCTTCCCTGGGGCAATTGGAAAGCTGGTCTTTTCTGCTGGCTGCACCCCTGAGTGTATGTGAAACGAGTTCCTGACCTAATCAGGCTTAGCCAGGTCTCTCCCTTCCCTTTTAACCCCTAACTAGCTGCCTGTGCTACAGCCTCAGCCCTGGCAGCTCTCTCTGCTGCACAGCGGGCCAAACACCTCCCCTGAAGGCTCTGCACGCACTGTCCACACGCAGATGGTTGCAGCCTGGCCCCTCCACCTGGCTGACACCTGCACCCGGTGCCTGGCAGGCGGACCTTAAGCAGGGAGGCCTGCCCTGTTTCTCTGGACCCCGACCTGCTCTGGGCTCCCAGGGCAGCTCCCTCGCAGCACTCACTCCTTGAAACCTCTGCACCTTCACTTGATTCAGGCTGTCTTCCCACAAGGCAGTGTGTGCCGTGAATTCAGAGAGAATTTCATCTTTGGACCAACCCCTGGCACAGTGCCTGGAGTATTGATTTTTTTACAGAGAGGAAGGGGGAGGAATAGAGAGCTAGAAACATCGATGAGAGAGAAACATAGATCAGCTACCTCCTGCACACCCCCCACCGGGGATGTGCCCGCAACCAAGCACATGCCCCGATTGGAATCGAACCTGGGACCCTTCAGTCCGCAGGCAGATGCTCCATCCACTGAGCCAAACCAGTTAGGGCATAGTTGCCATTTTTTTAAAAAAAAATACAGGAACATATGAGTAAATGAAAGGCATGCTGAATATTCTTATAAATATTGCCTGAAGAAGTTAGAATTTGTTGGCATGAAATGTTATTAGCAATAATGCTTCTGCTCATGGATCAAATCCTCCATTATATATAACCCAACAGATCATATATTCACGTCGACAGCCATTCACTAATGAACATTTATTTATTTATTCATTTTAAATCCTCATCCGAGGATATTTTCCCATTGATTTGTAGAGAGAGTGGAAGAGAGAGGGAAAGACCGAGACATCCATCAAATGTGAGTGAAACACATTGATTGGTTACCTCCTGTCTACATCCTGACCAGGGCCTGGGCAGAGAAGAAGCCTGCAGCTGAGGTACAATCAAACTTGGTACCCTTCAATCTGCAGGCTGATGCTCTATGCACTGAGCTAGATCGACCAGGGCTCATTAATGAGCATGTATTTAGTCATGACACGGGAATGGTCACAGAAGCAATTTAGTTTTTGTGTAGGTAGAATAGTTCTGCAGAAACAGGCCCTGGCTTTGGAGTTTTTGTATAAATGTTAATTCCAGCTCTTTTTCTTCTGAATTGGTTGGCATTGAGTAAGCCCCCTAAATGATTTGTACTGTTACCTCCTTATTAGTTAAATGGGGGACTCCTCGTTATCCCTTATATTGTGTTTGCGAACATCGTTACAGTAACCTATGCAGAGACTCACACGGTGCCCGGGGAGAGCCGTCTTCCCGGGGGTAATGTCTGAGGGGTAAGTGAGGTGGAAGTTTGTGCCCTACAGATTATGCATATCACTGGGGATGAGGAATGATGCTAAATGAAGGCCTAAGTTGATCTTCAAATCCATAGATAGTAGATCAATAGAGCATGACAGCTGGAAGGAATTAAAATTCATGTGCTCAGAATACCTTCTTCACAGGTGAGTCCTCTATGGCCCTGAGAGGGCAGGGGCCCTGCAGGTGGATGGCTTCCGCTGGACACAGAAGGCAGCCTGTGTCTTAGAGACCCACATGTCTCCCCCCTTGCCTGTGGGCTTCTAGCTGGGGTGCTAACAGGCAAGCTATTTTGAGCCAGGAGATGGATAAAGGGAGGCTCACAGCAGTGCCCAGCCTTGGGGTTGCCCTTTTGTTGCCCTCCTGTGATGCTTCCCTTCCTGCAAGGCACTTTGTGC
>NW_006293957.1:1721274-1842495 GCF_000327345.1 Myotis davidii
GCGAGTTGTGAAACTCAATTAATTCTACAGCTGCCCACACAGCTCCTGCCAGGGCTGGCCCAGCCAAGACAGGGCAGCACGCTGCTCTAACAACCAGGCTCCTGGCACCACCCTTCCCTTCTGACAGGTCTTTTTTAGCTTTTCTCTCGTCTCTTTATTCTACATGGGATCCCATTCCAGTTTTTAGGCAAATCAAGTGCTCACTCTCAGCTTGTGAGAAGCCTGGACTGGAACTAAGTACAGAAAGAGAAAATGTAAGCGTTCAGAGAAGATGCAAAAGTATTGATTCCAATATTTTCTCCTTTTTGGAGTTAAATAAAAGTCCCCCTTTCTATGGACAAAGTGAACACAGAGAAATGCTGACTTTCTTCAACATCCTCCAAAATATTTATTTTTAATATATTGGATGTGAGAGTCTGCAGGCAATCGGGACTATGGCTTTCATTTTCATGTTCTTGAGTGTCTTTATCATCATTACTCTGAATTCTGTTTCAGATAAATTCCTTTTCTCTCCTTCATTTATCTCTTCTTCTGGAGAATTCTCTAGTTCTTTCATTTGGGGGTTGTTTCTTTGTCTCCTCATTTTGGCTGTCTGTGACTATGCATTAGGTAGATCCTCTACACAACTCTCAACCTCGAAATCTTTGGTGCAGGACAGTGTTCAAGGCTGATGCCAACCTCCCCCCTCCCCCCCGCCCCCTCCCCGCAATCATCCACAGGTGTGGGAAAGTTTTTTTTCCCAACAGAGTGGGGGAGTTGTTTCTGCCTGGAGGCTAATAGTTATATTTAGTCTCTTAAGTGGCCTCAGGGCAAGGTGTTTTCCAATAGGGTGTGTCAACTGTCTTCCCCCCAGGCAAGGCAGATGTCTATGTGGGAAAGGTGCCCTCTGCTGTGCGAGGGAATGACTCAGCCCAGGAAACTCTGGGTGTCTGCCTTCTGAGCTCTATCCCCAGCCTAGTCCCCAGTCCTGGCTTCTGCTCTCACAGCTCTGGTACACTTCACCCTCCCTCTCCTGGAGCACAAGGTGGGTGGCTCCACAGGAAATTTTTTGCATTGACCCTTAAAGAGGGTGCCTGAATTTTCAGCCATCACTCCCTGGGAGACAGCACCCCACTGCTTTTCACAGCCAGATGTTACGTGGGTACTCTTCTCAGTTCTGGTGTTCTCTGCTGGGGGGCCCAGATTGGGGATCAGATCCCAGAGTTCTCAGTGGAAACCCTCCACAGCTGAGATATCTCTCCGGGATTTCAGTTGCTGTCTGTGGGCACCCATCCAGCTCTTCTGTGCCTCCGCCCCTCCCACCAGTCTCTATGTTGTCTCCACTTTTAGTTCTTGGGTATCAGGGTTCTCTCCTGTGAGTTTTCCAATGATTATTCAGGATTTTTTTCTGTATTTTTGTTATAATTCCAGTTTGTTCCTGGGAGTATGTCTGTGCAGCATCCACTTACTCTGCCACCATTTTTAATCTCCTCTGGCTGTCGTTTTGAGGCTGGATACGCATGGCCTGTCCTGCCTCTCTCGAGACCAGTCTTCACTGGAGGTGGAAGGCAGATAAGGCTCTGCAGGCAAGGACTGAAATGCTTAGGATGGGCCATTAATTAATTAAACGTGAAGGTCAAGTTTTACTTTTGGTAGATGACTTACCCATGATTCTCTTCCCCATCCCACATTAAGTCCCAGCATATTGCCCAATACAGAACCCCAAGGAAATCATAGAATGAACCATGCATGTTACCAGTACCCACAAAGCTGAGCTGTTCATCTCCAAACCTCTTACTCCCCCATAGTTGTGAAGAGCCCACAGGGTTACATAAGAGTGTCTGGCCCACACCCCAAAAACTAGAAAACACAGGAATTTCTACAATTTTCTGGCAATTTTTGTCCTTGATCACAGTACACAGTATAATCTGGACTCACATTGTGTAAATCAAAGATCAGAGTGGGAAATTGATGATATTTAGAGGCTGTGGATGGAGGCGAAGATGTGGAGGATAAGTGTTCTTGGTGTAAGCATTACTGGAATGGCAATCCTTCTGGTGAGTCTAATCCAGCTGTGAGTGAGGAACGCTGCATGAAGTCTCCCAACAAGAGTTTAATTGTGAAATTATGAACTAGAGTTTCCTTAGCATGAAAAAATCAGCGTGTTCATGCTTGACTTTTAAAGTACACATTTAAGATATTTCTTATTTTGAAATATTTAGAAAATTGTTGTGACACCTGTATCAGCAGGTCTAATTCGAAACTTGCTTGTGCCCCTCAAAATCTATCACTCACATTTAAAATCACTTTATTTCTATTTCCTTTTTGTCCCCAGCCACAGAATGGAGACACTGGCCAGTGACCCTATTTCTCCTGGTAACAATGAATTCACTTTTTTTTAGTAGAAACTCTCTGACATGTTCCATTTCCTTATATTCTTTCCTAGAGGCCTAGTGCATGAAATTTTTCCACTCTGGGTGTCCCTCAGCCTGGCCTGTGCCCTCTCAAAGTATGGGAGCCCTTGGGGGATGTCCAGTCAGACATCCTTAGCGCTGCAGTGGAGGTGGCAAGAGAGGCTCCCACCACCGCTGCTGCACTCACCAGCCATGAGCCCAGCTTCTGGATGAGCGGCGCTCCCCCTGTGGGAGTGCAGTGACCACCAGGGGGCATCTCCTGCATTGAGCGTCTGCTCCCTGGTGGTCAGTGCGCATCATAGTGGATGGTCGTTTTGCCAGTTAGTCAATTTGCATATTAGCCTTTTATTATATAAGATAGTCCCACATGTTTGCTCTTATCTCTATAATTCTTGGTCTCAAACAAGATCTTAGAGAATTTATTCCAAGTCCTTTTAATCCTACATGACCTCATGAACTTCAGAGTTTTATTGGTAAAGCTGTGTTTGAGAAATACCAGTCGACATAATGAATGACCATAGGTCCTCACAGTGGCAACTGTGAGTGTGGCCTCAGGTTCCATCAAATACAGTTCAACAATGAAAACATTTCTTCTTCACAAATATTGTCAGGTATTTAAGAAGCATCTGGCACTGTTCTAGGTGCTGGAGATATTAGTGAAAAATCAGTCAAGATATCTTGCTCTCAAGGGGACTAAATGTTAGTGAGGATAGACAGGAAGTACTCAAAACAACCAGTTAAGCACATATAGTATGTTGAAATGTAATAAGTATTATGAGGGAAAATGAAGAAAAACAAAAGAGGCTAGAAGGTGCTGGGTAATAGTGAACTATCATTTTATTTATTTATTTATTTATTTATGATTTATCTTTATTGTTGAAAGTATTACAGATGTCCCCTTTTTCTCCCATTAACCCTCTCCACCTCACACCCCCAGGCCCACTACACTATTGTCTGTCCATGGGCTATGAATATATGCATACAAATTCTTTTCTTAATCTCTTCCTGCCTATCCCCTTTTCTTCCCTCTGAGATTCATCAGTCTGTTGCATGCTTCCATGTCTCTAGATCCATTTTATTTGTCAGTTTATTTTGTTAATTAGATTCCAAATATAAGTGAGATCATGTGATACGTGTCTTTCTCTTACTGGCTTATTTCACTTAGCATAATACTCTTAAGGTCCCTCCATGCTGTCTCAAATGGCAAAAGATCCTTCTTTATTATTGCTGCATAGTATTCCATGGTGTAAATGTACCACAGCTTTTTATCCACTCATCTACTGATGGGCACTTGTGCTGCCATTTTAAATGTAGTCATAAAAGACATTACTTAGAAAGTGACACTTGACATTGGGAACAAATTTGCCTCAGAAGAGGCTGAGTGCTCTCTCTCTCTCTCTCTCTCTCTCTCTCTCTCACACACACACACACACACACACACACACACACACACACACACATTGTTTTATGTGGAAGAGAGAAATGCAATTCTAATATTATCCACTGGTATAGCCCAAGGACCTGGGTAAATCTGAAACAGGGGCTTCAGAGGTGCATTCTTACAGTCATATGTAGAAACAAAAGCCAGGAGCAAAAATGTCACAACCTGACACTGGAGGGGGAGCTGAGAAATTGACCCTAACACTGTCATTAGGTGGTAAACAGAGCAAGTTGGTAAGATGAGCCCAACAAGAATAAATTGTAGAGTGTAATAAGAGGGCTATTCAGGATAAGGAAACTATCGATGGGCTTATATTAAATATTTCTTATGCCCATGCTTGTGCCATATATTTTACAATGACATCTCAGTTCACACACTCACTATTTCAGGAGATGCATAGGTTTACCTCCATTTGTAAGTTTAGGAAAATGAATCAAAATGGTTAAGTGATTGTCCCATAATGTAACTTACATGGTTACTTCCCCTAGTCCACTATTGAATCTAAGACTTTGCATTGCATTTAATTGTCATAACTCTTCATTCTATTTTAATATGAGAGATTGTGTTCCTTATTTTGATGTTTCTGAAGATTCAGGCATTATAGAATGCCCATCAACTTATATTTGTCTAATGTGTCTTCATAGTTGTTTTCATGCTGCTGTTTTTGTTGTTTGGCAATAATAGACAAGAGCGTTGCACTCTATTCAATGTATTTAATCTATCAGCACATCATTCCAGATACCCTCAGTATCAGTGACATTAACTTTGAACATGAACCTGGTGTTCACCAGGTTTCTCAACCACGAAAGTGCTATTTTCCCTTTTATAAGAAATAATTTGTGTGGAGATACTTTGAGACCATATAGATATGTTTTTCTCCATGAAACATTAACTCACTAGTTTTAGTATCAATGAAGATTTTCTAACTTTATAAATTCCCTCTGTTTAGTTGGCATGCTCCTATAAGGAAGACTTTCCATTCTCCTGTATTTACTAATTTAATCATTTATTTACTTATATTAGGTATGTTAGCATGAACTCATTATTTCTTACTCTTTTCTAGAAGAGAGAGAGAGAGAGAGAGAGAGATGGAGAGAACATCGATCAGTTGCCTCCCGTATATACTCTGACTAGGGATTGAACCTGTAACATTTTGGTATATGGTACAATACTCCAAACAACTGTCCCACCTAGCCAGGGCTTTATTGCTCTTTTAAGGAGTGAAACCTGTTATGTCCTTATATATTCGGAACTCAATTTGTCCCAGAATTGGCTAGTAGGAGCCCTTTAATCTGGCTCTCATGAATCTTTAATATAGTATCCCAGGAAGAGGGGGACATTACGGTGAAAGAGGGAACATTACTCACAACCCTAAAGAAATAAAAAGGACACAAAGGAACAATTGTTCGCAAACAAATTAGACAGGCTTGGTGAAATAGACAAATTCCCAGGAAGACACAACACACGAAAGCTACTCAAGACAAAATAGAAAGTCTGAATAGACTACTAACAAATAAAAAGATTGAGTCTATAGTAAAAAATATTTTTACCACAAGTAAAAGCTCAGGACCATATATATGTCTTCACTGGTAAATTTTACCAAACATTCAAAGATGAATTAACACAGTCTTTTATGAACTCTTCCAAAAAATAAAAGAGGAAGGGACACTTTCTAACTCATTGTATGAGGCCATTATGATCTTGATAGGAAAATCAGAAAAGATATTACAAGATGAAGTAAAGAATGATGTCTCTTACAAATACAGACATAAAAATTTTCTTTAAAATATGATTAAACTGAATTAAGCAGAATGTAAAAAGGATTATGCCCAAGCCCAAGTGGCATTTAACCCAGGAGTACAAGTTGGTTCAACAGATAAACAGCAATTAATTTAATACACCATCTTAATAGGACGAACGGAAAAACAGATACTCATCTCAATGGATGCAGAGAAAGCATTTGAACAAATTTAAGATCCATCCATCATAAAAAAACATAACACACTGGGACTAGAAAGGAGTTTACTCCACATAATAAGGACATTTATGAAAAACTCATGATAAGTATTATTCTTAATAGTGAAAGGCTGTCAGGAATAAGACAAGGAGGTCCTTTATTCCACTTCTGTTCATTATTGTACTAGAGTTTCTAGCCAGGATAGTTGTGTGAGAAATGAAGTAAAAGACATCCATATTGGAAAGGAAGAAGAAAAGCTACCTCTACTTGCAGATGGCATGATTTTAAGTCTAGAAAACCCTAAATAATTCACACAATGCTTATTTGAGCTAATAGGTGAATTCAGAAAAGTTACAAGATATAAAATGAATACATAGATTATTGTATTTCTATACAGTAATAATAATCTAAAAATAAAATTAATAAGACAATTATATTTAGAACAACATAAAATATTAAATAGTATGTTTTAAATTACAAAAGAGATGTAAAAATAGTACAATGAAAACTACAAAATATTGAAGAAGGAAAAACCCTTCAAAAACCAAAAAGCTAAAGAACACCTAATTAGGTAGAAAGACATCCTGTGTTCATAGGTTGAAAGATGTACCATTGCGCAAAAATGGCAACACTCACCAAATTTATCTAAAGATTCAATATGAACCTTATCAAAATTCCATGGACACTTTTTCAGAAATGACAAGAAGATCCTAAAATTCATATGGAAATGCAAGAACAGATAGTAAAAATAATCTTGAAAAAGAAGTACAAAATTGGAAGGCTCACACTTCTGGTTTTCAAAACTTATTACAAAATTATAGCAATCGAGCCTATACAGTGGTATTAATACAAATATGGACATTAGATAAATGGAATGGAATTGGGAGTCCATGAATAAACACTCAAATTAGTGGTAACTTGATTTTCAATAAGAGTACCAAGACAAATCAAGGGGGAGAAGAATAGTTGTTTTATTTTGTTCTTAACAAATGATGCTGAGACAACTGGATCTGTACATGTAAAAAATAAAGTTGAATCATTAACTTACACCATTAACAAAAACTAACTAAAAAAGGATCTACATGAAATAAGCCAGTCAGAGAAAGATGAATGCCCTATGATCTCACTTATATGTGGAATCTAGTCAACAAAATAATTTAACAAAGTAGAAACAGAAGCATAGATACATACAACAGACTGACAACTCTCAGAGGAATGGGGAGTTGAGAAGCTGAGTGGAAAAAAAAAAGTGAAGGGATTAAGCAAAAAGAATAATGACACATAGACCGGACAACAGTATGGTGATAGAGGTTAGAGGGAAAAGAGGTGGGGTCAGCAGAAATGGGCAAAGGGGGCATAAGTGGAGATGGAAAGAGCCTTTAATTTGGGTGGTGCGCGCAGGATACAGTGTGGATATGGTGTGTTATGGAGTTGTACACTTGAAACCTGTAAGGTTTTATTAACCAGTGTCACCCCAATAAGTTCAATTAAATAAAAAAATGGATCAAAGATCTAACTATAAAAGCTAAAACCATAAAATTATTACCAGAAAACGTAGGGGTAAATCTTCACAGACATGACACTAACAGTATGTGTAACAAAAGAACATGTAGATAAATTGAACTTCACCCAAAGTAAAAACTTGTGAGAAAATGAAAAGCATTTTTATTGTCAAGAAAATGAAAAGAATTTCCCAAAAATGAGAGGAAATAATGGCAAACTATATATCAAATTAGGATCCAAAATATATATCCAAAATATATAAAGAACTTTTACAACTCAACAACAATTAAATAACCCAATTTAAAAAAATGAGTAAGGATATGACTAAACATTTCTTCAAAGAAGACATACAAATGACCAATAAATATATGAAAAGGTTTTTGAATCCATTAGTTGCAAGGGAAATGCAAATCAAATCATAAATAAATTCCACTTTATACCCACTCTTTGGGTTTTAACCTCAAAGACAGATAACAAGCTTTGGCAAGGACATGGAGACACAGGGACCCTCACACATTGGATGAAAGGTAAGGTGATGCAGCTGCTATGGAAAACAGCCAGGCAGCTCCTCAGAGAGTTTCTCAAAAAGTTAAACAAAACAATCAAATCCAGATTCACTGGTCGACCCAGATTTCACTCTGAGGCACATACCCAGAGGACTGAAACATAAACTCACAAAGAAGCCAGTAGCATCCTACATAATAAAGAAGTTATATGCAAATTAACTGCCACACCCTCACACAAGATGGCCGCCCCCATGTGGACATAAGGTGGCCGCCACAAGATGGCTGGCTGGGGAGGGCAGTTGGGGGTGATCAGGCTGGCAGGGGAGTGGTTAGGGGTGATCAAGCTGGCAGGGAGTGGTTAGGGGGTGATCAGGCTGGCAGGAGAGTGGTTAGGGGGTGATCAGGCTGGCAGGCAGAAGCTATTAGGGGCAATCAGACAGGCAGGCAGGCAAGCGGTTGGGAGCCAGCAGTCCCGGATTGTGAATGCTGCTTAGATCCACAAGGATCAGGTCTAAACTGGCAGTTGGACATCCCCCGAGGTGTCCCAGATTGGAGAGTGTGCAGGCTGGGCTGAAAGACATTCTCCCCTAGTACACGAATTTCGTGCACTGGGCCTCTAGTCTATATATATAAACGCCTAAGTGACTGGACGACTTGGTTGTCAGCTATGATGTGCACTGACCACCAGGAGGCAGATGCTTAATGAAGGAGCTTCCCCCTGGTGGTCAGTGTGCTCCCACAGGAGCACTGCTCAGCTGACAGATGGATGCTAGATGCTGGGCTCATAGCTGGTGAGTGCACCTTTGGGGGCATGATCCTCTTCCATGGACACTCCCTCTGCACACCCGAGTAACAGAAGGTGTGGTGGGGCCTGGATGAGTGGGAGTGGTGCAGTGCCCAGCCTTGGCTTGGGCTCCTCCCTGGTCACCTGCAGCTTCATGCACTACTTCGTGCTATGCAGGATCAACAAGAACAGCAGGCAGGAGCCTGACAAGCTGGCGGATAAAGCCAGGCTGCAGTGGTGCAGAGGTCCATTGATCCCTGCAGGCCAGGCTGAGTGACCCCACTGGTGCACAAATCTGTGCACCGGGCCTCTAGTTGTATATAACAACCAAAAGTGTGGAAACAACTCAACTAGTGAACAGATAAATGAGGTACATCAATCTAATGAAATGTCATTCATTGATAAATAGCATAAAGCACTGATACATACCATATCAGGGATAAACATTGAAAACATTATGCTAAGTGAAAGAAGCCACTCACAAAAGGCTATCTATATATATAAATAGGTAATATGCAAATTAGCCAGGCATCACAACCAGCGCAAGGAGGCTGGATCACGACCACTCAGGAGGAGCTGCATGCAGATGGGTGGGAGGGGACTACTTGCCACCCCCAGTCCCAGCTGACACACACACACCAGGGGTGGGGGCGTGCTCCGAGCGGCTGCATGGTGCGGCTTGGAGCATGAGCCCCGGTGGGTGGTGGCAGTGGCTGGAGCGAAGCAGCCCCAGTCCCAGATGCCTGGCAGTGGCTGCAGCAAAGCAGCCCTGGGTGCCAGAGGGAAACTGGTGACAGCAGCCAGGGGAAGGAAGGCCTATTCTTGCACGAATCTTTGCGCATTGGGCCTCTAATATACTATATAAACTCATTTATTAAAAAATCCAGAATAGGTAAATCCATAAAGACAGAGCAGTGGTTTACTTTTTGCTAGGGGCTAGGGGAAGGGCATGTGAGGAATAACATTGACATATATAATCCATTTTCTATAGAGTTTTGGGTTTCTTCTTTGGGGTGATAAAATGTTATGGGACTCTGTAATGGCGATGTGTTCACAACTTTGCAAATGTGCTATGCTGCTTAATGGTATACCTTTGAACTTTTAAATGGTGAATTTTATGGTATGTGAATTATATCTCAGTAAAAATGTCCCTCTTGCCACTTTCTCACTCTGTGAGACAACTAATGATCCAGATTAATTTTGTATTTTCTCTTTCTCAACCTTGGAATCAGACTGTTCTCCAGAGAACTGTTTCCTTTCAGTTGAGATTGTATTTAGATACAAAAATGTGGGTTTAGGTTACGTTTGTTATTGCAGCAGTGCTATTGCTTCAAGGCAATCTTTCTTCCTCCCTCTCTTTGTTCTTTATTTATCTGTCTCCATCTCTCTCTCTGTTCATCATCTACCTGTCGCCTTCTAATCTTCTTACCCAGTCTAATGTTAAAAACTCATGAGTTCATACTGATATCTGTAATTAAAAACCACACTTCAGGATGCAGTCTAGTTCCTTCTATTTTCTTACTGTATTTTGTATCTTAAAGAAAAACATTATCTTCAATGTATTTACTTATTGGATTAAACTGAAATACAGATTCTGGAAATATATGCTACTTATTTGTTTACTTTGAGTGTATATTATTGGGTTAGTAAACTGAATGTTATATATTTACTAGAGACCCAGTGCACGGGATTCGTGCACTGGTGGGGGCGTGGCCTACGGGGATCGGCCCACTGTGGGAGTGCTGCTCATCCTGGTCAGCTGAGTGGCTGTGGACCCGCCCTCTGAGCAGCTGCTCCCTGGTCTGGCATCTTCTGTGGAGCCGGAGCACTTGCCTCTCCAGGGGACCTGGCCGGGGCCAGGCCGAGGGACAATATCACTGAGAGGCAGCTGAGTAGGCCTCAGTTCCACGGTGGCCACAAACTCACCTCCCAGCCTCCTGGGTCAGCTCTACGAGCTGGCAGCAGTGGCACTGTGTGGCCTGTGGGTGTCCGAAGGAGGTGGCTGGGAGTGAGGAGGAGGGGTCTGGGGTGAGGAGGCTGTGATCACAGCCTGGGTTCCTACCCGTCCTCCCACGGTTTGCAGCAGGAGCAGCTGCTCATCCCGGTCCCATTGTGGTAGTGCACTGACCACCAGGAGGCAGCTCCTACATTGAGCATCTGCCCCCTGGTGGTCAGTGCGTGTCATAGCAACTGGTCAACTGGTTATTCTGGTTGTTCTGCTGTTCAGTCGCTAGGTTTTTATTATATAGCATGTACATATAGAATCCTATAGATGTTAGCTTGTTGTGTTTTTATTTTCATCTGTTTTAAGGTATTTTTTTTTTATTTATTGCTTGATCTCATTGTTAACCCACTCACTGTTTAGTAACATGTTATTTAGCCTCCATGTGCTTGTGGTTTTTTCAGTATTTTTCTTGTAATTGTTTTTTAGTTTCATGCCATGGTATTGTTAACATTGAAACATTAAATCCTATAAAGAATTTTTATGAGTTTATTTGAGCCAAACTGTGGACAATTGCCAGGAAGCAGAATGTCAACGTATTAGGATAACACTCCAGAGAATGGTAGTTTTTCACCTTGTTCTATATGTTACATTCAAAGGAAGAGACATAAGTGGGTTACATGAAACCCATTGGTGATAGATTAGAGAGGTGGGAGAAAATAAAGTGGGGAAATCTCTGGGATTGGATAATAAGTAAAATGATAGACATATACTTCTTTTACTTTGGTGGGTACAAAATAGTTAACAGTCAACAATTAATATGATAACAATAATAATGAAGGAATTTATGGTCTCTATTCTGGTACCCAGGGCATTTGGTTGTGGGTCCAGAAAAAATGGAAGTTACAAATAATCTTGCCATTTCTATGATATATTATCCTAGATGCAAAAAGACAAAAGGCTCAATTAAGGTAAAGGTAGACCTTGTCAGGGAGGATACCGGCCTAGTACGTAACTGCCCACTATAACTGCTTTTAATTTCAGACCATCCTTTGTGGCTACTTTAGGCCTTTGAGTTTGTAAGACTGCCATGCAGGCCTTCCCTGAGCTTGTCAGGGTAGTGTGTGTTTTTTGTTTCTTTTTGTCTATAGTTCAGAAAAGATACTTGATGTAATTTCAATCTTCTTAAATTTATTGAGACTTGTTTTGTGTCATAACATGTGTTATATCCTGAAATATGTTCCATGAGTGCTTGAAAGAAAGAAATATATTCTATATATATTCTATATATATTCAGCTGCTTTGGGGAGAAATGCTCTGAAAATATTAATTAACCCCACCTGTTTTAACATGTCATTTAAAGCTGCTGTTTCCTTGTTGATTTTCTGTTGGGAAGATCTATCCATTGGTGTCAATTGGGTGTTTAAGTCCACTACTCTGACTGGATTACTGCCAATCTCTCCCTTTATGTCCATTAAGATTTTCTTTACATATTTAGGTGTGTCTATATTGGGTGCACAAATGTTTACAAAGGTTATATCCTCTTGTTGGATTTACCCCTTTCTCATTATGTAATGTCCTTATTTATCTTTTATTATAGCCCTTGTTTCCAGGTCTACATTGTCTGATATAGTTACTGCTACCCCAGATTTCTTTTTTATTTCCATTTGCATGAGACATACCTTTCCTTCCAGTTACTTTTAGTTGGTGTGTCTTTCCACCTGAGGTGGGTCTCCTGAGTACAGTATATACTTGGGTCTTGTTTTCTTACCCATTCGGCTACCCTCTGTCTTTTGATTAAAGTACATAATCCATTTGCATTTAAAGTGATTTTTATCAATATGTAGTTATTGTTATTGTATTATTTATATACTAGAGGCCTGGTGTACAAAAATTTGTGCACTTGAGAGGGTCTCTCAGCCTGGCTTGTGCCCTCTTGCAGTCTGGGACCCCTTGGGGGATAATCACCTGCTGGCTTAGGCCCGCTTCCCAGGGGATTGGGCCTAAGCTGGCAATCAGACATCTCTCTGACAGCCTGGGAGCCCTTGGGGGATGTCCACTTGCCAGTGGGAAGGAGGCCTAAGCTGCAGTCTGACATCCTTAGTGCTGCTGAGGAGGCGGGAGATGGGAAAAAAAAAAGGTCTCCTGGAAGGTCTCCCAGTCTAATTAGCATATTACCCTTTTATTAGTATAGATAGAGGCCTGGTGCATGGGTGGGGGTTGGCTGGTTTGCCCTGAAGGGTGTCCTGGATCAGGGTGGGGGTCCCCACTGGGGTGCCTGGCCAGTCTGGGTGAGGGGATCATGGCGGTTTGCAGCTGGTCACACCCCCTTCAGGGGGGGGGTCCCCACTGGGATGTCTGGCTAGCCTGGGTGAGGGGCTGAGGGGCTGAGGGCCGTTTTTAGACTGGCCACACCCCTTTTATGGTGGGGGTCCCTACTGGGGTGACTCGTGAGGTTGAGTGAGGGGCTGAGGGCTGTTTTTAGGCAGGCTACACCCCCTTCAGAGAGGGGGTCCCCACTGGGGTGCCTGGCCAGCCTGGATGAGGGGCTGAGGGCTGTTTTCAGGCTGGCCAAACCACTTTCAGGTTGGCGTTCCCCGCTGGGGTGCCTGGCCAGTCTGGGTGAGGGGCTGATGACTGTTGGCAGGCTGGCCAAGCCCCCCAGTGAGAATCCTCACCCCATTAGGGTGTGGCCAGCCTGGGTGAGGGGGTGATGGCTGTTTTCAGGTTGGCCACAGCCTCTTAAGTGTGGGGGTCCCCCCTGAGGTACCTGGCCAGCCAGGGTGAGGGGATGAGGGTCATTTTCAGGCTGGCCACACCCGCTTCAGTGTTGGGGGTCCTGTTGGGGTGCCTGGCATGCCTAGATGAGGGGCTGATGGCTGTTTACAGGCTGGCCAAGCCCCCCAGCGGGGACCCTCACCCCATAAGGGTGTGGCCATCCTGGGTGAGGGGCTGATGGCTGTTTGCAGGCTGGCCACGGCCCCCAGACACCCGAGCTCCCAGTGGAGGCTGGCTGGAAGCAGGTATCTGGGATTTATTTAGCTTCTATAATTGAAACTTTGTTTCCTTTTGCTGGAGGCCACAGCCAACCAGAGCAGGTGGGAAGCTTGGCTTACTCCATCGCTGGGGCAACCAAGCCTCCTGCTTGCTCCAGCTCCATGGCTGATGGCTGCCATCTTGGTTGGGTTAATTTGCATGTAGTTGCTCTGATTGGCTGGTGAGCATGGCTTGGGCATAGTGAAGACAATTAGCATCTTTGTCTTTTATTAGTGTAGCTATTTTTTCTTTTTCTAAAGGAATTCTTTTTCAAATTTTTTATACTAGTGGTTTGCTAGTGTTCTTGTCTGTGAAGGTCTTCATTTGTCCTTCCATTTTAAATAACCTTGCTGGGTAGAGTAGCCCTGGTTGTAGATCCTTGTTTTTATCTCTTTGAGTATTTCATACCAAGCCCTTCTGGCCTGGAAAGTTTCTGTTGAGAAATTAGCTGACAGTCTCATAGGAGCTCCTTTGCATTTAACTGTCTTTCTCTTGTTGATTATAAGATTCATCATTTTAGTCATGATACTGGAGGCCCAGTTCACAAAATCCATGCATAGGTAGGGTCCCTAGGCCTGGCCAGTGATCACAGCCAATTAGGGCCTTCTGGCTGTCAGCCTGGGCCTTCCTTTGTTCTGCACTGCCCCCTGGTGGTCAGCACATGTCATAGTGAGCAAACGAACTCCTGGTCTCCCGGTTGAACTCCTAAGGGGACAATTTGCATATTAGGGTTTTATATATATATATATACATGTCTTGGTGTGGGCCTTCATGAGTTCACTTTATCTGGGACTCTCTGTGCTTTCTGGACTTGTGTGTTTTTTCCCCTTTACCAGAATAGCAAAAATTTCAGTCATTATTTATTCAAATAGCTTCTCAATTCTGTATTCTCCCTTTTCTCCCCTTGATACCCCTATATGTGAATGCTGTTATGCTTGATGTTATTCTACAGGTCCCTTAAACTATCCTCATTTTTTTTTCTTTTTGCTGCTTCAATTGGGTGTTTTATGCTATCCTGTCTTCCAAATTGCTGATTTGATCCTCTGTTTTATCTATTCTGATATTGATTCCTTCTACTGTAGTCTTCATTTCAGATACTGTATTCTTCATTTTCAACTGGTTCTTCTTATGCCTTTTTTGGTCTTTTTTTGTTTATTATTTCTTTGTTTAGGTTTGGAGTTTACCCATTCTTTCCCGAAGATTTTTGAGCATCCTTAGAATCATTGTTGTACTCTGTTTCTGGTAGATTACTTAGCTTCATTTAATTCAGTTCTTTTTCTGTGATTTCCCCTGTTCTTTCATTTGGGACATATTTCATTGTCTCTCCATTTTGGCTGCCTCCCTGTATCTGTTACTGTGTATGCTGTAGATCTGCTATGTCTCCTAGTCTTGGCAGGTTGGCTTTACATAGTAGGTGTCCTGTGGAGCTCAGTGGTGCAGTCTGCTTGATCACCTATGCTGTGTGCTCCAGATGTGTCTCTTGTGTGAGTTTTTGTAGCACTCTTGTGATCCACGGTTGGTAAGTGCCTGTGCTGGGCCTGGGTGCACCTTAGAGGAGCTATGCTACATACAGAGGCTGGCTACTACCTGCACTGGGCCTGGGGCAGGTCAGTGAAAGGCACCCGAGTACTGCTTCTCCCTGTGGGCTGCCTGGTATGCTCAGCCACTGAAAGAGCCTCAGGTGGTATGTGAGTTGCATGAGGCAGGTTTTCAGGGAATCACACCATGTAGGGGCAAATAATATTCACCAGGTTAATACACAATCTAACTCAGTATCAGTGCTGGGTATGACACACTCAGCAAAATTCTCAGGGTACACAAAGGCCAGTTGCCACCTGCTAAAGCCTGCAGACTTGTGCTGGGAGCAGGATCTTAGGGATTCATCAGTAGAACCAGTATTGTTTATCAGGATAAAACAGAAGATGTGGCTGTACAAAGAAAGGGCTCTGCACAGGAACAGTGGCACCTGTTGGACATAGGGAGACGTCCTCCTCGCTAAAACCACAGAATCCAATCTCTCTCTCTGTGTGCCTCAAGCACTCCTTGAGTTTACCAAGAATTTTTAAAAAGACACTACAACATAGATCCAGGCTGGTCACCACTGGCAGAGCCCACAACCGTGAGGGAGCTTTGCAGGCCCAGGTCCCAGGGAGTGAACTGGGTGGGGCCAGTGCAGCTACCCAGGCTAATGCTATATAGAGCGGAGTGCTGGACCCAGTAAATATGGCATCTCTGGGCGGTGTGGGAGACAGACTCAGCACAGGGACACTGGCAACTCCCAGCCAGCCCTCTCCCTAAAGGCACGCAACTCTATCATTCCCTGTTTGACTCCAGTCTTCCCTGAGCTACCATCTCTCTGTGAGAGCCCAGGTGAGTGCCTGCAAGTGAGATTTTGTGTGCTGATTCTTTAGCAGGCCACCTGGTTCTCCAGCAGTCTCCATCTTGACTGGGCAGATGGAATCCTTGCTGATTTTCACAGCCAGATGTTAATGTGGGCTTCCCTGCACTGGTGCAACCCCAGTGTGGGGTTGAAACCTCCCCTTCCTGGGAGGGGACCTCTGCAACTGAAATATCCCTCCAGAATTTCAATCCCCACCTGGGGTGTGTGGCCAGCCCCTTTTGCTTATCTTCCCCTCTGACCAGTGGCCTCTTCTGTATATCCTTAGTTATAAGAATTCTGCTCAACTAGTCTTCAGGTGTTTCTCAATCATGGTTGTTTTGTAGTTTAGTTGTAATTCTGATGTGGTTCTGGAAGGGGGCGAGTGTAACTTCCACCTGCTCTCTATCTTGGAGTCTCAAATAGTTTTTTCCTATAGTCTGTTTTGTCTGATAACAGCATAACTCATCTGGTTCTCATTTTTTTAAATCATTTGTACAAAGTAGCTTTTTTCTTTTTTTCTTTTTTTACTTTCAACCTGCTCATGCCTTTGTATCTAAATGGAATCTCTTATAAACAGCATAATGTTGATTTTTAAAATTTATTCTGCAAATCTACATTTTTATAGGAGAGTCTAATCCATTTACATTTTTAGTCATTACTGATAAAGATTTACTTGTGATACTTAATTATTTGTTTTATATTTATCTTGTGCTTTTTTGTTCCTCATAGCTCCCATTTCTGCTTTGTGTGATGGTTGGCTGGTTTTGGTAATATGCCATTTTGATTCCCTTTTCATTTCCTTTGAGTATATATTTTAGATATATTCTTACTAGTGATATTTTTTATTAGAACTAGCATCCTAAATTTAAACAATATAGTTTGAATTTACACAAATTAACTGGAATTGCATAACAACAACTCTGCTTCTATCTTGCTCCCTTCCCCTCTCTTGTGTTATTATCACAAATCACATCTATATATACCATGTGTTCAATAACATAGACTTATACTTATTTTTATGTGTTTATCTTTTAAATCATGTAAGAAATAAATGGTGGACTTATAAACCAAAAATGCAATCATATTGGTTTTTATATTTGTCTGTGTAGTTACCTTCGCAGAAATGTTTATTGCTTCGTTACAACTTTTAGTTACTCTTTACTGTCTTTTTATTTCAACCTGAAGTACTTCTTTTTAGCACATTATGTAGGATAGATCTATTGATAAGAACCATCCTCAGCTTTGGTTTATCTGGGAATGTCTTAAAGCAGGGTGGGCAAACTTTTTGACTCGAGGGCCACAATGGGTTCTTAAACTGGACTCAGAAGAAGAAGCTGCGGCCATGTTTCCTGACGTTGCCGTGTTAACACTGCTGCTGGTGAAGGAGCAGAGGAGAGATCAAGAGAACCCTCCACTCCTTTGGCTCTGCGGGCCGAATAGAACAGCCGAACAGCCGAACGGGCCGGATCCGGCCCATGGGCCGTAGTTTGCCCACGGCTGTCTTAAAGTGTTCTTCATTATTGAAGGATCATTTTACCAGATATAATGTTTTTGGTTGGTAGGTTTATGTTCTTTCAGCACTTTAAACATGCCATCTATTGGGTATCCATGGTTTATTTTGTGAAATCGTTTATTAATCTTTTAGAGGACTCCTTTTACATGGGGAATTTTTTTTTTTTTTTTTTTTTTTTTTACTGCTTTTAGGACTCTGTTTGTCTTCTGATAATTTAATTACAATGTGTTTTAGTTTGGATCTATTCTAATTATTCTACTTAGACTTCATTGAGTTTCTTACATTTGTAAATTTGTGTCTTTCATCAGCCTTGGGAAATTCTTTGCTATGATATTTTTAAGTATTATTTCTCCTTTCCATTTTCTCTTAGTGGAACTCCGTTAGTACAGTATCTTGTGTGTTTGATGGTGCTCCACAGGTTCTTCAGGCATTATTATTTCTTCATATGTTTTATTTCTCTCAAACTGGTTAATATCAATTGGATCATATTCAAGTTCACTGATTTTCCTGCTTGCTCAATTCTGTTGTTCAACCTTTATAGTGAATTTCTGTCCAATTATTGTACTTTTCAAATCTAGAATTACTATTTGACTTGTTTTATAATTGCTATATTTTCAATGATATTCTCATTTTTTCATACCTAAATTTTCTGGATTTATTTATTTATTTGTACATAGTTTCTTTAGCTCTTTGAGCCATTTAAGACAGTTACTTTAGTTATTTCCTAGTAATTCTAATGTCTGAAATTTCTCAGTGATGGTTTCTGTCAATTTTCTTTTTTCCTTTGAATGGGAATTCTTTACTGTTTCTTTATATACCTGTTCCTTTGTTTGAAACTGAACATTTAAATTTTATATGGTAACACTGGAAATCATATTCTTCGCATTCTTTCTAGAGTTTGCTGTTTTATTGTTGAAGGCTACAGTTACCCACTTGGTTAGTGACCTTTCCACACAATTTTGCACAGAGAATGTCCTCTGTGAGTGTGGTCTTGAAGTCCCTGTTCCTTTCGCTCGTGCTTAGCTAATGGAGATGGGGATTTTTTTAAATGCCAGGAACTAAAAATAAACAATAACAACAAACCCTCAAACACTTCCGCCAGCCTTTCTGGATTGTGTGTGTGTTAGGGCACTCCTTCCACACTCAGCCAAGCTGCTTTTGTCGAGTTTAGAGATCAGCCAGAGGTGGAAGCTTAGGGTCTTTTCCTGTCTTTTCTGAGCATACAGCCTGTCCTAAGGCGTGCGTATGTGATTCTGAGGTTCTCCAGATCCTAAAGAAATTCTCACCAGCTTTCCCTCCAAGCTTCAGGCAATTCATGGTGTGTTTCAGCTGTGATTTTTGCTCCAGGTGACGCCAGGTTTCACCACCTTATAATGCTTTTGGTCACTGTCTTCTGCTTTCCCACTTTTGGTGAGTTCTGAGTTAAGCAGAACAGAGGTGAATGCCTTGTGTCAGTTCTTTGGAAGCTCCCAGAAACTTTAGATCAGCTAAACACAATAACTGTGAATGAGGTCTGCTCTGCTGCTGGAGCAGAGGCCAGACCAGGTCCTGTACTGGGAATGGGACTGCAGTCCATCAGACCATTGCAGGCTGGCGAGTGGATAGGGCAAAGGCAAGTAAGAATTTCACAGAGTTTTCAAATGGTCTCTTTCTTCATTTGACATTTGCTTGGTTGTTGTAAGTTTTTGACTGTTTTCTGGGGTTCTGCCAAAGTTGGTTCTCATAGTCCCTGCTGGTTTTTAAGTTTTTCTGGGGAGGAATGGGAGCATGTAGTTGCCAACACCACCCTTTTTCTGATGTCACTCATCAAGTATTTCCTCTTTATTAAATGGTTTCTAGTTTCTTACTGGAACCTGGTGGTAGCTGAGTGCATGGGAATGGCACACTAGCCTGCTGGCCGACCGGCCCGCTGTCCTGGTGCCATGCTCTGCCGCACTCATGGGCACCTGGACATGGTTTAGATGAGGCCAAGGTTAAGCAGACACTGAAAACACACACACAAAGACCACAACTGAATTGAATCAGATTTTAATGACATTTATTGCCATATTAATACTTCTCCTTCAACTCACATTCTCAGCCTTAGAAGAGTTTTTTGTGACTAAATTTTCCATCCCTGATTTTAATTGGTTCTGAGAATGCGCCCACACCAGCCAGTTTTGATAGCCCCAATCAGAGGTAACAGTAAATTACAGTGGGAAAGAACATTCTTTCATTGGGAAAAACTTTCAAACTGTCTCATTTTGAAAGAAGAAACAGTGGGAAGTATAGATGTACCCTTCTTCATGGGCAATGGATACTGATTGGTCTAATGGTTAGGGACTTGGGATGACAAAATTTGATCAGTGACAAGAAATCTGGAAAAGATGAATATGAAATACTTCTCAGAATGGGCACTGACTGGAGGCTGTTTGCTTCTCTGTGTGAATGCACACCAAAGGGAGTCCCCTGTAGTGGAGTCTCTCAATGATCAGGATAAAAAAAAAATAACAACGATGTGGCTGAAGTTTATCTCTTTTCTCGGCCACGGCGGTACTCGTTTGCGGAACGAAAGAATGAAGTGGACAAAGTAGCAGGAATTTACCCTGAGCAAAGCTGGCGTGGTTGTCCTTTCTTTAATGTATCTGCTGCCAGTGACAGAGACCAACGTGGAGCCCCCAATACCGCCGCATTCTACAGGAGGATCCATCACCCATCCGGTGGCAGGTTAATTACCAAGACCTCTTTCATCATAGCGGGGCTTTCCATCATGGGAGGGTTTGTCCCCTGCAGATAGCCGTTTCCATTGATAAGGACTTGCCTGGCTACACATGCTTCCCCAGCATCACCGTGCATAGATTTATAGAAGCCTTAGTCACTAGTCTTCTGTCCCAAACAATGTTGCTTCTACCACAGGATTCATTTCTACACTTTTTCCAAAATGGGTCTATCAGTGCACGCTGCTGCTGCAGGTGGATGGCGATCCTTGCTACGCACCCCCGCAGTACCGATTCTCGTTCAGTTCTCTTTACAGGTAAACAGGTCGTCAGTTACCAGCGAAACCGAGAAGATCTTACAGTTTCAAAAAGGATTTCATTGGTGTACACTCTACAATACTCCTGGGGAAGTTCATGAGGAGGTACATGCACAGACGGTCCTATCAGCACCATTTGTGACAGCAAAGGAGGAAACACTCTATCAACATTAGAATAGAAACATTAGTAGCAGTGTGTTTGCATAGTAAAGGGTGTCCCAAAATTCATGCAAGAATTAATTTTGATAGAAAACACAGGTTTATAATTAAAAATTTTAAATTTTTTATTGATTCATAAAGTGCACAGTATAGGGTTATGTATGCAATAGCATATCAGGTAAAAGGCCTCCATGGCTTTGCTGGAACATACACACTCTTTTGTTATTGCCTGAGCAGCAGCATTTTCAAAGCAGCCTCCAGCTCAAAATCCGCACCAAACATGTTGTGGATGCATTTGTTTCTCAACAATCACTCGTGGATTTTCTGAACCCCAAATGCAACAATTTTGTCGATTAACCAAGCCATCAAGATGAAAATGAGCCTCATCGAAATTCAGCCACATTTATGCAAAACAGTCATGGAAAATTTCAACAGAAGAGTGCATATATGCCAGCAAAGCCGTTGAGGCCATTCACCTGATATGCTATTCCATACATAACCCTATACTGTATACTTTATGAATCAATAAAAAATTTACAATTTTTAATTATAAACCTGTATTTTCTATAGAAATTACTTCTTGCGTGAATTTTGGGACACCCTTTATAATACAGGGAAGCAAAGAAAATAGAGATGCACATGTTAGTGTGAATAAATCTCAAAAGCATAATATGGAGCCATGAAGGAATATATGCATATGAGTCAGTTCATATAAAGTTCGAGAATAGAAAATATTTTAAAATATCAATATGAAATGCAGACAAGTGCTAGAATTATACAAATAAGTAAGGAAAGGTTCACACAAGGAGTTTCCTCTGAGCGTCGGACCCTGTAGGCTTTATGATACTGTGGAAGTCTATTTGCTCAGCCTAGTGCTGGGTACATATATGTTCATTTTGTTATTTCCTTTATGACACGTTTGCCAAAGCATATACTCTGTGCTCACTAAACATTTTTCCTTTTCCTGGTACATAAGAGCACACTATTTCCTAGCCTTCTTGCCATTAGGGAAACATAACGTCAATTCTAGCCAGTGAATGTGAGGGATACACACACTTCCAGCTGCTGACTGTGTCCTGCCCAGGGCCAATCGGCATGAATTACAAAGTGACCTGCAGATGGTTGCCACTTGTGCTGGGCTTGAGAGAGGCTAAGCTTCGGACTGAGGCCACTGCCACTAGTGCTGGCCTGGGCTGTTGAGCAAAATTAGGGCCACACTGAGGCCAGAGGCGGCTTGTTTGGGGTTTGTGAATCTTTGAGAGACTTTAGGAAAGTTTGAAGCATAAGCCAGGACAGTCTGTGTGTATGGAAAAGCCGGTGGAAAGCAGCTCGGGTGGACCTGAAGGTTGGGTGGATCAGGATCTCAGAAAATCACCAGAGTGAGACGGGTGGTGTGGACAAGGTTGACGGAGACCCAGATATGGTGCCAGCAAAAGGACGATGGCTCTGCCTGCCCTTCTCTCTGGAAGACAGTTGCCCCTCCAGCCCTCGTCCTGAATCCATGCAGTTGTTCCTCCCAGTAGTCCCTGCTGCCTTTTGAGCTGCTGCCCCAGTGCTGGAGCTCAGAGCGAGGGAGTCTGTCAGTGACTAAATCCATGTGTGGGCCCGTAAGAGGAACACCTGGGATTCCAGCTGCCTCCATCTCCCTCAGCCTCAATTACTGCTGGTTTTCAAAGCCAGAAGTTGTGGGGACTTCTCTTCCCAGCATTGAAACCCCGGGTTGGGGGGCCTGGTGTAGGGCTGGGACCCCTGAGTGCTCACGGGGGATCTCCACAGCTGAGACATCCCTCTTAATTGTTTGCCACCACACATGGTGTGGGACCAGCCTGCTCAGCATCTCCGCCCTTTCTACCAGGCTCCATGCGGCCTCTGCTGTGCGTCCTTAGTTATAGGACCCTCTCCAGCTAAGCTCCAGGTGGTGATGGTTGTTCTTTAGTTTAGTTGTAGGTTTGATGTGGACATAGTAGGAGGTGAGCACAGCATTTACCTCCATCTTCAGAGATTTAGAATGTTCCACCTTCCTCTCCTAGGACTGGTTCATATAGTCCTGGGGAAACAGGGTCATTGCAAGGGGACAGTGAGGCAGTTCTGGGGGTTGCTCCCAGCTCTAATTCTCTCCTTGTAATGAAGACTGATGAGGAGAGGATGATGCTGGAGGCAGACTTGCTGACAGAAAGCCCGATGCAGGCTGGCCTCACCCATCGGGTTCCCTGTGCACTCCTGCTCAGGGAACCCCATGCTCGCCTTGTGCAGGTCTGAGGCACTCAGGGCCAATGGCTTCCCCTAGTGGCAGAACTCCAGGGCAGGCTCCCTGGAGGAATGTGACCCATTAAAACACAGCGTCCCCCTGGGGCAGCCGAAGGAGACAATAATTATCTTTATACCCAGCCCTGGAAACTAGAACTTGTCATCTTCATTCTACAAGAAAGCAAACTAGGATCTGAAACGGTAATTGTTTTGCTGAAATTGGTACGTGGCAGAGCGTGGCTATGGATCCCCCGGTGGCCTGGCTCCAGAGCCGTGTCCATGGCCACATGACCCTGCCTCCCAAATCATTAGGCCTCACTTGGATTAGAGTGAAGATGGTCTGCAGGGAACAACATGCTTACATACTGGGCATGTGTCCTTCATTTTCCATGGGGACCCATACATTTGCCAAACTCTCCACTTTGGTGTATTCCATTTGTATTGCACCCAATCTTACATAAGAATCACCCCAATTGCTTAATGCTTAACCCTTTCCCTCCCAGCTCATCCTTCCCAGAATCTTGTCCTCAGCCTGCCTGTGTCATGATGGTATCTTTCATTTCATTCTTCAGTCTTTCATTTATTCATTCATTCCCTGAATTGGTATTTATTGAGAAGCACCTACTTTATGCCAGATACTTGCTTTAGGCTCCAGGGACACAGAGGTGAGCAAAGTAGGTTAAGTCTCTGCCTCCCTAGACCTCTTTAATGGTAATAGACATAGAGTTTGATTTCATTGCTAAAAGTTGTTATGATGGAAGATACACTGAGTAAGGGGTTTGGGAGTATTTTTAAGAAGAACCTATAAAAGAGAGAATGGTCATAAAGGCTGTACTGAGGAGATATCTGAGGAAGCGCCTAGAGTGGTGGAGTAGGTGACATGAAGATATGAAGGAAGGAATATTCTAGGCAAAGAAAGCAACACATGCAAAGGCTCTGTGTTGGGAATGAGTTAATGTGATTATAGAAGAGCATCAAGTCCAGGGTGGCTGGGGAAGATAAAACTAAGGGGATGTGGTGAAATGGAGGCTGCAAACAGTCCAGAGCTTCGAGCTCAGTCACAGACAAGGCAGTTCTCTTTTCTGAGTCCTGGTCTGCTGACACGGACAATAGGGGTCACCATGCCTATTCTGCTGACTTGTTTAGAGGATGAACCAAGTGAGTGTGGAAAAGGCCTGGCTTGAGTAGACTCAATAATTTTCACCTTTCTTCCCATTTTTCTCTTATTTTCCATTTTCTCCTCCTTTAAAAAGAGTCTGTCTATCCATGGGTATATTGAAATAGCCAAGTTTCTTGTTCTCACTCTCAGAGCAGAGGGTCCCAACAGTAGAACTTGCCTGGTGATCTCCAAGGATTGGGTCCAATCTTGTGGGAGCAGAAAGGAAGAAGGAGGAAGGAGTAACTCTTTGGCGTGTTAGGGAATGAATCCCAGAGGAGGTGCTCTCTGAGCTGTCTTTTAAAAAAAAGTCTGGAAGAGTTCAGAACATTCCAAGTTGGACACAGTGTATTCCTTATGGTAGGAAGAATAACGTTCCTCCAAAACGCACACATACTGATTCTCAGGACCTGAGAGTGTGTTACCTTCCACGGGACTTTGCAGTGACTGAGGTGAGGGTCTGGGGATGGGAGGTCATCCTGCTTATCAGGAGCCTAATGTCATCACACGCAGCCTCTGAGCCAGAGGGAGGCAGATGAGTCAAGGCCAGGAAGAGGACTGAAGATAGCAGGGTGCTGCCTTTGAGGGTGGAGTGAAAGGGCCAGGCGCCAAGGCAGGTGGCATTGTCTGCAAGTCAGAAAAGGCAAGGAAACGGTTGCTGTTTTGGAGCTTCCAGGGGAACATATTGCTATCAATGCCTTGGTCTTGGCCATGTAAGACCCACTTAATAGTTCTGAGCCCCAGAAATGGAATATACCGAATTTGTATTGTTTTAAGCCAACAGGTGGGTGGGGATTGGTTATAGCAGCAAAAGGAGATGGATGCATTCTCATTCCCAAGGCAGGGAAGCAGGAAGCTGGGTGCAGGAGACGGCGGACTCCAGACTGAGGGCCCGTCCTTCATGAAACCACCTGGTCGTCCAGGGACCAGGGAGTCACTCCTTTCCTCTGCTGTCATCGCAGAGAGTCCCAGCGTCTGGGATGACAGTGCCGGGACCCTGGCTCCGAGCTGCAGACCCTCTTCATTACTGGAGCCCCCTCCACGCTCGCCCCCAGTGTTCACGCTGCTCGCCAGGTGCTCTGCAGGCCTCCCCACCGGCCGCTTTCCCTCAGACACCTGGCACCTTCCGTTCCGACTCCCACGTCCCGCCTCACATTTCACTCCTTTAAAACCCGCCCCTTTACTGTAGTTCCTCACATCAAATCCACACTGTCAGCCACCCAATGTAGCAGCCTGATGTAGGCGTCCTGCAGCACATTAACTCGATAACTGGGTCACACGCCCTCTCCACAAGAGCTGGCCATATCGTGACAAATGGCCTAAACATCTGCATAGAAGCAGTCAGAGCCCTGGCCGGTGTTGCCCAGTGGGCTGGGCGTCATCCTGTGCCCCAAGAGGCACCCGATTCGGTTCTGGTCAGAGCACATGCCTGGCTTTCGGGCACCATCTGCAGTGGGGGGCGTGCAGGAGCAGCTGATGTTATGCTCTCACATTGATGTTTCTCTCTTCTCTCTCCCTCTCTCACTCTCTCTAAAAATATCAAGAAACTATTCTTAAAAAAAAAAAAAAAAAAGATAGTCAAGAACACTCAGAAGCACATTTGGCTTCTGCCTCCCACCACCTGGTGTCCAGGTGCTGGCGAGCTTTGGTGTCAGCCTCGCAGTGGCCTTTCGCGGTTGCCCTTTCCTCCCCTCCCACCGTCTGCAGTCAGCTCCCCTTCACCGTTTGCCTCCTGACTGATGTCCTGCACCTCACCATGCCTCAGCGTCCTTCAGTCTGTCCTGTATCCAAGTTACCTCGTGAGGTCAGTGCCCCCACTTGAGCACAACCCACCCCCTGGATAACCAAGTCCGTCTTTCTTTGGCATTCTAAAATCTCCCAGTTTGGCACCAGTCAGTGTTTTATCTGAGTGAGCCCTGCTACATTTTCCTTTCGGGGACTGTGCACTGCATTGCTCCGTGCTGGGCAAGTCCCCAACCTCTGCCCACACCCCTGTCCCTCTGATACCATGTCTTTGTTCAGGTGTGTTCTCCCTGCTGTGACCTTCTCCCCATTCCATCCAGAACCACAGGAAACAGGAACATGCCGCCAGGGCCTTATGAGACATCACCGCCAATCTTCATCCGTTCTCATTGTCCAATAGGAATATGGAAACGAGGTCTTGTATGAGAATGAAGGCATTTGTATATTTTATATCTTTCAGTCCCTAAAGTTTGTAGCCACATCTTTTATTTGAAAGAGTATTAGGAACACTGATATGAGTGGATACTTTTAAGGATCTCTCCCCTCCTCTATACTCCTTCTTATCTGGAATTAAACACTTGCCTCAGAGGTAGCTCTAGTCTTTGGGAAATGTGCTTGGTGTCTTTTACTTGCCCCTCTCATTATGCTCTCGACCCTTCTCGACCCTGTTCTGTGTCCCCCAAAGCTGAACTATATGCATTCCATCGCTTAGTTCCCTTGCCCACTGGCTTTGGGTTGAGTGTGTGCAAATGGCAGCCCAGTAGGAGACTGGAGAGAAGAGAGCCACCCACTTGGCTGTTTCTCTGGTGGCATCATTGCAAGCTGGCTCCATCCTTGCTCAAAGACCATGGCGCACCCCTCCCACATCACTGCTTCAGGCCCATGGCAGCTAAAGGTTCATCCTGAGGTTGCAACTCAAATAGGACACCCACCATCCTCTGGGTTGCTTTCCCTGCACCCTGCCGGCACCTTTGCAAAGAGCCCTGCTACCAAGCTCTCCTAAAACCATCCAGCTGTCCTGTGTCCAAGTTTCCTCGTGAGGTCAGTGCCCCCACTCGAGCACAACCCACAAATCTGCCTGCATTTGATTGGCAGGCTAGAAAGGCAGCTTCTCTGGGAAGAGGGACTAGAGGCAGCCGAGGGGGTGAAGCAGCCGCCGGGGACCTGCAGCACCCTTGGCTGAGACAGATTGTGGGGAAGCGGCTCCCTAGTGGAGACCCTGCGTGGCCTGGCCCCCCAGACGCTGTTCCCTCAGCTCCCAGACACTGCGGCGCCCTTGGAGGGAGGAGTGGTGGAGAGACACTCCAGGGTGCAGTGTTGGGGCCAGTGAGACGCATTCCTGAAGGCAGTGATGCAACGGAAGGCCATGTCTCTGGGAAAAGGCAAACGGAAGAGGTCTGAAGTGGGGACAGACAGGCTGGCCCCGGCATGGCTGCGAGTCTGTCTTGACGTGAGTTTCCACAGGTTCTCAGAGCCGGCCCGGGGCAGCATCTCCGCCAGGACCTACAGAACCAGCACCTTTGGGGGAGGGCCGCATGGTGTTCCACCTTCCAGGGGCGCCGAGGCTTGGGTAAGTGAGAACAGCTGTGTTAGGAGTGTGGTTTTCAGTGCCCGCTGGTACCCAGGATCTGAGGGTGCCCTCCTCACTGCCTCTCCACGAAATGGGTATCAGAGTCAGAGCAGGAAAAAAAAGACACTTGGAGGTGAAACGTGGAGAGGAAAATGGCATTTATTAAAGAAACAGAAGCCCAGCCTTCTTGCGTTGAATGTCATCCAAAGGAACATTCTTTCATGTCCGAGGAAGGCCGCGAGGTTCCTAGCAGATAGCATCCTGCAGGGCCCAGCCCCCCGTTAAGGTTGGCTCCGGGCCTGCCAGCTCCGTGGCCCAGAATTACACAGAGGACGCGAGGTCGGCCCGTTCCTGCCGCTGAGGAACTGGATGGACGTGGTACAACTCGTCTCCTGTGAGGGCCGAACAAGCAGACCCGGGGGAGTCCCGGCAGGGACTCCCAGAGCAGGAGCTGAGGTGCCGGCATCGAGGAGGAAAACGTGCTCACAGGGCTGGCCGCCGGGCAAGCAGCTGCCCGCTCCCGGCCGTGGGTCTCCTCCGGGGGCGGCTGCTCTGCTCCTACGGCTGGTGTGTGGCCTGGGACAGCGGCAGCCACTGCACAGACCAGCAGCAGCTCGGCCCTGCGGCCTCGGCTCCCTTGGCGCGGGGGAGAGCCTCTTGGTGGGGACTTTGCACAGATGTGAACCGTTTTGTGTTACAGCTGCAACTGCTGGCTGCCAGGGCTCTTTGAAGGCGTTCAGCTGAAACGTGACGATACTTGGGAAGAGAATCCAGGAGCAATCAAATCAGCTACAGACACCACTGACAAGTCATCTCTCCCCAAGGTCCGCAGGGAAAGCCGCCTGCGGAGAAGGAAGCCAGGCCACTCAGCGCTTTATTCAGTACAGTTTGGCCCCAACCACCGTGAGCACGTGCGGAGTTCTCGCCTACACCTCAGAGAGGCTTTGACCTCAGGCAGGCCACCTGCTCTGGCCTCCTGCACCTGGAAACCTAAGTGAGTCTGGGCCCTTCATCCCAGAGTTCTGGGAAGGCCCCCCGCGCAGGAGAAAGCGGGCACTGCCAGTGGCGGGATTGAACAAAGATAAAGATAACGTTGTGCCATGGTACCCCGGACTTTCAGAAAGCATGTGCATGTGAGGGTGTCACAGGATGGTGCCGGGAGAATGGCCTTAAGGGGGTAGTGGACCCCTCCACACCTGAGGCACTAACGGCACCTCCCCGGGACCACCAGCCCCATGTGGTTGGGGCTGTCCTCACATGTCCCTCGTGGCGGAGTGGCCGAGAAGATGGCGTTTGCATTGGTGAGCCCAGGCTGCCAGGACCACTGCCACAGGCTGGGGTTTGGACTCAGAATCCTGAAGGCGGAAGCCGGTGCGGCCTGGGCAGGCTGGTTCCTCTGAGCCTCTCCTTGTCTGGACATGTTGGCCTTCCCTCTGCGTCCTCATGTGGTGTCCCCTCTGCGTGTGTCTTTGTCCACATGTGCTTTTCGCCAGGACACCGTGCTGTGGAGTGAGAGCCCAGCTGGTGACCTCACTGCGGCCTAACTCCCTCTTTCTCCTCTGTCTCCACATGCGGTTCCGAGATCCTGGGTGAAGACTGGATTTTGCAGGGATGCAGTTCCGCCCACAACAGCATCCGAGCCACAGCCTTGCTAACCCCACCGCGCTGCCCACTTCCTCCCGTGACACCACCAACCAGAGCAAGTGCGCAGCTGCCCCCTCTGGAGAAGAGGACAGCGGTTCTGCTCCTGAAGCGACAGTAGGCGGCGCCCTCCTTTATGATGGGGAAAGTGAAGAGATCTGGCAGCTGGTTTGGTGTCACAAAAGGAAAGCGACAGGGTGGGACCAAGCTCCGCTTGTGCTTTGAGGGGGTTGTATCGCCGGCACCCCTGGAGCGGCACCTCCTTTCGCTGTCCCAGATTTGAGCAGCTTGAGTTTCCCTGGGGTTCATGGCCACAGGAATGTTTTCTTGGTTCCTCGTAGGCAAGAAGCTATGTGGCCTTCCCCTAGGTTCCCTGTGGCTTCCCCACCAGCCGCGGGCAGCAGGCTGTCACCTGAGAGGTGGGCAGAGGCAGGGCCTGCCTCCGTTCCTGTTCCTGTCCGTCCAGTGCTGTCAGCCTGAGCTGCTTCCCTGGGCGTCACCGCCTCTGGGAAGGCTCACAGAGGGAGATGGAGACCCTGGCCGTCCTTGCTTTCCGCTCAGCCCAGCCCCTTCCTCTGCTGCAGGAAGCTCTGCTGCCGCAAAAGGAACGCGTGAGCCCGGGGCCCTGAGGCAGCGGGACAGTGCTTCCATCTTTATTCAAAACCACCGCCAGTGGAGTGAGGCTCCACCTGGGAGCAGAGAGCACGGGCAGCCAGGGGCAAGGGCCTGGCCAGCCCGCAGGCTGAGTTCAGGCCAGCCCTGTGGCTCAGGGCCGCCAGGAGCCATGGTCTCGCAGAGTAGAAAGTATCTGCCACAGACTGAGCACCTCCTAGGTGCTCCACACACTTGGCCTTATCGAGTCCTACAACTGCCTTTGTGATAACTGTCACTTTCCCCAGGTACTACCAGAAGAGGCGGAGGGTCGGGCACATTAAGTCATGTGTGCTTGCCCTAATCGGTTTGGCTCAGTGGATAGAGCACTGGCTTGCGGACCGAAGGGTCCCAGGTTCAATTCTGGTCAAGAGCATGTACCTTGGTTGCGGGCACATCCCCAGTAGGGGGCGTGCAGGAGACAGCTTATCGATGTTTCTCTCTCATCGATATTCGTGTGTGCCCAAGGTCACACAGGTCAGCCGCGGCGGAGATGAATTCCATTCAGATTGACTTGACTTTGAAGCCACGGCTGTCCTTACACCGTGTTCAAGGCCAGAGACGATGCCTCAGCTGCGAGCCAGACGCTCCAGGCTTGATCCAGAGCCAGGAAGGGTGTGAGAGGGTGAGTCATGCAGAACGGGAGGGACCTTCCCCCGGGCCAGGCCAGGCCACATGCCCTTTGCAGCCTGGCCAAGTGAAGACCCCAGAAAGTTACAGCTGCGGGCAGGGCACTGCCAGCTCTGCTTCCACCCTCGTCTGTGAGATGGGCCCGAACGAGGTGGCCTTCCCTGTGGGCTGTGGGCTGGCCCTCGGAGCAGGGCATTCCCGTGCAGCATGCAGCGTGCGGGGCATAGGCCATGGCTAGGACACCGAGTGGCTGGTAGCTGAGTCCAGAGGCTCCACCCTGACGATGGCAGTGAGGAGGGTGGGGTTCACATAGATGGACCTGTCACTTTTGTCAGAACTCCCATGGGCGCTCTGTACCTCATCACGCTTGCTAATCATAACAACTTCATGCCGTATGTGAGTGTGCGTGTGAGGCCGCACCTGTGAACAGACGGGAGCTGCCAAGCTGGGAAAGATCTGTCCAAGGTGCTAGCAAGTCTATTACACGCCCTGTCCCACAGGCGAAGCTTCCTCAGCGAGGACTCTGTGTTACCTTGTCCTTCTGAGAGTCTGTGAACAGCAAAGAAAATAGTACACTTTTGCTCTTTTCGTATACAAACACATATAATTTTTCCTAATAAATTATCGGGGCAAATTCTTTACAGAAACTAGAGACAGAAGTGATTCCAAAGCCCTTATTCAGCACACACTGCCTTGGCATGTCATTGCCCTGGTGTGTCCCCAGCGTGTGGCTGCCCTGGCGTGTCCCCAGCGTGTGGCTGCCCTGGCGTGTCCCCAGCGTGTGGCTGCCCTGGAGTGTCCCCAGCGTGTCGCTGTGCAGGCGTGTCCCCAGCGTGTGGCTGCCCTGGCATGTCCCCAGCGTGTGGCTCTGATCCAATGATAGAAACTTCACATTTCCCTATAAAAACTGGGGAGAGCCTGTGCTCACCAGCTGTGGCTCTTCTCCTTCTTGGTATTTGGCGGAAACGCCTCCACGTGCCCTTGCCTCTGGGCGCCCACATCACAGCCCTGGCTGGGGACAGGAGCAGCGCTCACTCCTGGGCTGTCTCCATCAGAGCTTCCCCTCCAGGCAGCCCCTCTCCGGCCTGGAGCCCTGGAGGTCACCTGTCAGCCCAGGCGCCTGGGTGCGGCCCCCATGCCCGACCCCAGGTCGGTGTGGGTCGGTGTGGGGCATTTGAAATAAAAGAATGCAAATCCTAGCGGAGTCAGCCCTGGCGCTGCAGGGCCTGTGGTCACTAACGCACAAGCTGCGCATCGCGTGCTCTCCCTTCGCTCGCAGCGTCCCTTTTCTTCTCCGTGTGACAGGAGCTCTGCTTCCCGGTGCCCAGAGACACATCGCCGCCTCGCGGGCACACAGCCCTTCTCTCCCCACAGTGCTCTCTGGGCACCTGATTGTGTCTTCGTGCGGCCTTTATCTGGCTGCATTAGCCTGGGAGGTCCTCATCTCCCCATCCCCACCCCATCCCCACCCCCCTACCCGCAGCACCAGCACCAGCACCAGCAGGGGTCTGGCTCTGAGAAGAAGTCACACACCTCTGGGATGACTGACCTGGGAAGGGCATGTGGTAGCTGATAAAACTCGTGGAGACTCTGCCCAGGCTGCTTTCAGGGTCATTCCTTTACATGCTTGCCAGGAGCCATCTCCCGAGACGCCCACCCTGGGTGTCCTCCAGCACTAGGGCAGCTCAAGGGGATGGCTGCTTCCTAAGTTACTGTGAAGTCGTTGAGTGGGGGGCTGTGCTGCCGTCTGGTTTGGTTAAGCCACAGGGGGATGGTATAGCATGGACTTAGCATGGGTTCGGCTCCAGGTTCTTTCTCCTCTTGACGTCGCCTTGATCAGGTCACATTATCAGACTCGCCCATAACTGGAATGAAGAATAACAACCTCCTTCCCAGGGTTGTGGCAGGTTTAAATACTCTACCAGGGGTGGGCAAACTTTTTGACTCGAGGGCCACAATGGGTTCTTAAACTGGACCGGAGGGCCGGAACAAAAGCATGGATGGAGTGTTTGTGTGAACTAATATAAATTCAAAGTAAGCATCATTACATAAACTATTTTTTTTCAATAGTTTTATTCATTTCAAATGGGCCTGATCCGGCCCGCGGGCCATAGTTTGCCCACGGCTGCAGTCTAGACAGTCACGTGGCACTTTCCTGGACTCATTGAGAAGCTTCCACGAATGCAAGAGAGAGAGCCCATGGGAGTTCGGAGGGCTCCCTGTCCTCACCACCCGGACGGATGCTCCTCCCCAGGCCACGCTGTGGAGACAGTGGGCACTCTGCCAGGTCCAGCAGGCGTCCCCTCCCGCTGAGGAGCCAGACCCTGGAGGTCCATTGGGGGCTCGGATGCGGCTGATGCCAGTTGGTGAGCACGTTGCTATCAGGGAAGCTTGCACTTGGGTGTAAACATCAACCACAGGGCGCAGGAGCTAGATTTGCTAGACGCCACCACTTCCCAGACCCAGGCCAGGCCTGCGAGTTGAGGACGGCTTCATAGGGTGTCTGTAACACCAACACTGCATGCACACTTACGGAGGCTTTTACGTTGAAAAATGTTTTAAATCATCACCTGATTTTTACAGCTATTTTATTTTAATGTTGATTTTTTAGAGACAGAGGAAGAGAGAGAGAGAGAGGAGAGAAAGATCAGTTGCCTCCCATCCACACCCTGACTGGGAATTGAACCCATAACATTTTGGAACCAGACAATGCTCCAACCGACAGAGCCACCCGGCCAGGGCATTACATTACTTCTTCCCTTAGGTAAGAATTGAAATTGTTCATCAGTTTCTCAAAGAGCCTCGTGATCCAGAAAAATTGAAGGAATGTCAAATCCTAGATGACAGCCAACAGCCCAGAAAGAGCAGCTTGGTGCCTGGCCACTCCGTCGGCTCCAGTAAACGCAGCGGGAATGAGAGGGCAGGAGGCCAGATGTGTGGGAACCTCCTCCAGCTCGAATCCTCTCTCTCGCTGAAGGTGTCTGTACTGGAAGGGACCGGACAACAGAAACCGGGGCAGGACTGATGGGGCAAAGCTGGCATGGGCTCATCTCACCGCCTCCTCCGGGTCAGCCCTTTGCCTCTGGAGTCCCCTAGGAGCCTTGGTCATGACCTCTCAGGGTGATGCTGTCAGCTGCCCTTCACAGTGGGAGGAGGAGCCCAGAGGGCGTGGCAACTTCTCAAGGCAAACAGCTAACGAGTGCAAGTTCATAATTTTAAACTCAAATATATGTGATTTCCACTTCAGAATGCTTGCAAAGAGCAACCCCTACATGAAGAGGAGATGAGAAAATTGGTGACATGCTGCTTGTCGTGTGATTGAAATGCTCCCAGTTTTTATTATAACTGGTCAAAATATGCATGTTTTTATCTTTGTTCTAATTTCTCAGCATAATTCTTTATTGTCTGTTGCAGACCATTCCTTATAGAACAATTTATTTATGTTCTTCAGTTGCAGCAAGTCCTAGCTCATCTTAATTTGGGGGACATAATTCAGAACATGACATCAACTCCTTCCATTTCTTGCTCAAATAACACCATATATCCTGTTAGAAATGTGTGTGTTTATATGTATGAATATGGAATAATTTTTCTTTATTTCCCTCAGTTCTCAACAATTTCACATGAGCAGCCTGAGCTGTATGCCTCCATGGGACATGGCAGCTATCCTTTAGATGCAGCGGTTCTCAACCTGTGGGTCACAACCCTTTTAGAGCAGTGGTTCTCAATCTTCTGGCCCTTTAAATACAGTTCCTCATGCTGTGACCCAACCATAAAATTATTTTCGTTGCTACTTCATAACGGTAATGTTGTTACTGTTATGAATTGTAATGTAAATATCTGATATGCAGGATGGTCTTAGGCGACCCCTGTGAAAGGGTTGTTTGACCGCCAAAGGGGTCACAGCCCACAGGTTGAGAACCGCTGCTTTAGAGGGACCAGGTAGCTCCAAGCATGTTGGTGGAAAATAGCCATGAAGCCCACTCCATCACTGCCCTCCCAGCAGGGCAGAAATGCTGACTCCTCAGGGAGTCTTAGGTCAGGGTCTGCCTCTAGATAGGATTCTGACTCAGCCCCTCTGTCTGCTCAGTCCCCAAAGGTGTGGGATAATTAACTCACCAAGTGCTTGTTCTGTGCTCTGCCCTTCACCAGGCCCTATAGGTGGGTTAGCACATTACGTTTTATGTCCTGTGACTATGGCACCACAGGTACAGGGCGTGTTTGCATGCTGATTGCTATACACTTTACTTGGTGTGTGTTGTTCTAACTGCTGGGCAGATGTTAAATCACTTAATCTTCACCACAACCCCAGGCTCTGGCCACAGGAAAGGGACGGAAGTGATAGACACCAGTCCCAAGTCTCAGAGGCCTTGGCCACCTCTATGTTTTCTCTTGAACTCTTTTGTTTTAATATATTTTATCGATTTTTTACAGAGAGGAAGTGAGAGAGAGAGAGTTAGAAACATCGATGAGAGAGAAACATTGATCAGCTGCCTCCTGCACACTCCCCACTGGGGATGTGCCCGCAACCCAGGTACATGCCCTTGACCGGAATCGGACCTGGGCCCTTTCGGTCCGCAGGCCGACGCTCCATCCACTAAGCCAAACCGGTTTTCGCTTCTCTTGAACTCTTACTGCCACATGAGAACAAGCCTGGGCCAACCTGGTAGGAAATGAAAAGCAGAGGGAGAAGAGCAGAGTCCTCCTGACAGCGATCATCCCACACCAGCAAGCCCTGGCCATGGGCCGGTGGACCACAGCCAACCACACAACCTGTTGACTCCTGAGAAATAAGGTGTGCTTGTTATTTACATATTAATTCTGGTGTGGTTTGTTATGCAGCAATAGCTAACAGATGCAATGAGAAATAAATATTGTCAGAACTATTTAATAAAAACAGCTCAAAACACTCAACCTTCCCCAGAGCAGGTTGTCTCTTATGTGTCTTCTAATATCCACACTCATACCCTCTCATGTATACACTAGAGCAGCAGTCACCAACCTTTTGAACCTCACGGACCACCAGCAGTCCACAGACCACAGGTAGGCGACCACTGCACTAGAGGCTCAGTGCACAAAACTTGTGGACGGGTAGGGTCCGTAGGCCTGGCCAGTAATCCGGGCCGATATGCGGGGCAACCTGTGGGGTGATCGGAGGTCCCCTTGGCTGGCCTGGGGTCTGTGGGCTGGGGGCAGCTCCTGTGTTGAGTGTCTGCCCCTGGTGGTCAGTGCATGTCATAGCAACCGGTTGTTCTGCTGTTTGGTCAATTTGCATAATGGGCTTTTATTATATAGGATAAGGCACCTCCACACAGGCTGCTAGGTGATGATAACAACAGCAAATCAGAGCAGAAAACACTTGTTCCCATGGGCTCAAATAAATTGCCTTTGCACATGCTTCTCATTGTCCTTATGTCAACATTGGCTTACAAACTGGAATCTTTAATTTTAGGAAAGAGGCTGACACTTATTTTGGCAAAGAGAACATGACACAAATGACATTAAAGTGTTAGGGAAAACCTGGCTGGTGTGGCTCAGGGGTTGATCATCAACCTATGAATCAAGAGGTCATGGTTCAATTCCCGGTCAGGGCACATGCCCAGGTTGTGGGCTCAATCCCCAGTGTAGGACATGTAGGAGGCAGTCAGTTGATGATTCTCTCTCTCCCTCTGCTTTCCTCTCTGAAATCTGTAAAAAATACATTTAGCCCTAGCTGGTTTGGCTCAGTGTATAGAAAAGAGTCCTCTTCCTCCCGACCTTGTCAGCCCAACAGGACTGGATCTGCACATCATGGTTCTGAGAGGGTCCTCATTGGCTTCTGTGCGTAGTTCTCTGAATGGCGAGGCACCTCAAATCCCTATGACAACTGGTGGTGGCATATGAGCCATAGGGCTTGTCACATTTACCAGGCCTGCTGTAATTAGTGTGTGTGTCTTTATCCCTCATTACGTTATGCAGCAGCAAGACTAAAAAGTACCTACCATAGGTACTTTTGCTCCAGTTGAAAGATGAGTGAGGAATTCCACCACAGCTGCCTGGCTCCAGAGAGCCGGACAGTGCCAGCTGCAGGAGACCACAGCTGCCTCTGTGCCCTAAGGTTCTAGCGCAGAGTGGGCATAGTCCCCAGGAAAAGTCTGCTGCATGACTGAGTGCGTGTGGTCCATCAGGAAATCCCCCCTGCACCCATCTCCCTCTTCCAAACCCCTCAAACAGATCTCCATTTCTCACGGATCAGCATGGCTGTCAGGAGCCCAGGCTGGGTTCAGATTTCAGCTCCAGCACTTCCTGGTTGTGTGATCTTGTATAAGTTCTTTCGGGTTGATGAACCTAAGGAAACCCACATGTAAAACATGCAGTAACATCTATAGTGCTGTGGTGAGGAAGCCCATGCAGGTAGTTAAATTAGTATGTGTGAGATGTTTAGCATGCTACCCACATACAGTAAGCACAAAATGCAAACTACCACCTGCTCATTTGTTTACATCATGCTTTTGGAGCAATGGTTATTTTCAAGCTGCAACATACACAGGGACACAGATCAAAGAGACTGGCTCTTCCACCCCAGGTCCCCTGCTTGTCAGGGACCTGATGGTGAACAGGTGCTCTGTGGTACACGTGCACTTGTTCTGGAGATGAAACACAGGTCGGGGGCTGTGGGCTTCAGGGGAGGGACCCTCTGATCCTTTAAGTCCAGGGGATTGGTGGAGAAATCACAGAGATGGCAGTGTTTGAGTGGAGCTTAGAAGGATGAGAAATTTGACAGTTGAAAAGGTCTGATATTCCAGGCAGAGGAAAGGAGTCAGGCCCTGCAACTCTGAGTTCTGTTCTGGGCAATGTCTCCACATTCCGTAGCCAGACAGAGGCTGTGAGGACTGAAGTGCCAGGGGTTACAGCTGCAAGGGAGACTAGGGACAGAGGCGGTCCCTGAAGGGGGAGGGGTGATGTTATGTTGGATGTTGGGAGAAGAATTCTACTCAGGGAGGGAATTGTGCTTGTTTAAAACAAGCCTTAATGGGCCTTTTGAATCTGATTGGAGGCTCTGTGGGGAGTGTCTGAGTGGGTGGGCGCTATCCAGGAGCAACCTAGCAGTAGAGGAATCACAGGAAGTACGGGCTGAAGAGAACAGGAAGGGAGAGAAAAACCAGGGTGGACAGACCTGTGGGGGGGACAAGCACAGGGGCATAGAGACACCCTGCCAGGTAGAGAGCTGAGGAGGGAGGCCCTTCAAGGGCCGCTGAGAAGAGGACGGCTGTCTGTCCTTGGTCTGAGGCTGCTAGCCGTGCATGCACGTGTCTCCCAGAAAAGCAGTGGCACCATGGCCTCACGGATGGTGTTTGCAAGGACTCAGCACAGAGGCTGCTCTGGGTCAGGCTCAGCCCAGGCCAGCAATGAGTCCATCACCGAGGGAGGGAGGTGTCATGGCACAAGTAGAAATTACGTGACATAAACACAAAAGCACCCAGAGAAATGTGGGGGAGTATGATACTTCAGAATTGAAATAGCATAAACGTCTCAACCAATTTTATTTCATATTAGAGAACAGAGAGACATCAGCTGTCACTATTGGCTGCATAGGTTGGTCATATGTGGCCCATGACGGCTGCAGGTACCATGTCCTGTTAGAACACAGGTGTAGTTGTTGCATCGCTGAGAAAATGAGATGGCTGATTCTGAGGATATTTTAAATTTGGGACCCTAACTGATATTAAACTTTCGTGGCCATATTCCTTGCTCAGTGATGTTAAGATGCCCTGGCATTTCAGGTTTCCTCAACCTCTTATTCATTCAGCTCATAAACTAGATGTGCCAGGACACAGGAGGGCCAGGCTTGGTGTGTTTTCTCCAATAACAGAAGAGAATGCTAGGAATGTAATAGAACTCACAGTGCCTCCAAAATGGCGGTTTTTAAATGCAGGTATCACTGAGTAGCAAGGGACAGAAACCACTGAAGATATCATGAACAAAAGGAAGGCTTTTCAGAAGGATCTGCAGTGACCTGAAGGAACCCAATACCAAGCAAGTTGGGGCCCGGTCTGGGCGGGACAAGCACAGGGTGGGAGGGTCAGGAGTCCAGGTCACTGCCCGCTCTCCAGGCCCACATGGTCCTTGACTGCTTTTCCTTGCTGTACATTTGTCTTCCTCTGCAGACAATCTCCTTCGCCCAGCTTGCAGGGACCAAACCCTGCCCGAGGTGGGTCCAAGTGGCTCTCCAGCCAAATGCCCCAGAAGCTGGTCTGCCTCCGTTCAGAGTCCTGGGGCCTGGGTCTCACTGGTTTGCCCTGTGGGCTGGCTGCCAGGCCAGAGTCTCCCTTCCTCCCATCAGCTGCCCTGGGAGTGCAAGCTGGCGCATGACAATGGGTTCTCACATACAAATGAACTCGTTTCAAAGAAATAAGCTGAACAGCAAGATGCCTCCTGCCTGTTGGCTCGCTGCTCCTGTGCAGAGCAACACTGGCTTTTAGACACTGCAGTTGCTGTGCCAGACATTGGCTCTCACAGCTCCTCAGGTGGGAGATGTCACCCTAGGGGGTGGTCACACTTTCACCGGAGGTGCCCCTCCTTCATGAAGAAGACAAGCTATCAGGACTCCTCTCTGCCAGAGCTCATTGCTCGGAAGCTCAGGCCTCCTGACCCCATCTCTGCAGGCCTCTGGAATGTGCTAGAAGCCTTTGGCGGCCTCGCCTGCCTGAGCAGCTGGCTCCCAGCCTGTTGCTGCTTCCACTGTTGCGGCAGCAGCACTGACCAGGGCCAAGGGTCAGACAGACAAGGCCCGGGAGGAGGCTGCATGGTGAAGGGGGGGGCTTGTTTTAAAATGTATTGATTTTCAGGTAGAGAGATAGAGATAGAGATAGAGATAGGGATAGAGATAGAGGTAGAGATAGAGATAGAGATAGAGATAGAGATAGATAAAGAGAGTGAGAGCTCAACTCATTGTTCCACTTATTGAGGTTCACTCTTGCATGTGCCCTGACAGGAGATGGAACCCACACCTTGGCATATTGGGATGGTGCTCTAACCAACTGAGCTGCCTGGCCAGGGCCAGGAAGGCTTTCAGAGAAATAAGTGGGTCAGTTCATGGAGGCCCATGCAGCCTTGCGGGCAGTCCTGTCTGCACATCGCTGCTGAGGCTTCTCCATGCAGAGCTCCTGTGCAGAGCCTTGTCACACATGCACAACCATGCATGGCTCACGGAGGCCTGTGTCTATGTCACACATCAGGTGCACTGAGTCTGTGCGGCCTCATGCAGGGATTAAAGTGAAACCCAATGTGGCCTTTTGGTGCCTGTGTGATCCTGGACAAATCTCTCTCTCTGCTGCTCACTTTTTGTATCAACAAAATGAAAGTAATTACAGACTTTCAAAGACAATGTGAGAATAAACTAAGATAATAGCTGTAAAAAACTTAGTTGCTGCCACATATTTAGCTATGTATAAATTTAAACTAAATATAAATTATTAGAGGCCTGATGCATGAAATTTGTGCAAAGGGCTTGGCCCTCACAGTAGTGGCGGCTTGCCTCAGCCCTAGCAGCCCTGGCTTCATCCAGAAAGTCGTCCAGAAGGTCGTTCGGCTGTCTGGTCTAATTAGCATATTACACTTTTATTATTATAGATTATTAAACCATATGTACTTATACACACACACCCATTCATGTGTATGCATACACATTTCTGTACACATACATCTTTACCTATACACAAGCTAGCAAAACGACAACCACCAACATACACAGGACGCTATACACATCCGTAAATGGTACAAACATTTACACCATTCACACACATATGTAAAGATACACCCACTTACTCAGACACACCCACAGACACACCACAGTGTATGACACATTTTACATAGTGAGACTTTATCTCTACTGCCGGGAGCCGGTCCATCCTTGCTGTTTCAAGGGACCTGGCATATATGGCATATTGTTCTTAATATATTTGCTCACCTTCTTGGCACTATGTGTTTTAACCAAGGTCACCTCTCTGAGGAAGGTTGTTTCCCCAGGTAGGGATTTTCCCCTGAAGTTAGGGAGGGAATAAAACCTCTTAACTAAGTGCCAGCCTGGACAGAACCTGGCTACAGAACTTGGTTGGAGAACCTAGACAGAACCTGGCTGAAGAACCCGGCTACAGAACCTGGCAACCGAACCTGGCTGGAGGACCTAGCGAGAGAACATGGCTACAGAACCTGGCTGGAGAGCCTGGAGAATGTGGCTGGAGAACCTAGCAGGAGAACATGGACACAGAACTTGGCTGGAGATTGTGGCTAGAGATCCTGGCAAGGCTGCTGATCAACTGAACGCTGTCTCCGTGTCATTCCTTCTTCGCCGACTCCGTCCACACCTTTGGGGACCCCTGGACCTGCTGGGGTTGGACCCCAGCACTCTACTAAGATAGGTCACAATAAATCGCTCTGAAAATAACTGGTCTGCTGATCTTGTTACCTCAGGTATGAACAGCTACTTCTGTTGCTTCTTTTGGGGAAAAACACCTAGAAACCTAGATTGTGCACATGCACTCTATGGCCTTCATCAGCCTGTTGGAGAACAGCCCAGGGAGAGGACCTGCTCCCCCCACCGCCTCACGAAAAGGCTGTCTGTTTGAATCGCGAGGGGGTGGGGTGTGGGAGGGGGGCTTTCCTCACATAGAAGCCTGCGCTCAGGGACACACTGGGGGGAACTGCCGAGGACGTGCAGAGTGCGCTCCGAGCCCTGTGTGCAGTGCATGCAGGTGCCAGAGGGGTCCTCGCCATCTGTCCACAGAGTCCCCGAGCCCTTGGAAATGGAATTCATGTTTGGTGGCTCCGAGGCCAGAGCACAAGACTGTAATCCTCAGCTACAGCCACCTGGGCCGCTGAGGGCCTGATGCCAGGGACCTTGGTGGGGTCTGGGGCTTGTGCCGCTCACTTTGGCAAAGATACCAAAACCTAATGTACTGAGGTGAGAGCCGCAGGGACAGCTTTTGAGGGAGGCACAGCTGTGCTCCATGAGGGCGGCAGGTACTACATTTGGGCCTCGCTTCCATTGGTAAATTATGAAGGAGATAAAGAAGGAAGACTCTGATCCATCAAATTTATGGATTCAATAACTGTTGCCATTTCAGACCATGGGAATCCCTGGGGATTATTTCCCCACGTGTGTTTTGGCCGCACGGAGGGAGAGACGGATGCGGAATATCCTGCCGTGTTTATGAAATGTCAGATGTGCTTTCTGGGGTAATTACAGAATATTGAACAGCCTCGCTGAAGTTTACAGCCCTCAGCTGAGCATTTGGGGTGCTTCTTGCCAGCAGCATCGCTGTGAGCAGGACAGCAGCCCTGGCTCGAAGGATCCAATGGCATGGCCTGAGCCTGGCCAGTGCGGCCTGGCGCTGCCCCAGCTGGTGCCTTGGCGGGACTTCAGCAATGCTCCCCACCCCCGCGCCTGTCAGGTCCCTGGACAGCTGTGGATGGAGGGGTCTGAGCTGACATCAAGTATCCCATGGCCATTCTTTAGAAAGTGTGGCTCTTTTTTGCTATGTTTTGGTCAAATCAAGGTAATAGTCTGAGGAACACTCTCAAGCCCTCTTTTGCTTTCACCCTGATAACTTTCTCATAGATGTGACTGCTCCAATCTCAGAAGTGTTTCTTAAAGTCCTCGCTTGCTTTGCCACTGACTTTTCTCAGGATCCCCAAGATTATTTGAGAGGCATCCTACTTGTCTCCCTGCCTCTAGTTCATTGTTTACACTGCCCCAGTGGTACTTTTCCTATAGCCCCTCCTAACTGTACTTCACAGTGTACCAGCCTCTCTTTCCCCTGAGCCCAGTGCTGGAGCTCCTCATCCTCTCACTGCTTCCTCAGCCCCACCCGCCCATCAGGCCCCACACCTCCGTGCTTTCGTACATGCTGCTCCTGCGGCCCCTTTTTTCTTTTCCCCACCAACACATTCCTACTCACTTGTTGAAGTCTAGTTCAGATATGAAAGGTGCCTGATCGAAAAAGACCTGACCACCAGATTTGAAATCCTCACTCCAGGTCCAGCTCTTAAGAGTTAATGAGAACTTCAGGTGTGTTGCGAGGGTACCAGGAGTTTGGGGCACAGAGAAGAGATAGAGGAACAGTCCAAAGTGGAGTGATCGAATGACATTGGAAGAGGAACAGATGGCCCCAGAGGGGGATGAGGACAAGCCTAGTGCTGCTCCTGTTGTAGCAGGCGAGTTGGCCTGCGGGGACCGAGGGTGGCAGGAGTGAGGGAGGGTGAGATGGGGAATGCTGGAGAGAGGACTCCAGCGGAGCATATGGCCTACCTGAGAGGAGCATTGGAGGGAAAGGTGAGTTGCACCAGCCGAAATGTCTACTGTTACAACTTGTGGGCCTTGGCGATTTGAAATCTGCCTTGGCCTCTGTTGAGTCACCTGTTCCAGCAATCAGGTACATGGGTTGTTATGGACGCCTCAGGCTACATTCTTCCTTCTGCTTCCACTGCACTTTGTCCAGACTGTGAGGGCTCCAGACAGATGTAGGAAGTTCAGTTAGTCTCTGTGCTAAAGGTCTGGGTGGCTGACCTACCCTGCCTTGGGTCAGGCAGTGTCATTGCCCTGTGTCAGTCTTCATGTGCTGCCTGTTAACGAATACCCGCCCTCCCCTGACAAGGTCATCAAAGCCTCTCATCCTAAGTTCCAGGGATGCTATAGCTCTTTCTCCCTCATCTACTGATAATCAATTTGGAAGAGTTCCTCTTCAGAATATCAATAAAGTAGAGGGTCCTTATTTAAGTAAACGAAAAAAACCCCACACAATTATTCTAGCCATATGCCACAGTTCAAAATTCCCCAGAGCCTTTAAATTGGCAATTTAGATTCCTGATGGGGCTCCTGAGTACAGGCATCTTGTCAAGGGGTGTGGTAAAGCTTACCGCTCAGGCCCAGCCCCCCAGTGGAAGAAACCTGGATCAGGAGGGGCAGGCCTGGACTGGAAGGGTTACACATATGAAAGGGGTATGTCAGGGTTCTTCCATTTCTTTAATACCCACATTCCATGATGGTTAAATATATTTATATATGCACTTACACATACATGTATACACCTAGTCCATAGATGTATCTACATATGTATATGCATATATAATACACACAGATGCTGTAGTGTGCTTTGTGCTACAGTTGAGCCATTATCCAGTCTGCTCCCCTGAAGGCAGTGGGCATCCTGAGATTAAAACAAACAAACTGAGAAGAAACAAATAAAACTTCCAAATGACTGCAAGACAGACTGGCCTTTATCCTTTATGCATGACCAAAGACTCTTTAGGGCAGGGGTGGGGAACCCTTTCCTGCGCAGGGCCACTAGGACATGTATAACATCGTCCACAGGCCATACAAAATTATCAACTTAAAAATTAGCTTGCTATATTTGGTCAAACATTTAATTAACTCACCCCTAATGCCTTGGCAGGGCCTCATAGGGCCCATGGGCTGATGTTCCCCACCTCTGCTCCAGGATCTTGACGACCAAAAGATGAGAGATAGGACAGTGGGTTTCTTGTGCCAGTGACATCGCTAGCACCTTCAATCCAGCATGGATCGTGCATCGGAAAGGGGAGTCCCATTTCTGTGCCCTGGTTCCCATTTCTGTTTTTCTCAATATATGACATTTCTTCAAGATGAAGATGTGGTTTTCTCATCTCTGCACTCCTACTGCTAATTTACAGAACTGGTACTTAGGTGCCCAATACATTTTTTTCTTTTGAAATATTTTTTTTTTACTTTTCAATTACAGTTGATGCACAATATTATATTAGTTTCAGGTGTACAACACTGTAATTAGACATTTATATAAGTTACTAAGTGATCATCCCAAAATATCTAGTACCCAATTGAGACCACATGTAGTTATTACCTTACGGACTATACTCCCTATGTTGTATTGACATCCCTGAAACTACCAATTTGTACTTATTAATCCCTTCACCCTTTTCAAACATTTCCCCAATTCCCTTCCCATCTGGCCACCATCTAAATGTTCTCTGTATCTATGAGTTTGTTTCTATTTGCTTTTTTTTTTAAATCTCATTTTAGATTTCACATATAAGTGAAATCATCTGATACTTCCCTTTCTTTGTCTGATTTATTTTACTCAGCACAATATCCTCTATATCCATCCATGTTGTTGCAGATGGCAAGACTTCATTCTTTTTTATGGGTGAATCATATCCCATTGTATATATGTACCAATTCTTTATCCATTCACCTATTAATGGATACTTAGGTTGCTCCATATCTTGGATATCCTATCCTAATATATAAAAGCCAGAGGCCATAACAACTGAAACAACCTGATAGACAATCAAACAGCAGGCTGCGTGGGGTGACAAGCCGGCAGGGGGGGCAGTTGGGGGCCACCAGGCCGTCAGGGGAGAGGGAGTTGGGGGCTACCAGGATGGCAGGGAGGGCTGTTAGGGGTGATCAGGCCATAGACAGGCTGTTGGGGTGATCAGGCTGGCGGGGGGCAGGGGGGGCAGTTAAGGGCTATCAGGCAGGCAGGCAGGTAAACAGTTAGGAGCCAGTGGTCCCAGATTGTGAGAGCAATGTCTGACTACCAGTTTAGGTCTGATCCCTGGGATTGGGCCTAAATCAGCAGTCAGACATCCCCTGAGGGGTCCCAGATTGGAGAGGGTGCAGGCTGGGGTGAGGAGACCCCCCCACCCGTGCACGAATTTTGTGCACCTGGCCTTTAGTCTATAATAGAAGGGCAATATGCTAATTAGACTGGACATCCTCCTGGACATCATTCTAAACATCCTTCCTGATGAAGCCAGCCTGGGTCCAGGGTGCCAGAGGGATGCTGGTGCCAGCAGCCAGGGGGAAGGAAGGCCTACTCTTGCACAAATTTTCGTGCATCGGGACTCTAATTGCAAATAATGCTGCAATGAGTATATAGATGTATATGTCTTTTCAATTAAGTACTTTTTCATTTATTTGGATAAATACTAAAGAAATGGAATTGCTGAGTCTTTCTTTGTATCATTATAGTCTTTGTTTTAAAGTCTGTTTTGCCTATTATAAATTACTAACCTAGAATTTTTTTTCATTTTAATTTCATGAAATATATATTTTCCATCCATTTACTTTCAACCTCTATGTGTATTTTGACATAAAGGGGGTCTCTTGGGGACAATATATGTAAGGGGCTTGCATTATTATCCATCCAGCCACTGTATGTCTTTTGATTGGAGCATTTAATCCATTTGCATTTAAAATACCTGTTGATAGATATCTATTTCTTGCCCTATTCCTCTCCGTTTTTCTTCTTCTTAAATACATCTCTTATAATACTGGTTTGATGGTGATGAACTCTTATAGTTTTTCCTTATCTGGAAAGATCTTTATGTGTCCTTCAATTCTAAATGATAATTTTTCTGGGTAAAGTAATCTTGGTTGCAGGTCCTTGCTTTTCATCACTTTGAATACTTCATGACAATCTTTTCTGGCCTGAAATATTTCTGTTGAATAATCAGCTGACAGTCTTATGGGAGCTCCCTTGTAGATAACTAGTTGTTTTTCTCTTGCTGCTTTTAAGATTCTCTCTTTGTCATTTTAAATATGATTTGTCTTGGTGTGGGCCTGTTTGGGTTCATCTAGTCTGGGACTCTCTGTGCTTTCTGGACTTGTATGTCAATTTCCTTCACCAGGTAGAGGAAGTTTTCCATTATTATTTATTCTAATAGGTTTTCAATATCTTGCTCTCTCTCTTCTCCTTCCTGCATCCCCATGATGTGAATGTTGATACACTTGAAATTGTCCCAGAAGCCCTATGCTATCCTCATTTCTTTTTCTTTTTTTCTTTTTTGCTGTTCTCATCGTGTATTATCTGCTTTCTTACCTTCCAAATTACTGATTTCATCTTCTGCATCATGTACTTTATTGCTGTTTCTCTGTAATATGTTCCTCATTCCTGTAAGTGTATTCTTAATTTCTGACTGGTTCTTTTTTATGTTTTCTATCTTGATTTTTATGTTTCCTATCTTTTTGAAGGTCTAAGTTTCTCTACTCTTCCCCTAAGTTTATTGAGTATCCTTATAATCAATGTTTTGAACTCTGCATCTGGTAGATTGCTTGTCTCCAATTTGTTTCATTCTTTTTCTGGAGTTTTGTCCTTTTTTTTTTCATATTGGACATGTTTCTTTGTCTCCTCATTTTGGATTCCTCTCTGTGTTAATTTATATGTATTAGGTGGAGTTTCTAGGTCTCCTAGTCTTGATAGAGTAGGCTTATATAGTAGGTGTCCTTCAGGGAACCCGGTCACCTGAGCTGGGCACTCCTCCCAACCACCACCCCATGTGGGCTGTGTACACCTTCTTGTGGTAGTTGAGCCTTGAATGCTGTTGGAATGTCAATGGGAGGGGTTTACTCTCAGACTGATGGGCTGCAAGGAGTGGCCACTACCACTGTGGAGGATCTGCTGTGCAGGGGCTGAATACACTGAGTAGTACTTGCTTCAGCAGGGCTCTAGTACTTGCTTAGGCCACCCCTGGCGTGTGAAACTTCCAGAAGTGGTTGGATGGTGCATTGTTATGGTCTGAAGCTAACCACCAATTGTCTCTGGGGCCTCCTGGGAGGTAAAGGCCGAGGTCAGCACTACCTGTGCCCTGCCAAGGGCAACCTATCATGAGCTACAAAGCAATCTGATGATGGCTGCTACTTGTGTTGGGCTCTTAAATATCTAGGAAAGGCCAAGCTGTAACCACGGCTGGCTGCTGCTATAGCTGGGGCCACCTAGCGAGAGGTATGGGGCACACCGAAGTCAGATGCTGCATGTTTGAGAGATTTTAAGGACGTTTGTAGCATGAGCAAAGGCAGACCATTTGTATGGAAAAGTTCCTGGAAATGGCTTGGGTGGGCTCACATGTTGGTGGGATAGGGTCTCAGGGAATCATGAGGGTGGGGCCCACAGTGTTAGGTTGATGGAGACTCAGATGTGGTGCCTGCCTGCTGGCTCTGTGGAATGAGAGCTCAGAAAAGAAACAATGGCGTCTGCCTGGGAGAAAGCTGCCCCTCCAGCCCTCATCCTGATACCACACAATTTAGTCTCCCCCTGTATGTCCCTGGTGCCTTTTGATCTACTGTTCCAGTGCTAGAGCTCAGAGCTAGTGAGTCCCTGTAAGTCCATGCATGGGCCCTTTAAGAGGAACACATGGTATCCCAGCAGCCCTGTGTCTCATTCAGCCACAATCCCCACTGGTGTTTACAGCCAGCAGTTACTGGAACTTCTCTTCTTGGCACTGGAAACCTGGGCTGTCATACACCTGAAACGCCCCTCCTGCTTCCCTGGGTCTCCCTGTGTTCTCTTCTCTTCCTGTATTTCTCTTCCTTCCGGCCTTCCTTGTCTTGGATGCTGCTTCCCAGTTCCTGAAATACCTCTCCCTTGGCTTTGACAGTAATTCTTTCCAGTCTTCAGGTCCCCTTTGTCTTATAAGTTTCAGAGCCTCAGAGTTTGTTCTCTGCTCAGTTTCTATTATTGGCATGGAAATAATTATCTCTTGTCTCAGTGCTGTTGACTCCAAATGAAGTCTGGACAAGAAAATGGGTGGTTGTTGGGAGGACTTCCGACATGAGCTGTGCTTAAAAATATTAATTTTTATGAAAATAAATTGCATTGTAAAGACCATCTAGCTTAGTCTTTGTCCTTAATTCTTAATAAATGATACAGTAACCTTGTCACGTAAGGACACCATTTGCCCTCCTTACTCTAGGTTTCATTTCAAACTGTCTATGGTTAGCAGATGGCAAATGCACCATGCTCAAGCCGTCTCTGTCAAGTTATTGGTAGAGAAGAGGGAATAGCTGATTTCCAAACCCACACCCTCCCCAGTCCTCTTTTTCTAGGAGAGGAAAGTGGACTAAGCCTCTCTCTGTGTGAATCAGATAGTCATTAACCTGAAGGGCACTGGCTGGATCACACTGTGCACTTCAAGCAGATAAATAACAGACTGGAAGTCACCTGTCCCCTGATCCCTGTGCTGCTGGCCCTGTGCAGATGCAGGGAACCCAGACTGCACTCTCAGAAAGGTATGGACTGGCAACAATGGGTTGAGGTCAAAGAGAAGCAGGGAAATACGTGCATCCAGCAGCTGAGACTAGCGCTGGGGATCGTGGAGAGCGGCTGGGCTTCCGGCTGGCAGCCCAGGCTCCTCACATGCTGTATTTCTAGTTTACTTGTCCTGTTCTGCACAATAAAATTCCTTGACAAGAATTAATAAATTAATGGGTAAATTTATTAAAGCCAGTCCCTTGCTATCCCCATGTCATGGTGATTGCTTTTAGGAAAATAATATGGTAAGCAAGGTAGTTAACAAATTTATGATCTTTTGACAAAAATCTTTCAATCAAAGATTGAAACAATATAATTCAAACTATGAGCATTCTGTTAGGACTCTCACCTCCAGAGACTGAACTTGTCCAGGGAAACCCGTGGGGAAGAGCTGATCACATAATACCTTAGAATAGCACTTGCCAAACTTTAATAGCTCTTTGCCAAACTCAGACCATCTTGGGGATCTTGTTGAAATGCACATTCTGAGGACTGAGAAGAGGCACGAAATTCTGCATTTTTAATAAGCTCGTAGGTGGTGCGGATGCAGAATATGCTGGCCCTTGGACCATACTTGAGTAGCAAGGTTATAGAGGCAGCTTACTATGGAGCTCTCAGCAGGAGCTGGGGTGTGGGGGGTGGGGTTTAGCTGCCCTCCTTGAGGATATTTGGTGATGTCTGGGAGGTTTTAGTTGTCACAACTAGAGAGAGGCTACTTTCATACAGAGGCGGGGGCCAGTAATGCTGCCAAACACCCTTCAAAGCACAGACAGCCTCCACAAAAGCAGTATCTGGCCCCAAATGTCATTAGTGCTGAGGTTTAGAAATTCTGCTATAGGAGAAAGAACACAAATTTGCAATCTGGTTGACTTGTAGTCAGTCCATGACCTTTCCACGTTACTGCTGTAACCCTTACAATACTCTCTGAATCTCAAATTTTTTGGATAACTACCTATCAAGGATCAACAGAGTGCCTGGACATGCAGTAAATGTTCAGTAATACTTGATATCAATTAAGGTAAGGTCAAAAAACATCTTCCTTGGAGACCTATAAGAAAGTAATTCCAGTTACTAAGGGCCTATTGTTGTATATAGATATAGATATATAAATATTTAGGATATTTCAGATATACTTTAGATTATATAGATTGAGCCAGGGGCATAGACCATCTCTAAAGAGCCCCTTGAATCTGTAATGTTAGATTTCTAAGAAAAAATAGTGCTTCAACCCCCATTGTTAGAGAAATATTCTAAATACTTTGTTCTTGCAAAGTGAATTCTAGTGGTGAGTTGACTGAGAGAGAGAGTGGTACTGTGCTTTGACCATTCCAATGTAAGAGGGTTTTCTCATCTTGCAGGCACCCAGCTTTGACTTACAAAGGCGTGGGTGCAGCAGAATTCCACTTCTGGGACTTCATGAGCTTTGGTAGTTTGCTCTCAGAAGAGGAGTAAAGCTATCCTAGTAGGGTGGTCCCAGCAAGGGTGATGAGGCAGAGGAGGCTGAGGGAGTCCCCTCTTTGCACTGGTACATGTGCACCTCAGGGAACATCTGCGGCTTAGTCTTTTCCACATGTTCAGAATGCTTTCCATGTGTTCTTCCCCTGCACACACACCATACACTCATCTGCTGATCACAGAAACAGATAAACATAAACACACATAGACCCGACCCCCATCCCCCACAAACTGCCCCATTTATGTCTCAACAGATGAGTCTTTCTGCTGACTGTCTATAAAAAGAAAAACAACCAACTGCCACAGCTGGAAAAAAAAAGTCACTGTTTTAGGGGTTCTATAAAGCCCTTTATCATCCCAGCAGTAATTGGCAAGGACCTGGCAGGATGCCAGGGTGCTCACAAAGAATGCTGAGCATCTGCTTGACATATTAGTGGAGATTTCAAGAAACATCTATGCCTCTGTCTTGCCCAGATGTCTACACGATAGTCCTAGGTCCTAGAGATTGCCTTTTTTCTCAGGACTCCATCTTTTAACATGCTATTCTCAAGCTTGTCTGCCTATATAATTTCATGTAGAGAGTTGCTCTAAAGATTCTTATATTTGCCTGGATGGAGACCATTCGATCGGTTCATATAGTACAGTGGTAGAGTAAAAAGATCAGGGATTTGGGACTGAAAGATCAGGGGGACTAACAGGTCTGGCCCATAGTTGTACTCATGGCTATAATTTATTAAACATGAATGGGTTCTAAGCTCAATTGGCAAAGAGCCCCCTGGGGAATAGTCTTAGATAGACCAGCCTCCAGCTCCCAGAGCCCTCTCCCGCTGGAATCATGCAGGACACACCTAGTTCTCTAGCAGCACGTAAAGTGCAGCCAACCAGGAAGCTCATTAGAGACTCAGTGAAGAGGTTTTGTGTTGAGGGCTGATTATATGGGCAGCCTCTCTCTGGAATGCATTAAAATTTCATATTTCCAGAAGGAAAGCTGGTATTCAGCATGAACTATGTGGTGGGAACCTTCCTGATATTTAAGTTCCTAGACATCAGCCAATGTCCTACCTTGCAAGCAGGCCTTTTCAAAGATCACAGTTGAGACCTGGGATGTTAACTGTTTTCTGCTCAGTCATGGATCCTGTGACGGTTCCTCTAACTGTCCTCCCTGGGACAGTGGGCCATCAGTGGGAGTCCAGAGCTTCAGAGCTGTGACAAGGTGCCTTGAGGCCCACATTTCTCTCACAATAGTAGAGGCAGCTGGTGCTCAGCATGCTGCCTGGAGCCTTTGAAGATGCAGGTCCTGGGAGAGCACCATGATTCTTAGGATGGCAGATTATGCCAAAACAACGACAGTCTCTCCTCAAAACCTTCTCTGTCTGTGAAATCAGCTGCTCCATTTTCTTCTTTGAATGAAGAGCAATCAGCCTTTTATCTTGTAAGTCAGAGGGTTGTTTGGAAGGATGGCTTGTGAGATTTTTCCCCCCTTATTGGTTTAAGAGGATGTAGGAGTCTTTCTTCAAATCTTTCTTTGAAATGGAAGGATTTTCCTTCTCCTAGGATATGTCTTAGCATATTTTCTTGTTTTTAACTCTGTTCAGCCTCTGACAATCCCTCTCAATTACTCATCTCAGATCTGTTTAGTGTTTTCTTTTCAGTTCTGTAACTTTTCTTCTATTAGATCTATAATTATTGATGCCCATCCTTGGGAATATTGACCATTTGGAGGTTGAACCTCCATGGTCTGTCTTGTCATTAATTTCCTAACCCACTCATTTACTTAGACAGGATTTTTTTCATTCATTCAATAAACAGTCCCAAACATTCATACCCACTACAGAACTACCAGACACTTGAGAAAGAAAAATAACCATCTTAGTCAGTTGGGCTGCTACAACAAATTAGCACAATTGGCAATAACAAATATTGTTTCTAACACTTTGGAAACTAAAACATCCATGATGAAGGAGCCTGTAGGTCTGTGTCTGGGGAGGGCCCCTTCCTGGCTTGCAGAAGGCCGTCTTCTCCTTGTAACCTGGGGGAGAGCAGAGTGAGCCGCCAGCTCTTTAGCTTTTTCTGATTCTGACACTAACTTCATTCATGAGAGCTCCACCTTCATGACCGGGTTATTTCCCAAAGGCCCCACCTCCAAACGCTACCCATTTGAATGGGGGTTTCCACACAGTTTTGGTGGGACACACACATTCTGTTACTTACAACAACTAAGGTGTATTGTTGGCATTTAGGTCCTCAATAATGAAACAGGTACACAAATCCCCAGAACAAGGGTGGCTTTAATGGGAGCCTGCCCAAGGTCCAGGGAGCACCAAGGATGGGTGCTCTGAAGTAACAAGGGGTTGTCTGGGACTATTTTTCTTAAGTTGATCTTTTATGTTGACTCTGGTTCTCTGCAGAACCACATTCTGCTTACTCCAATATTGTTTCTGTTTGGTTTGTTGTGGTGCGTGTGGGCATACATTTTGTTCTTACATGCAAAGATTCTGTGCTTTGTATGATGTGCCGATCGCCGCTCATAAGGAGCTGCTTTAAAGCTCATTTCCAGTCTGCATGGGTCTAGTCCTAAAGAGGAAGTCAGTGGGAGAGGCCACTTTTTTCTCTTTCTCTGCACCTGGGCCTGGCGATGTCCTCATCCTGACCCAGAAGCAGAAAGTAGACTAGGTAGAGGCTGGAGTCCTTGCACTCATCTGTCCAATGTGGCCAGAAGAATATTGTACTGCCTGGGATGAGGGCTGGAGAGGTGGCTCTGGGAGCCTAGAGGAAAAAGCCACAGGGACTTAACCACTGTCTGGCTGGACGAGGACACCCTGCCCAGACCACTGCTGGATCCAGGGTGGGAGCTGCTCCCGACACCAGCCCAGGGGTCCGGGTGCCTTCAGATGGCTCCTGCACCCTCCGCAGTAGCAGAGACCAGCATAGGCCCTCTACTATCAATGAGGAGGCACGGCCGAATACAGAGATCGCTCTCCAGTGCTGGGGGAGTGGCACGGCTGAAGGGAAAAATGTTATGTGCTTTCCATTCCTGCGAGCCCTTGTTAGTCCCTATAATTGCTGCTGCTACTGCTGTTGCTGTTGAAAACTCCTTGAATTAGATGATTTGATGGTAATAATGATGAGCATTAGGGGGAACTGATTCCTTGTTATTTATCTTATTCTGCCATCTCTTCGGAATTATTTCACCAGTTTATCTTCAAATAGAGGTAATTGAAAATTAATTTTGTCGTAAAAATAAAAACCCTCTTAATATAATTGGAGCCACCAGAGAGGGTCTGCTTAGCTGAAAAGCAATCCTTCTCACTCACTGCTTTCCAGTGGCGTTTTGGGGGTTATTTCAAAAGATGTAGATAGAGAAGTGGAGTGACCTTTATTGAATTCTTACCACTCATTAGGTGTTGGGATCAAGTCTCTACCTGTGGTATTTTATTTGGCCCATTAAATAAACCAACAAATGAAATGACAGTATCTCCATCTGGCCGAGGTGAGGGTTGAGAGCTGTGCTTGAATGAGGTTTAGGAGTTTCATTGATTTCTGATCTACTCACCTGGAAACATAGTCATCTCTCCAAGGTTAATTTATTGCTCACCTGCTCTCCATTTGCTTCTCCTGGTTGTGGGCAAAGGCCCTTCTTCATTAGGGCTTGATTGGTCATTTAGGGGCAGGTAAACAAGAGCCTTCCCATCACATCCCACCCCGCTCCAACCAAAGCTCCATCACTGACAATCCCATCATCATCTTGGTACTGGATTGGAGGCAGGCTGGGTTCAAAAGGGAAGGCACACAAGATGCCATTTGTCATTAACTCTCATTTTAATTACTTATCTGGACCTGTTTTCAGGGATCACTTTCAGATACATTATTAGTGCATTTTTTTTTTCCCTAAAGGAAGTTCCTTAACCCAGGCATCCCTTGTACAGGTCCTAAAACCTGGGCTGTGCACCGTGCCTGGTGGGGGGAGGTGTGCTCCTGCCTCTTGGGTTACGCACATGTCACATAAATGGCATTTGTTTGTTTCAAGGTTGACTAAAAACTTTTAGTCATATTGGGGAAAAGGCTAAGAAAAAGGTTGAAGAAAAAATCCAAAGCAAGGCTCCAGGTGTGGGGAGATGGTGACCATGCTGTCCTGCTGTGGGGTGCAGGCTGGCGGCTCAGTCAGGGGTGCTCAGAATCCCACCTAGTAGGACACATGCCACTGGGTCAGAAGCTGCTTCTTTCTCCAATGAAAGCAGGGCCTGTGGCCTCGCTCTACACATGGCTTTGAGACCCTGTTCAAATCAAGACCCTGTTTGGTAATTTGGGGAAGAAAACGTCTTTGCTGAGGCCATCTCTAAACACTGCACTTAGCCTTTTCCCCGCGTGTTTGCCATGTGGACTCCCAGCCACAGCGTACCCTGTGGACAAGAGTACTTTTGTCCCAAACTGTCCAATCATAGCAGGGCACCAACGACATGCCCAAACAAAATTCATACCTTCAGTTTACTTGTTAATTTGTCATTAGTTTTCCTTTTCTCTTTTCATTCAGTGACATATTTATTCCTGTTTGTCTGCCTGATGGGGTGAGAAGAGGCGAGATGGCCCTGAATGGAAATGTCTTCAGGAGACTAGTGAACCAGAACAACAGCTTAGTCATCAATCACCCAAGAGCTGATGCACAGGGGCCACCTGTATGCACTAGATGCCATATGGCATTGGTTCCTCATCCTTTTATGTTTTTACTAGTGGCCCGCTGCATGAAATTCATGCATGGGGGGATGTCCCTCAGCCCGGCCTGCACCTCCTCCAATCTGGGATCCCTCGGGGGATGTCTGACTGCCAGTTTAGGCCTAATCCCTGTGGGCCTAACATCCCTCTCACAATCTGGGACTGCTGGCTCCTAATCACTCACCTGCCTGCCTGACTGATTGCCCCTAACCACTCTGCTTGCCAGCCTGCTTGCCCCCAACTGCCCTTCCTGCTAGCCTGATAACCCCCAACTGCCTTCCCCTCCTGGCCTGATTTCCCCTAACTGCCTCTGCCTTGGCCCTACCACCATGGCTTTGTCCGGAAGGATGTCCGGAAGGTCTCCCAGAAGGTCTCCTGGTCTAATTAGCATATTACCCTTTTATTAGTATAGATGTTGCAGATCCATTTTGGTTCCTGACAGCAGCAATAGGCAGCATCCTGCTTCTCCCATCTGCAATTATCATGGCCCCTAAATGAACACTCCATGAGCTAGAGAAACCAGTATCACTTTCAGTTCTTAGTTCCTGTGATTACTTTCAATTTCAGTTATGTGGATGTAAAGAATGAGGTTTCTAAGAAGGAAATTAAAAAACTAAACACTCCAGCCCTGGCCTGTAGCTCAGTCGGTTAGAACTGGTCCCCACACACCAAGGTTGTGGGCTCGACCCTCAGTCAGGGCACATGCCAGAGTCCACCAATGAGTGCAAAGTAAAAGGAACAGCAAATTGATGTTTCTATTTCTCTCTTCCTCTCTCTCCCTTTCTGTCTCTCAAATCAATTAAAAAACATAGCAAAAATCTCCTCTGCACCCCCTGCTATCATATTCAACTCTAGAAACCCCACTGCTTCAGGTTAATTCTGAAAGTGGTCAGTTTCCATGTAGGAAACTTAAAATGTGGACAATCATTTAAGGCAGAAACTGGCCAAGGTTTTCCTTGGAAAGGCCTAAGGGAAAATGAGAATCACACCTGTGCAAAGCAATGCGGGGGGGTGGGGGGTGAAGGGTGGGGGTGAGGAGGCACTCTCTGGAAGCTGTTCCCTCAGCAATCACAGCCCCTCCACTCAGAGTCAAGTGCCCCGCATTACGGGTGTGGGCGTCACATAGCAATGAACTCTATCTAATTAAGAGGCTGCTGCCTTTTTTCAAGCAGAGCCACCCAGGCTGCCATTTCAAGCCTAATTCAGACCATTCGTCTGAAGGGGAGCAAGTCCTAAAACTTTTAGTTCTCAGGCATAATTTGCCCTGCTCGGGCCCTCTCCTCTCTCACTGGAGTTCATTGGGATGAACCTTCCAATTACTTGGGGAAGTACCCAAGGACTGTGGAGGCTCATTGGGTGGTGGGCGATGGGCAATAGGCAGTGGGTGGTGGGGCAGTGGGCAAGTGGGGAGGTGGGACAGGGGGGACAGTTAGGGAGGGGGAGCAGGAGGGCAAGGGGTCACAGGCTTTTTCTTGATGCTCTCATGGGGCAGTGAGGTTCTGGGGATGCCTGCTTTGCCTCTGCACCCCAGCGCCTGGCACAGACAGGTGCTCAGTAAAGCCAGAAGGAGGGGAAGGAAGGGAAGGAGGGGAAGGAGGGGGGGAGGGGGAAGGAGGGGAAGGAGGGGAAGGAGGAGCAGGTGGGGAAGTTGGGGAGGGGGAAGGAGAGGCAGGGGGGGAGCTGGGTTGCTGGGACAGGTGGGCGGAACACCGGGGCCTCAGATTGAGGAGCCCACATGCATGTTAACTCCAGGAGTATATCTGAGGGGAAATGAACAAGAGAGAAAATTTTCCCTTTAAATCCATTAATTTCTCGGCAACAACAGGAACATCGAAGCTGCAATGTGGCTGGAACTCTGGCTCCGATGTGGATCTGGGGAGACAGGAGACACCTGCTAATGACGAAAGGTTTCCACCATTGCAAGCCCGAATTTTTATTATAAAAAGAAACAAACAAAAAAATCCACTAGAATGACAATTTCTGAATCTGGAGGGGATGATAGAAATGGTGGAGGTTTTTCTAAAGATGGCATTTCTTGCTGAGACAAAGTGTCAACTTTTTCATTATATCCATTTCAAGACAGGCATTTATTACCTTTCCAGTGACTATATATCTCTGTAATGTGGTTTGCCTCTTAATTACTTGCAGAATTTGCATTTAAACCAAGTTAAAGTATGCCATCTACTCTTCCTTCAGCTTCTCACAGCTGTTTCCATGGTAACCAAAGGGGTTCCAGTGTCTGGCTGGGAGGAAATGGCTGCTTCAGCTGGCCTAGAAGCATCTCCACTTCATTGCTGATCCTTTGCCTTCACTTCACTGAGGACAGTGAATGAAGGCAGCAAAGAATCCACTGACCTCTGCTGGCTTCCTCTAGAAAGGTTCATCAGCAAGATTTCCCTTCTATGATGAACCCTTTAGGATTGGGGTGTGGGCTGATTTCTCCCCATACTGTCCATTCTGATTGCTCCCCTCAGCTTCATGTAAATGAACAGACCAGACCTGATGTCCGTTCCCCTTGGCTGACCCACAGACCTTAGCACAGACCCAGGCCTAGGCTCCTTCACTCCTGGGGAGCTTGCATGGCCCAGTCTCTGATAGAGAAGCAGCATAGCCCCAGGTAAGCATCATCAAAGACAGTCGCTAGGGGGAGTCATGACAGGACAGGGCCAACTACACTGAACCAGTAGAAGGAGCTCCTGGAGCCCTGGCCTGACTCTACAACTCTGGGCAAAGATGGTTCACACTGGGCAAAACCACCTCAAACCATGGGCAAAGCTGGCTCATACTATGGGCAAAGGTGGTTCATACTGTGGACAATGCTGGTTCACACCATGGGCAAAGGTGAAGGTGGTTCACACCCTGGGCTATGCTGGCTTACACCATGTGCAAAGCTGGATCACACCATGGGCAAAAATGGTTCACACCATGGGAAAAGATGGTTCACACCATGTGCAAAGCCAGCTCACACCCTGGGAAAAGGTGTCTCATACTGTGAGCAATGCTGGTTCACACTGTAGGCAATGCTGGTTCACAGCAAAGTGAAAGAAGGTGGGTTTGTAGTGGGTGATTTTCTTAGATCCTTTGAAAGTGAAAACACCTGTTTCTAAGGTCATTCTTTTCTCAAGAAAAACAGATTATAAACAAACAAAGATGCAGCATGACAATTTGGAATAAGGGAGCTAGCATAGCTATTGCATGATCACTACTGCATGATGTGAGTGGGCAGATTTCCCCAGGAACAGAGGTCCTCATCCCCTTCCATGAGTTAGTCGATGCTATATGAAGGTTATCACTTTCAATAGCTCACTCCTGGTTCTAATTACTTCCTTATTTGTTTGTATTTCTGTTGCAATTAAGAGAAACTCAACATACAGTATCTCTAAAAAAGAAAAATATGAGGAGCAATTTATTGATTGATGTAGCTAAAAATATCAGTGAAGAGTGGCCTTAAAAGAGTGGACCATGGGCTCATGTGCAGTCATGTGGACGGGTCACCATACCTTCCACTTCTGCCTCCCTTTGTACTGCTTCCATACTCAGGTGCAGGATGGTAGTCACATGGTCTTTTTCTCACTGTAGGCTTTGGACACACGACTCATTGAATCAGGCAGGGTTATATGTCCACACTAGATCCAATCATTAGGCCAAGGAGATGAAGAACCAGGATTGGCTTCGACGTGGCCCCTCTGACTAGCTCTGGCAGGTAGGATGGGAACAATCCCACCTAAACTATGAGGGACAGAAAATCAGGACATGACAACAAGAGATACAACTACCCCAGTGTTATTTATTTCACCTTGTGAGTCATTTTCCTTATGCCAGTGAGACAGCTGATGCCAAATGTAATAACATTACAGCACTGTGGCAGAGCCCAGGTACACTGTGCTTCTGGGTCCACACCCTCGTAATAAAGCCAGTGCCACAATAAAGTGAATCAGAGTCTTTTTGCTGGTGGAGGTCCTTTCCTTTAATCTGTAAAAAACGTAAGTGGGAAATGCAGTAAAACAATGTGTACAGCTATGAGATCATGGTTTGAACCCCTGTCTTTCAACACCAGAGTCCATTTTCCAGATACTAATTTTCATCCTCAGCTTTCTTCTGGCTCCATTGTGGAGATCAGACTCATAACACATTGAGGTTGGGTTCCTTAGAGTATGCTAACTTTAATATTGTGGATCTTGCATGATGATGATGATTATTTCTTTAATTGCTATTATAGATACATTTTTCGATATGACTTATCAATTATTTTCTTGGTTGCTGGTGATTTAATCAACAGGTCACCATATCTTTCACTTCTGTGCTTATGGCCCCATTCCTTCAAAGCTAAGAGATGGAGACAATTTCCATGGTTACCTAGTTAGCGGGGGGAGAGCCAGAATTAGAAACTGGGTCTCCTTTTTTATTTCAGTTCTTCCAATACCCTCCAATCTTTTGTTTTCATAATTTATTTTCTTTTGCAAAGCCCAGACACCCTGAAGAAGTGAACCCCAAGTACTCACATTATAGAATTCTTTATGGTCTTGATGGAAAAGCCACATGAGGTGGTCAGAAATAGGTAGCTGAGTGCCTGGGGAGCCTGGAGGGCCTCTGTATTGCCTGGGAAACACATTTGCTACCACAGTGTGACTCCGGGCCCGCCAGACATCGCTGTTGGCCCTACTTTGCTTTGCTTTTCAGAAGTGTTTCTGAAATACTATGAGGAAGCAGAGCTCTTAGCTTCCCCGTCTTTCACCAACACCTCACTTTTTGCCTCTCCCTGATTTGTCCACACCTTCAGGTGAATTTCTGCCAATCTGAGTGTCATCCTGAGACGGGGATTGGCTGCTGGTGGGCAGCAGTGGGAGAGTATGCCCTGGCTGTACACAGTAGATTCACTGTCTGCAGGGAATTTAGAAACAATACCAGCACTGAGTCGGTCTGCTTTATATTACACTCCTGCGAGTCTAAACTCAATGTCCGTGACCAAACCCTTCTCTCCATCTGGCTGCTCCCACTGCCACCCTACCGACTGGACCAGGCAGGTCTGTCAGCATCTGTGGAGAGGCCCCGGAGTGTGGGAGAGAAACATCCAGTGGCAGCTTTCACTGCAGCTGAGTCCCCTCCCCTCCCACCCACCGCCCACCCCATCTGGCCCACAGGTGTCTGGAGGAGCTCAGCGGGGGAGTTCTAGTTCTCCTGATCTGTGATGGAAAGTGCCTGAGCTCTCTCCAGGGCAGCTGCCTCTCCCAAGCCATTCTGTCCAGAGCAGCTCAGCAGTGGGATCCAGGAAGTGTAATGACCAGGCTGTGAATGTGATTGTTGCCCAGCAGCACTGGGCAGGGACAGAGAGGGACAGAGGGACTCTGAGTGGGCACAGGAGCCCTGCAGAGGGGTGGAGCCAGTGAGAGAGCAAGCAGGTGAGTGTGGGTGTTATGGGGGCTAAAGAAAGAAGAGAGACAATAGAAAGAAAGAGAGAGGGTCCTTGAGGGTATGAGCCTGCCCTGTGTTCAGCCATCAACTCCTGCATAAACTGCTTCTCCATTCTATCCTTTGCCTTTCAGCGTTCAGTGCTGCTCGGTCATTAAGAGGGCCAGTCGCTGTCAGTGTTAGAGACGTGCTACTCGCTTGAAAAGAAAGCAGGGCACTTGCTGAGGGCGGCAGAGAAAGCCTCACTGACCTCCAGCCTCCACGTGTCTCCTGGCTTCACGGGCCCTCTGAGAGTCTTTGTTCTCCATGGAATTACCTCAGCACCCTGACCCGTGACAATGGCTTCCCCTCTTCCAATGCATCCTCGGCAGCAGGCAGCACCCTGAAATAGGACCTGAAAGAGATGCTGGCTGCACCCCGAGTTTTGTTGGCAGAAGAAGGGATACTTGCAAGGCCTGACATCCCATCTGTAGGGGAGCCCGGAGAGCTGGGTGGAGGCTGGGGGGTGGGGGAGCGGGGCAGATGGACAGCATCTCCCCTGCGGGTTAGGAGGCTCACTCTCTGGCTCCCTGATCCCTGCTCCCTGCTCCGACACTGAAATGTCACTTCTTCAGTTTTGGGGTCATCTCTGTGGGGCGTCTTTAATGAAACATGTGCTGGGCCTCTGATCTCCAGGCCAGACTGTGTTTTCTGAAATACCCGCCTGTGTCTGAAGATCGCCCCAAGTCGGAGAGAACCCCAAGGAGTTTCTGGGATTCCCAACGACACTTCCTCCGCGAGGCCTGTCTGCATCTGGGCCTGCGCGTGTGGAGCATCTCTTAGAAAACAGCGCCCTTGCTTCAGTGGCTGTGGTGGGAGGGGTCAGTGGAGAGTCTGCCTGTGGCTTTAGGCCAGGCTCTGGCTTCTCCCTCAGGATTCTGGGCAGGGATCCCCTGGGAGATGTCTCTGCTGAGTCCTTGGCTGTGATGCATTCCTTCTGTGGACTGCCTGCCCCTGCCGGCCTCCTGAGATGGGCATGACCCTGGAAAGGTGAGGGTAAGGGCTGAGCGGAGGCTCAGCCAGAGGTCGGGGCGGCAGCAGGCTGAAGGGGGAAGCAGGCACAGGCCCGTGTCATCAGGCTGCATGTCGGAGAGTGGAAACCAGTGCGGGACTCCCTGTCCATCTGCATCACATTTATCTCAGTAACAGAGCACCAGGAGCCCAGGCTCACACCACAGAAGCTCCTGTCCTCACCGCTGGAGGCTGGAAGTCCAGGCCAAGGAGTCCGCAGGGTGGCTTCCCTAAGGCCCTTCCTTGGCTGGTAGATGTTCATCCTGGGTCCTCACCGGGCCTTTCCTGGGTGCACAGCCTGCTGCCTGCTTTGTGGGCTCGCATATGCTCTTCTTCCAATGACACCAGCCAGGTTGGGTTAGGGCCCACTCTGAAGGTTTCATTTTTTTAAAAAATTCCTTATTATTTAAAGTATTACATAAATCTCCTTTTTCCCCCATTGACCTCTCTCTGGACACCCCCAACCCCCAGCACATGTCCTCATCCCCCAACCCCTGTCTGTGTCCATTGGTTAAGCTCATATGCATGCATACAAGTCCTGTGGCTGATCTCCTACCCTCTCCCCGCTTAGCACCCTCTTCCCCCACCTTCCCTCACAGTCTGCTCCATGCATCTATGACTCTGGTTCTATTTTTGTTCATCAGTTTATGTTGATCATTATATCCCACATATGAGTGAGATCATGTGATATTTACCTTTCTCTGAGTGGCTTATTTCACTTAGCATAATGCTCTCCAGTTCAATCCATGCTGTTGCAAATGGTAAGAATTCCTTCCTTTTTATAGCAGCGTAGTATTCCATTGTGTAGATGTACAACAGGTTTCTAATCTACTCATCTGTTGATGGGCACTTAGGCTGTTTCCAAATCTTAGCTATGAACGTAGGGGTGCATACATTCTTTCTGATTTGAATTTCAGGTTTCTTAGGATATATTCCTAGAAGAGGGATCACAGGGTCAAATGGGAGTTCCATATTTAATTTTTTTGAGGAAACGCTATACTGTTTCCCATAATGACAGCCCCTTTATTTTGCAGATAGGAAAACATGCTACAGAACAAACCAACTCCAAAACTCAGTGGCTTAGAACAAGAGTCATTTATGGCCATAGATTTGTGGGTCAATATTTTGAGTGGGTTGTTTTATCTTCCTTTTGTTAGGTTGTAAGAGTTCCCTGTAAATTTTGGAGATTAAACCCTTATCAGAGATACCATTGGCAAATATGTTCTCCCATGCAGTGGGCTCTCTTGTTGTTTTGTTGATGGTTTCTTTTGCTGTGTAGGAGCTTCTATTTTGATGTAGTCCCATTTGTTTATTTTATCCTTAGTTTCCATTGCCCTAGGAGCAGTATCAGTAAAGATATTGGTATTACAAATGTTTGCTATTTTGCTGCCTATGGCTCTTCTGGGATTTTTATGGTTTCCCGTCTGACATATAAAACCTTTATCCATTTTGAGTTTATTTTTCTGTATGGTGTAAGTTGGTGGTCTAGTTTCATTTTTTTGCATGAATCTGTACAATTTTCCCAACACCATTTATTGAAGAGACTGTCTTGACTCCATTGTATGTTCTTGCCTCCTTTGTCAAATATTAATTGAGCATAATGGTTTGGGTCAATATCTGGGTTCTCTGTTCTGTTCCATTGGTCTATATGTCTGTTCTTGTGCCAGTACCAGGCAGTTTTGAGAACAGTGGCTTTGTAGTATAGCTTGATATCTGGTATTGTAATCTCTCAAACTTTGTTCTTTATCAAGATTGCTGCAGCTATTTGGGGTCTTTTTTTTAATTCCAGATGAATTTTTTGAGAGTTTGTTCTTGGTATTTGAAGTATGCTGTTGGTATTTTAATGGGGTTTGCATTGAATCTATAGATCGCTTTGGGTAGTATGGACATTTTAATGATGTTGATTCTACTAATCCATGAACACGGTATATTCTTCCATTTGTTTATGTCTCCCTCTATCTCTTTTTTCAACGTCCTATAATTTTCCGAGTACAGGTCCTTTACCTCCTTTGTTAAATTTATTCCTAGGTATCTTAATTTTTTTTATTGCAATGGTAAGTGGGATTGCTATTTTAGTTTCTCTTTCTGTGAGTTCATTACCAGTGTATAAAAAAGCCACAGATTTCCGGGTGTTAATTTTTTATCCTGCTACATTGCCAAATTCATCTATTAGTTCTTGTAGTTTTTTTTGATGGAGTCTTTAGGGTTTTCTATGTACAATATCATGTCATCTGTGAATAATGACAGTTTTACTTGTTCTTTTCCAATTTGAATGCCTTTTATTTCTTCTTCCTATCTGATTGCTCTGGCTAGCACTTCCCGTACTGTTGAACAGGAGTGGTGAGAGTGGGCATATCTGTCTTGTTCCTGTTCTTAGGTGAAATGATTTTAATTTTTTCCCATTGAGTATGATGTTGGCTGTACATTTGTCAGATAAGGCTTGTATTATGTTGAGGTATGATCCCTCTATTCCCACTTTGCTGAGAGCTTTTATCTGGAAAGGGTGCTGGATTTTGTCAAATGCCTTTCTGGATCAATTGATATGATTATTTAATTTTTGTCTCTCAATTTATTTATGTGATGTATCACATTTATTGATTTGCAAATATTGTACCAGACTTGCATCCCTGGAATAAATCCCACTTGTTCATGGTGTATGATCTTTCTAATGTAAAACTGGATCAAATTTGCTAGAATTTTGTTGAGGATTTTACCATCTATGTTCATCAGGGATATTGGCCTGTAATTCTCTTTCTTTGTACTGTCTTTATCTGGTTTTGGGATTGGGGTAATACTGGCTTCATGGAAAGTTCTTGGAAGTGTGCCTTCCTCTTGAATTTTTTGGAGTATTCTGAGGAGGATAGGCTTTAGTTCTTCTTTGAATGTTTGGTAAAACTCTCCTGTGAAGTTGTCTGGCTCAGAGCTTTTGTTTGTTGGAAGGTTTTTGATGATCACTTCAATTTCCTCCGTAGTTATCGGCCTGTTGAGATTTTTTTATTCTTCTTGATTGAGTTTCAGAAGGTTGTATTTTTCTACGAATATGTCCATTTCCTCTAAGTTTAGTTTGTTGGAGTTGTTCATAGTATTTTTTTCTTTTTACAATCTTTTGTAATTCTGTGTGGTCTGTTGTTATTTCGCCTCTTTCATTTTTGATTTTGTTTTATTAGGTCCTCTCTACTTGCTTCTTGGTGAGCATGGCTAGAGGTTCATCAATCTTGTTTATTCTTTCAAAGAACCAGCTCTTGGTTTCATTGATATTTTGTATTTTTTGTTCTCTAGTTCATTTATTTCTCCTCTGATCTTTATTATCTCCTTACTTCTGCTCACTCTGGGCTTTTATTGTTGCTCTCTTTCAAATTCTTTAAGTTGTAGAGTTAGATAATTTATTACCAGTTTTTCTTATTTTTTTGAGATAGGCCTGTAACGCTATCAATTTCCCCCTCAGGACTGCTTTCACTGTGTCCCATAGATTTTGGATTGTTGTGTTTTCAATCTCATTTGTTTCCGGGATGTTTTTAATTTCTTCTCTGATCTGTTTGGTAACCGAATCATTGTTTAATAGCATGCTATTCAGCCTCCAAGATTGTTTGAATTTTTTGATTGTTTTTATTGTAGTTGATTTCTAATATTATGCCATTGTGGTTTGAGATGATACTTTATATGATTTCAATCTTCCTGAATTTGGAGAGACTTTGTCTGTGACCCAACATGTCTTCTGCCTTTGAATATGTCCCTTATGCACTTGGGAAGAATGTATATTCTGTAGCTTTGGGGTGAAATGTTCTGAAGATGTCAATTAAGTCCATCTGACCTAGTGAGCCATTTAGGATTGCTGTGTCTTTGCTGTTTTTTTGACTAGAGAATTTATTCAGTGATGTCAGTGGGGTATTAAAGTCACCTACTATGATTGCATTGCTGTTGATCTTTCCCTTGATATCTTCCAGAAGTTTATTAATGTATTTGGGTGCTCCTGCATTGGGTGCGTATATGTTTACCAGAGTGATAACCTGTTATTGTATTGATCCCTTTAGTATTATGAAGTGGTTTTCCTTATCTCTTGTTATGGCCTTCACTCTGAGGTCTATTTTTTCAGGTATAAGTATTGCTTCCCCAGATTTTTATTCATTTCCATTTGCCTGAAAGATATTTTTCCATCCCTTCTGTGTGAGTCTCTTGTTCTGAGGTGGGTCTCTTGTAGACAGCATATATATGGGTCATGTTTTCTTATCCATTCAGCCACTCATTGTCGTTTGATTGGAGCATTTAGGCCATTTACATTTAAAGTTATTATTTATAGGTACTTGCTTGTAGCCATTTTTATTTCCTGTGCATGTGTTTCTTCTTTCTTTTTTTTTCCCCTTCTTTTTACAACAGTCCTTTTAGTATTTCTTGCATTGTTGGCTTGGTAGTGATAAACTCCCTTAGCCTTTTCTTTGTCTGTGAAGCTCCTGATTTCCCCTTCAATTTTGAATGATAGACTTACTAGATAGAGTATCCTTGGATTCAGTCCCTTGATTTGCATCACTTTGTATACTTCCTTCCATTCCTTTCTGACCTGATATTTTGCTGTTGAGAAATAATTTGATAATCTAATGGAGATCCCTTGTGGGTAACTTTCTGTCTCTCTCTTGCAGCCTTTAATATTATCTCTTTGTTGTTAACATTTGACATTGTAATTATGACGTGTCATGTTGTGGGTCTTTTTGGGTTTATCCTGTTTGGGACTCTCTGTGCTTCTGTGACTATTTTCTCCCCCAAATCCAGTAAGTTTTCTGACATTATTTCTTCAAATACATTTTCTAACCCTTGCTTTTATTCTTGTCATTCTGGCACCCCTATTATACGTATGTTGCTTCATTTTATGTTGTCCTAACGGTCCCTCAGGCTCTCCTCCTGTCTTTTGACTTTTTTCTCCAATTGAAGTTCAGTTTGGGTGTGTTTTGCTTCCCTGTCTTCTACTTCACTAATTCAGTCCTCCACTTCTCCTAGTCTATTGTTGAAAGCTTCCATAGTGTTTTTTATTGTAGCTATATCATTCTTTATTTCCTCCTGATTCTTTCATAAGTTGTTGATTTTCTCATCCATCTGGTTCATGAACTGTATGACCCTTATTCTGAGTTCTTTTTCTGACATATTGAATGTCTATGTTTCATTTATTTCTTTTCTGGCATTTTTTCCTTTTCTTTCCTTTGGGGGTTGTTCTTCTGTCTCCCTTTTTTGCTCTCACTGAAGGATCTAGGTGTCGAGTCGCATGGGGTCTATGGCTGCAGCAGTGAGCTTGGTGGTGGGTCGCGAGGTCACAGGCGGCAACAGCTCCTCAGGTGGTCACAGGCAGCATCTGCTCCTTGGGTGGTTGCAGGGCAGGTACTCCTCACGTGCTCACGGGGCACAGCTGTTCTCACATTCACAGGTGGTGGCTTCTCCTCACTTGGTTGTGGGCAGCAGCTACTCCTTGGGGTGGGGGGTCGTGGGTGGTGACTGCTCGCAGGGTGGCCACTCCTCACGTGGTTGTGAGGTGGCTGCTCCTCTCATGGTCATGGGTGGCAGCTTTTCCTCTTGAGGTTGCTGGTGCTGGCTGCTCCTCAGTGGGTTGAGGCTGGCGGCTGCTCGTGGGGTGGCTGCTCCTTGGGTGGTTGCAGGTGGCAGCTGCTCCTCACATGGTCAGGGGGCAGCTACTCCTCACATGGTTGTGGGGTGGCTGCTTCTCGCAGTCATGGGCGGCAGCTGCTCCTTTGTGGGGGCAGTTGTTGCAGGGAAGCTACTGTTTGTGTGGTTGTAGGTGGTGGCTGCTCCTTCTGTGGTTGTGGGCAGCAGCTGCATTGTCACTGGAGCAGTCACACTGCCCTGGATTTCTGTGTAAGGCTTAGGTGATTGCGTGTGGTCATGATGCCCAGGGATAAAGCCTATGGCTGGTGGAAGGAGAGCACCCTCAGCCTGGGAGGCTGGAGTCCTGATCTCCATGGGTCAGTAGCCAAGGCAGCTGGTCTCTGGCTGGAGTGGCTATAGGATCCTGGGTGGTGTCTGAGAGTACCCTGGGTGGAGGTGAGGCTGGGATCCCAGTCACAGCAGCTCTCCCATTCAAGATGGTGCGGCCTCTGTGGCAGAGCCGGCACTCCAGGAGCGATTACAGCAGTAGCATGGGCTGCCCAGCTATGTGAGCCTGGTCCACCAGCCCCCCAAAGTCCTGCAAGATCTAGCTGTCCCTCACTCAGACACACACACGAGCCACACCTGCACACACTCCCCTTTTGCTCCTTTCCTCACTCACACTTTCTCCCTCAGTGCCATCCATTGGCTGCCATCTTGGAGTCCCCTGAAGGTTTCATTTTAACTTCACCTCCTTAAAGGTCCTGTCTCTAACATGAAGTCACACTCTGAGGGCCGGGGGTTAGGACCTCATCCTATGAACATTGAGACACAATTCTTGCATGACAATATTATTCTCATGCTCCAGTAATTTCAAATAATGGCAGTAACAATATTTTCTTCCCCCCAAAAATATTTTCGTGATTTAAGTGGTAAGCAATTGCTCTAGTTATTTTTGAATTTTTATTTCTTAGACTCTGATAAGTATTACATTTAACACTTAAATTAATTTAGAGAAACACAGCGATTCCTTTGGCCTTGGTACAGTGGCTCAGCTGCAAGAGTGAGTGTGTAGAAGTTGGAAACCACCCAAGCTCACGTTGGCTGCAGTTCCCATTCAGATCTACAGCCCACATTCCTCCACACCTAAGCTTTAGTGTCTAACTAGTAATGAAGAGTCATTTTTAAACAAACGGAACTCGAGTTTCTTTAGTTGAAATTTGTGGTTAAATTTTAAAACACTGAAACAAATAGTTATCTTATTCTTATGTCCAGAAATTCATAATTAATTGAAATTCAATGCAAAATTTTAATTGTCTATTATTTCTGGTCATTATTGTTCTCATGATTAATTCTGAAAATAATTGTCACATAGAGGATGGAGATGTTTTTTAAAATGTCAGTTCATGATTATTTTTAGCTCCAGGGAAGAAGCTGCCATTATGGATTTGGAGGAAAGAGGAGAGGAGCAAGTAACAGGTGCGTGAGGGTAAACTGCAGGTAGCCAATAGCTGAGTCCAGGTAGCGGTCTGGGTTTCAGTCCTCAGGCATCACATGCACACCTGCACACACACACCTTCACATGCACATGCACATCTGCACATACATAACTGCACTCTCAGATGCACACACACACACACCTGCACACTCAGATGCACACCTGCACATACACCTGCACACATACTTAATACCTGCACACTCACACACACACCTGCACATGCACACAGGCACACTTGCACACACACTCTCACATGCATACCTGCACATGTATACACACATGCATAGCTGCCCCCCACACATGCACACTCACATACAAATACACACATGCACATGTGACCTGTACATGCATCCCTGCACACAGACAGACACACACCTGCACACACACACAAACCTGCACATGCACACACACATCTACATACACACCTGCACATACATACACCTGCACACACACCTGCACATGCACACACACACACCTGCACATGTGCACCTCCACACACACATGCACACAAGCCCATGCATGCACGGTGATGGAAAGGCCAAGACTGAGGGCCACGTCCATGAGGCCCAGCACAGGGATATGTAGGAGTCCACTTCCCACACAGACGCACAGCAAAGAAATAGACGATCTTGTACCCTGGGAGATTGAGCCAAGGACCCATGGAGACTCAGAGTTTTGGGTCCCAGCAAGGACCACAGGGACTGTCAGTGTCCCCCAATGTACCCAGCACTTCCCAGCCTTTGGCTGCCCCTGCAGAGCGCTCTGTGGCCTGGTCAGCGAACAGGGGCAGGTCTCTGCCCCAGAGCTCACTGGGCAGTTGAGTAGATGTGAACAGACACTGTTTACTTGGCACCTCCTCTGGGCAGGAGGGTGGGGCACGACTGGTGGAGAATGTGGGTGGCTTTAGCCAGAGCATCTGTCACCCAGCATGTCCTTCCAAATGCTGCTGAGTATCCAGACTCTGATAAGTATTACATTTAACACTTGATGGACCCATGTCCATCAAGTCCCAACTAGCCCAGTGTTGGATGGGCCCAGACGGCCTTGGGAGTGGGACAGTCAGAGAGTGGGAGCTCGTAATGGAGCTCAGGGAGACGTGAGGAGCTGTGATCACGGGGTGGCCCTGTGCAGTGCTGGCTGGGGCAGCGCTCCTGGCCCTGTGGGCAGCTGTTTCAGTGCGAGCGCCATGTGCCTGTGAGAAGTAGCTGTTCCCACTGCCCAGGACAGTGAGCTGCTTCCACTGGGCACACACAGTGGGCAGGCGTGGGGAGGGGTCGCCACCAGGATGCGCCTATGGGGTGGTTCTTGAGATGAGCCTCAAGGATGGAGAGAATTTTAATTCAGTCAGGAGGGTCGAGAGCAGGGAGGTGTTCTGCATACTCCAAGTTACATAATCACAGGAGGCGAACACTGCAGAGGCCTTCACACATTCCTTGTGTAAATCAGGGGCTGGTGATTACCAGATGAACTGACGCTGTGAAGCTGGGCTGACCTGGCCCTCCAGCCCTGCTTCCTGGGGAGCTCCGTGTTCTGGGTCCTCAGAGGCCCGTGCCCTATGGCCTGGCTGCCAGGGTGGGCAGGCCCCTGAAGCAGAGGTGCGCACTCCCTGGAGCAGCTGGCAGGACTATGGCTTCTGCAAACGCCTGGGTTGGGGCAGCTGGTTAAAGCGCTGAATTAAGCTCGAGGCCTTAGCTCCATTCCGTCCTCTGATCTTGGGGTAACTGTCTTCAATTACTGCAAGAGATTTTTTAAAATGCCCAAATGAGAGGCAGGAGGAGGCTGTACCTTGTCACCCTACTAAGGAGGGATGTGGGAGAAACAATCGGCTGCAGGGAGTGGGTTCACTCCTGAGCTAATTAAAATCAACCAATGGCCAAACTCCTGCCTATGCTCATCATGCTGCCGGGACAGGGCTCGCAGGAGCCTGTCCACAGGCCCCACGGGACAGCCAGGTCCCTCTGCTACTGAAAACTTTCACTTACAGTGGATGTCTTTAAAAAATAACATTTTTTTTTTAAATTCAAGAAATATGTGCATTGTAGAATCTTAGGAACACATACACAAAATCAAAAATTCATACCTCTCAGCAAAAATCAATGTTAAGATGTTGGTGTTAATCTTTCCAATCTCTTTACACACCCCCCTGCCTCACACACACATTCCACACACACCTACTCCACACACACAGACGCCCCTGCACACTCACTTTGCACCTCTGGTTTGAGCAATGTAATGGGAGGATATTGTTAGGAACCAGAACTTTAGCATCAACTAGTAACCTACTCATAACGTGCACACAGGCCACCTTTGTGATTTGGGGACACTGTGGACCCGCAGTTCGTTGCCCTCTGGAGCTGCTGGCACAGAGGGAAACTATCCAGTGAGCCCCAAATCAGCTCTACAGTTCTGATGGGGGCCCAGTGCTGGTCAGGAGCCTGACAGCTGGAGGCCTGTGGAGAGGACAGCCATGGGAAGGGTGTCCTAGGGGCAGGGAACAGCAGCCGCACCCAGAAGGGCAACAAGAAGGAGGGCAGTGTGGCCAAATCAGGGAAGTAGGATGTCAGAGACACAAATCAGAGGGGAGGCCAGGGCCCTGTGAGTCACAGGAGTGTTTTAATTTATATGAAGCTGAATCCCCAAATGGATTTTAAACTAAAGAGTTTTTTTCATAATCTTATAAATTGTCATAAAACGTCGCTCTGACTGCTTTGTGGAGAACACGCTGTGGGCACATCAGAAGTTGAGTCTCCTGTGTAGCCAGCAGCAATGGGTTGGAGAAAGCCATGCCTCTGAGATAGACTTTAGAAGTAGACCAGCTGTCCATGGCTTGGGTATGAGTGGTAAGTTTATCTTCAAAGTTTCTAAAAGGGTGTGATATTTACTGATATGGGTCAGGTTGGGCAAAGACTAACTCTGAGTTACTTTCTTCTGGGGGGAGGTGGGAATGGAGAAATGGAGAGGCTGTCTTAGGCGTTTGTTTAAAATGCTGAGGAACACCCAAGTGCGGTGTCTAGGAGGCCATTAGATCTGCTCATGTGGTTCAGAGAGGCCAAGACTGGAGATATGAAGGGAGACTGGCCTGGCACCAGAGGGAGAGAAACGGGTTGTGTATCGGCAGAGACCCTGGGAGCAGCTCTGCAGTTGTCCAGATAAGGAAAAATTAGTGAAGACAGAAAAAGGACAGACCAGTGGGTTAGGCATGGGGGGTGGGGTGGGGTGGGGTTAGAACATGGCCTCATGGGGCAGAAAGAGCAGAGCACCCCGCCTTCCAAGGACTAGATGCTCTAACTTGCATTTACAGTCTGCACAGACACCAGTGAACAATGCACCACAAGTTATTGGATTGTTCCCCGCTCCCCTTATCCATGTGTGCACACCTGGGCTGGGGACTGTTGTGACTACAACATTTTGCTCTATTAAATAAGGATGCGATAGGTAAACATAATGCCAGTAAAGTTTGGGTCTATACATGATTAATTCTGAAGGTGAGTTTTAGAAGCAATATTATAGAATAAAAATTAATATTCATAAAATTTTTAATACTTATACATGATGTGTTTTACATACTTTTATAAAGACATTAAGGTAATTAAACCATGTAATTTCCTTTATTAACCTGCTCGTAGTCTAACAAAGCCAATTAGAAAATAACAAAAAGGGCTTATTGACTCTTATTGTGTACTAGACAGTGTGAGGGGGAAGGTAGAACTCCTAGCTTCTAGGTACAGCATTGAGGTTCAGGCATCTCCCCAACACTCAAATGACCTATTTTTGTTGTAAAGATTTGAACCAACCTCTGTTGTTTGCACATTATTTATTTACAATTGAATGTCTCTAATAGTTCCTTTCGATTGTGTTTCCTTTGTCCATCCCAAACTCTCTGCACCTCCTCCATGGCGGGTACACACCTCCCGTTCACTGTCTTTTTTGTCCTTATCAACCTCTTGCCTTCACTCACGTTCATCAGTGACTGTCATTCACCTGTCCCTCCACATGGGCATAACTCCATTAGGGGTCCGTTTTCTCTAGAGTGTGACATGATGTCCTTCTTAAACCTACATCACTGGGCAGGGAACTCCCAGAGCTCCTGAGCCTCACCTGCTGCATCTCTAAAGCTTCGTTAAGAAACAAAGAGTAAATGTTTGTTGAAAGGAATCAATATGCATCTTGCCTATTAACAAATATAACAGTAACAATCATTTCTCCAAAGTGCCATGCTCCTGTGCTAATCAGATTACATATAAAATACTAGCTGTCAAATTAACATTGTAATTTGAATGACATCTCAATTTTTAAGATAAGGGAAGCCAACCTTGCAATAAAAAAACTATCTTCATTTTAGATGAGAAAGTAAAGAGAGATGAAATATATTATTTCAGGTATCACTGGTTCTCTAGGGACAGATTTCAACTAAAATCTGCCTGACTCTAAAGTTCATGCATTTTATTATCACACAACCTGGCTTGCACGCATACAGAAAGTACCAGCTACAGTCTTACCATAACATTGTTAGAAATAAAATAATTTATGAAATCTTGGATTACTACAACCTCATTTCACATTGTTTAAAGATTAGAATATTTTCCACGAAGAGAGAGGCCACTCTGAATTAATGTTTTATACACGAATAACAGCCACAGCAATGGAGCTCCTGATGGGGGACCTGTTTCCACTGGAAGCAGCCATTCCCTTTCTCATCACCGTCATGGTGCCCTCATCCTGCCCTCTATTGTAAGGACCCACAGTGCTGGGTACTTTCGAGGAGAACAGAGCCACATCTTGAGGGACTCCTGCCTGCAGGTCACTGCTATGCATAGGGGAGGACATGGGAAATAGCAAAATAGCAATTCCATGCAGGTAATAGGTAATGCACAGCACTCCTCCGAAGGAAACCATATAGGTTTCTCCAGAGAAACAGAACCAATCACACACACACACACACACACACACACACACACACACGATAAAATAACAATAAAGTTGTTATTTGATCCTCAGAGATTTAGGGACTGTTTGTTATTGCAGCATGTCCTAGTCTGTTCTGACTGACTCACTGTTTCCTCTTCTGCCTCTTTGTTCCCTTGAGGTCTGGTCACCTCAACCCCAACTTTAATATCCATCACTCCATGCCATGTCCTCTTGGCCTCTTTCCTCTTCTTGACCTGGGGACCTTTCTGGCATTTGGCTGGAGTGGGGGGAGGCATGTTCTGCCACAACATGCTTTATTTTTATTTTTTATTTTTCTAATATATTTTATTGATTTTTTTACAGAGAGGAAGGGAGAGGGATAGAGAGTTAGAAACATCGATGAGTGAGAAACATCTGTCAGTTGCCTCCTGCACACTCCCTACTGGGGATGTGCCTGCAACCCAGGTACGTGCCCTTTACTGAAATCGAACCTGGGACCCTTCAGTCCACAGGCCGATGCTCTATCCACTGAGCCAAACCGGTTAGGGCACAACGTGCTTTATTTTTTCTTTTGATGCCCTGTCTTCTCAAGGTTGGGCTTTTGAAACTTGAAGAGGCTCTAGTGACTTACTTTGAGGCTTAATTGCGGAGCCCTGGGGAATAAAAAATAGTGTCTGGAGAAACAGAAACACACTGTTTAATACATTAAAATGTTCCATGTCAGGTACATCCTCCAGTATAACCACTTTATTAAACGATGTTTTCATGTGGTGGCATTTGATTAAGTTGAAGGAAACTCCAAGGACTAACTAGCCCTGTCCACTTTATTACTGCGAGTGCTGTCAGAATGTCACTGAAGACACTGTCCAGTTTATCTTATGTGTTCGATCCTCTGTGTGAAGACACTCAGGAGAAGTTCTGCACTAAATGGTCATACTTTTGAGCGCAATTATTATTTTTTAATATGGACACTCTGAGGTATGCAAATAATTACGTGTGAATCTATCCATCTATGCACCTGTAATTAATATTAATTTTCAGCTTCCAGGTGTTTGAGTATTTTGGGAGGTAGGGGGGTAAGAGATCAACCAAAGGACTTGTATGCATGCATATAAGCCTAACCAATGGACATAAGACACTGGGGAATAGGGGAGGCTAGGGGACTGTCTAGGGCGGGGTGGGGGACTGTCTAGGGCGGGGAAAAAAATGGACACATATGTAATACCCTTTGTAATAAAAAATAAAATTTGAAAAAAAAAAAAAAAAAAAATATTAATTTTCAGTGTACATACAGTAAAGCAAATCTTGCAGTAGGATTGGACGGAATAGTCCTATTTCCCAGTGTTTGGAGCACTGGGATCCTCTCAAGAACAGGGCCAGTAGGCCTTCAACTTCCCCATTTTAGAAGGAAGTGCTTTCTCACACTTGACCTTGAGCCTGCTTTTCAGCAGCTTATAAGGATAAATAAAGGCTGCTACAAGTGAGTCCCAGGATTTGAGTGTCCCTTATTAAGAGTGATAGTTGACCATGGAATTATCCCAGGAAATCATGTTTATGCATCAAGAATCTAGTTCCAATAAAGTTCATCAACCATGAAAACATCCAGATCCTCTTCCTGAACGCTAGCTTCAGCATTTCTGGGTGTGGCAGGTTTGTAACAAGATGAGAACTTGGTGAGGCTGAACTCTCTTGTCACTATGCTTTCGGTTGGAGGATGGGCACAAGGAGACCCTTGGGTGGTTTGAAAGCAGAAAGCAGCAGCGCTCTCACAGCTCACACAGGTGGTTGCACATCAGTTCACTCACCTGTGGGCCTGAGGCTGCAGCTGGGCCTGAAGCTATTCCACCTTCCCCTTGTCTGACTCCTGGGCTAGGTGTGCACTTAGTTCTGTAACAAAGGGCCCCAAGTCTGCGGGGCATCCACACCCCTGCAGTTCTTCTGTGGTTGAACACTGATGGGTGCTGGGTCCACATCGCACAACATAAGGAATCTCAGGGCATGGCTGCAATAAAGCCTCTTCTAAGTTCTCTTGGGCAGTTCCATCCCCAGGATGCTCTTTTTTTCACAATTATGATGTTCCGCATGGAGCATTTCAGTTCTGCCTCATGGCCTAAATTCGCATGCTTCCACCAATGCAACAAATAGGCACTGAGCATCTAATATCTAATATAGCTCAGTCACTTATCAGGTTCTGGGAATACAGTGATGAATGATGCAGGTAGACATAGTCTACAGGTAACTGATAATGCATGGTGAGAGGTAACAAAGGGATACAGGTTTCATGATGGGGAATGAGAGAGAATGACTGCTACTTCCTAGAAAAGACCGGAAGTTAGGGAGGACTGTGGGCCATAAGTGACAAGTTCATCAGGCATTAGTATTCTTTGAAATAGAAAAATCTAGCAGAGCAAGATAAACCTGTTAAATGAAGTAGGGTGCATCGGAGGAGGAGTTGGTTGTAAAGTGATTGAAGATACTAATTCTCTCTTATACGTGAAATTGCCAGCTGTTCATCCAGGTCTGGGAGAGAATTCTAGGTTTGAAGTGGAGATGTGGATGCTTCCAGCACAGGGTGGGGATGGAGTCATGGACAAAGACCTCAACCCAGCAGCAAACTGCAGGAACCACAGCCAATGTGACTGCAGCTCCTCCTTGTGGCTCAAAGGATCCATGGCCTCCATTCATCCTGGGGCTGACTCCCAGGTCCAGACTCTGCTTGCTTCATGTCTTGTCTCATGCTCTCATCATGTGCTCTCTTAGTGCCCCAGATACAAGGGGCCCACCTGTGCCTTTCATTTGGAGATCACATGGGACTGTCCCTGCCCTCAATGCTCTGTGCTGGCAGTGAAGGAGAAGGAAGGTCAGCTCACATTTATGGGACTTGGCATTGGTGGGTCTCCTGTTCTCTGTGCCCATCTTGAATGCAGTCATATGTCCTATTGATACTACCTCCAGAAGGTCCCTCGGCTGCTCCAGGGATCATTGCTGCTGCCCTAGTCTAAGCCACCATGATATTTCCATGGGGCTCTACTATGGCCTCCTCACCATCTCCCTGCTTCCAAAGGTGGGCCCCTATGATTAACGCACTGGGCAGCATGAGAATGAACTCTTGTTATTTGCAACAACATTAGAGGGTATTATGCTGAGTGAAATAAGAGAAGGACAAATTCTGTATGGTTTCACTTATATGTAGAACCTAAAAACAAACCAAACCAACAAAACAGAAACAGAATAATAGAAACAGAGAGCAAAGGCAAAGTTACCATAAGGGAGGGGGTGGGGGTGGGTGAAAAGTGGAAGGGGAATATAGTCAATGATATTGTGGTAAATGTATATGGTGACAGTTAATTGCTAGAATTTGTGGGGTATAAAAAGTACACATTTTTATGCCTTTGTAAGGTATAAAAATGTCAAATCACTGTATTGTATACCTGAAACTAATTTAACCAATATAATATTATATACCAACTATACTTAAATTGAGAAAAAAACTTATGCATTGTTAATTCCTGGAATTTTCTATTAAATATTTTCACTCTGTGGTTGACTCTGGATAACCAAAAAATTAATTAAAAAAATAGATCTGATAATTCCCCTCCCCTGCTTAAAACCATATAGTGGCCTCCATCACACTGAATACAAACGGTCTTCACTCTGGCAGGGAGGCCTTGCATGGTGGCTGCCTGCTGCTTAGAAGCCTCAGTATCTCTGAGCCTGGAAGAGCACACGCTTGGCCACACTGGCCTCCTCTCTCCCTGGAGCAGACTGCTGTCTCCCGCTCAGGCCCTCATGCTTCTGAGGGACCTGCACAACCTCTTCTCCTAGCTCATGGAAAGGCTTTTCTCATTCGTGAAATCTCAGCTGAAATGCTTCTTTCAGATGAGCTGTCCCCTTGCTACCCAACCCAAAGGAGCCCCACACCTACCAGTCCCGCACCTTCACTGCCATGCTTTCTACCATGACCCTGAGTGCCTTGTTCATGCATGTGTCCTTGTTGAGCTGCTGTGCTCCACACGCCAAGGGGAGTTTATGAAGACACATATGTGCCTTTCTCTTCTTTGTGTCTCCATTGCTTAGTTCCATGCTTGGCACACAGAGCTGCTCAAAATTGCTGCCATTGTGTCTGCTGTTGGAAGGTAGTGGTGTGTGTGTGTGGAGAGTCACATCTGAGGAAGATTTGATTTGATAGTGTATCAGCTTGGGTTCTACTATTTTCATATTCATCCCAACTTAGACACGGCACTAATACTTTTCGTTTGGGAAGGCAGCACAGTGCTTCTTTCTGTGGCTTGGTCACCCTCTCCATTTGCTTGGTGACTGGGTTACTATCAGGTTTTGCTGCCCCTCCCTCTATTTTCAGTTCCATTTCTATGAGAAACTAAATTTTTATTTGTTTTATTCAGGAGAATTCTTTTGGGATATAATCACAGCAGTAGAATTTCTGGGTCAAAACTGTGAACAATTTTAAAGGTTTTATTGCATAGCAACAGATTTCTCCTTAGAAACACTGAAGCCATTTGCTCTGCCACAAGCAGCATGCACTGTGCTTGTCCCCAGTCTCGCAAACCCTGAGCTCTTCCTACCACTCAGACTTGTTTTGCTAATGCAGGTTTGCTGGTCACCGGTAGGCACTTCACAAGGGCTGAGTCACATAGCAGAGTCACTGTGTTACAGGTCCGGCTCGGATTCCCACAATTCTATAAATGTGATTTTGTCAGAGCCTGTACTTTCTAGAATGTTTTAAGCCACAGAAGACAGGAAGAGCAATGCAAACTGCCTAATGTCAGGAAGCAGATGTGTTGTTTAGGTCACTGCTCTGTCATCAGGACCCGGCTCCATCACAACCGCTCTCTTGGCTTTGCTTTCCTCCTGGTCTACTTGAGGCCAGGAAACTGCTGAGCAGGCCCGAGCTCCACTTCTGTCTATGACAACACCCCGCTGAGGATGAGCCTTAATGTCTAGTGACACTTTGTTAAGATAAGGGGATTTTAAAAAATAACTTCTCTCCACTTCCAGATTTATCCACTTACGTCTCATTGGACTGAAATGGGTTTCTTGCTAACTCCGGAGAGAACTACTGTAAGGTGAGGGTGTTATTGCATGCTGCGTTCCCATGGTGCTCCCCACAGCCCTGCCCTGGGCTGATGTGTGGGGAGTTGCCAGTTAGGTCCATGGCCCTGGAGCAGAGGTTGGCCTGAAATGTCCGGAAAGAAAACAGTTAGGGAGGGGAAATAGATACTGCGTAAACCAACAACAGTTTGCAACAAAACACAATATAAACGCGTTCACTTTAAGGAGGCTCCCAGAGACCGAGATAGCAGCTGCTGGAATGATGTACAATAGGGAACAGCACTGTCGAGGGAAATGTTCTATCGAACAGCCCAAACGTCTCCTCCTGCTTGTTAAGGAGTGTGCAGCACAATGCCACAGTCTACTTCAAAAACAGCAACATTACAAGTCTGGATGGGGTTAATGGCCTGTCTCCCTGAGCGGTGGGAGCCATCTCCCCTGCTGGTCAGAGCTGCCTGCTCAGGGACAGGAAATGATAGGTCCCGACTAGGGAGTTTCTTTTTTAGGAGCAGTGCGTAGAAACTGACTTCCCAGAGACGACATACAAGTTAAAGATTCCCCATCCAGTAATACAATTTTCAAGAAAACAAACACAATGGCGAATCTTAGGTTTCAGCTTTGAAAGCCATTGACTTCTTTTTAAATTCTTAATTGTTTAAAGGATTACATAAGTCTCCTTCCCCTCCAACCCCGGATCTCTCCCTAGCTGTTCCCATCCCTCAGCACATGCCCTCACCCCTCTAGTGCAAGAGGCTGCAGGCTGGGCTGAGGCTCTTCCCCGATGCCCCCATACATGAATTTCATGCACTGGGCCTCTAGTATCTATCCTATCTAGTAAAAGAGTAATATGCAAATTAATTATCACTCCATCACAAAGAAGCCGTGGCTGCAGAGCTAGAGTGAGCAGGAGGCTAGAGTTGCCCCCAGCGATGGAGGAAACCCAGCTTCCTGCCTGCTCTGTCAGCCCTGAGATCTGCGCAAGTCTACAAGTTTCAATTATAGAAGATAAATAAATCCCAGATACCTGCTTCCAGCCCGTGGTGTGGCCAGCCTGAAAACGGCCATCAGCCCCTACCTAGGCTGGCCAGGCACCCCAGCGGGAACCCCCACCCACCCTGAAGGGGCTGTGGCCAGCCTGAAACCAGCCCTCAGCCCCTCACCCTGGCTGGCCAAGCATTCCAGCAGGGGCCCCCACTCTGAAGGAAGTGTGGCTAGCCTAAAAACAGCTCTTACCCCCTCACCCAGGCTGGCCATACCCCCATGGGATGAGGGTCCCCACTGGGAGGCTTGACCAGCCTGCCAGGCTGGCCACAGCTCCTTCATGGTGGGGGTCCCCACTGGGGTGCCTGGCCAGCTCCTCAGCAGTGCTAAGGATGTCCGACTGCAGCTTAGGCCTACTCCCTGCTGGCAAGTGGACATCCCCCGAAGGCCCCCAGGCTGCCAGAGGGATGTCTGACTTCCAGCTTAGGCTCAATCCCCTGGGAAGCGTGCCTAAGCCAGCAAGTGGACATCCCCAAGGAGTCCCAGACTGCGAGAGGACACAGGCCAGGCTGAGGGACCTCCCTTCCTCTGAGTGCACAAGGTTTTGTGCACCAGGCCTCTAGTATAAAATAATAAATAACATTAGAAGTGGTCAAATGTGAAAATAAATATAAAATAATTTTTCTTGTTTAATGAAAATTTCTTAATAATTGATTGTTTAAAGCAAAAAATTGTGTTATGTATTTTATGTAGAAGTAAATTGTGTGAAAACAATAGAAAAAAGGCAAGGAGAAAGGAGATGGAAATATACTGCTGTAAAGTTTTTACACTTTATGTGAAGAGCTACAAGGTTGTTTGAAGGTAGGTTGCATACTGTAAAGCCAAAAGCAACTACTTAAAACACAAAATGAATATGGATAGCTAATAAATCAACTAAAGAAATAAAGTAGTAAAAACTATTATGTGTGAGCATGAGCACATACACACAAAGGTTAGAATTGTAAGTTTTATATGTTTAGAAATTTTCCGAATATAGAATTTCAATGAGTGACGAGCACATTTGTTAAAATATAAAAATGAAATATCTTCTCATTCATGTGTAGGCACTGATGTTTGACTCCAGGAATTATGGAAATATCCAAATTCAATTTCTTCAAATACCTCTGCATAATCGGAATGAAAAGTGATACTGTGATGAATTATACACAACCAATGATGACCTTCTTCATTTAGATCCATAAATCTTTGTGAGCCATCTTCTTCAGATCTTATAGGCATTGAACCCAAGATTAAAGGAAACTGAATTTAGAATCAGATTTTGAATTTCTATATCATCAAGACTGAAAAAATATTTCAAAATAATAATTCATATTCAAACACATTGTTTATATTAAAATTTTATTATTAATGATAATATTTACTGTGTGAAAATGTTTTATGTATATTTAATATACAAAATACATTTTTAAAAATATAAACATTGGTTATATGATTTTCATATCATTGTGTCTACTTTTTATTATTATGTGATCTGTAATGTATATAATTTCATATCTATCCACATATTTTTATAACTACAATTAATTCTTTTATTTATTATAATAATTCCTTCTACATAAGTAATATATATGCATACACAGTCTAAAAGTACATGTAAGTATAGTATGTGCTTTATATATCACATATTAGTAATTTTAGAAATTAGTATAATTTAATATTAATAATTTGGAGAATACAATAAATAAACAGTGAGGTGTTAATGGATGGGGGGGAGTCAGTTTCACAGCTTGGACCTTCTGCTCTGAGAGTCCATGAACTGAGTGGCCACGCTGAGCTCAGACAGCCTTGCATGGACTGAGACCCAAAGTCAGCCCTTCCGAGTTGAGAGAAAGTGCCTCTTTCTGCTTTTACTTCAGAAAATGCCTTTGATCCATGCCTCTTAGCCTTTGTTAGTATGCATTAGTGTTTCCAACTATGACTAGTTTACTACTCCAATACTGATGCTCACATTTATATAACATTTAATAATTCCTAAATATGATTTTAAAGGACTACACATTTTAACTCCTTCAGAAAATCCCAAGGTGGAGATGCAGAGATATTGTCCCTACTTTAGAGATGAGCGGACTGGCACACAGAGTTGATTTGTTCTGATGGTGTGCTTGTGCTAAAGCAGCCTTCTATTGGCATGGTAGATAAATGAAGCTGGTTAAATAAGCTTGACAAAATAGTTTTGCATGGATTGTCATAAGTTAGATTAGAATATAATGTTCTTTTTTTTTAGCCTTACCATCATTTTCACAATCAAAACCATATTTGCTTCATAAAAACATGTAAGCAAATTAGCCCTAACCTTTTAAATTTACTTTGAAATAGTCTGTATAATATAGGAATTATTTGGTCCTTGATAGAAAAAAAATCCAGAATAAATTAATGCCAGTTGGTGTGTGTGTGAGCACGCGCGTGTGTGTGTGCATGTGTGCATACGTGTGTGTATTAACACACAACTAATTGACATGCTCTGAGACAAATGCATTGATCTCGAATAATGATGGAAAAAGTATAACTACTCCCTACATGTAACGCCATACAACTGAGGAATGTCAAGGCAGCTTTGGTTTATTGGGTGACTGATCATTTTGATGCCCACTAGCTTTTAATCATTAGTTCTCCTCTAGCCAATGGTTTATTGAAGGTATAAATACATTGGATCAATGTTTCTAATCATCAGCTTTAGAAATAAAGCAGCAACAGCAACGTGTTTTTTTCATTAGCATCTATTAGGCAACTACTTGTGTGCCCAGCACTGTGACCACTGCTAGGGAGCTAGCAATGGGAGGAATAAAACTAGGGGCAGCAGTTCACAGAAGGGGAACAGCCTTACAAGGAGATAACGCCGGTTCACAGTTCCCGATGACATTCTAGCTAGTGGTATGGGAATATAGCTATGGATTCAATAAGGACTCCATAAAGGGGACATATTTAAGTTGTATCCTCAAGATGAAAAATAATTTCTTCCCCATGAATTAAGCAGCAGGCATTGAAAGATGTTGGATTGGTAACAGACAGGGCACTCATAGGGACAGTCAGGTTAGCATGACTGGAGCTGCTTGCTGGAGATGAAGATGGACGGCCAGCTGGGATCCATTCATAAGCTGTTTAGCATTTATCCTATAGGAAAGAGGACACAAATTAAGCTAATTTCCATAATCAGATGTTCTTCAGTCAACAAAAAGGTATGTTAAAGGCCACTTGTGTCAGGGACCAGGCAAGACTAGAGATGGAGCAGTAAAAACAGAAATGCATTCTGCCCTTTGGTGCTTACAAGGACGCTGAGTCCAGGTGCTGTGTCCCATGTCCTGACAATGGAGGAGGAATTGTGGGGCAGATGCAAGAGCACTTAGCAGATAGTTAGATGTTGCAAGTGGAAGAAAGGGAGAAAGGGGATTTCTGCTGGGAGGTGAACTGGATAGTGACACTGCTGAGACCTGCGCAGAAAGAGGCCGAAGGGAAGAGGAAGATGCCTGTCTGGCCATTGACATGGTCTGAAACCTTTTATTATGTCTGAATACACAATGGGCCTAATTAAATAACACTTCTTATCAACAAATTGTCAGATGAAATGTCACCTCCTCTAAGAGGGCTTCTCTGACCACCTTAGTACAAAAATTCTCGAATTAGACACTTTCCATTCCATCACTCTGTTTATTTTCTTCACACTCCCCCTATCTAGGGTTATTTATCTGTTTGTTCACTTCGTTTTCCAACCAAAATGTGAACGCATGAGCAAAGGGAAGTGGCCTGTCCTTTGCTTTTCCACATGAGCCTGTAGAGCAGCAGTTCTCAACCTGTGGGTCGAGACCCCTTTGGGGGTCGAACGACCCATTCACAGGGGTCGCCTAAGACCATTGGAAAACATATATATAATTACATGTTGTTTTGGGATCAATCACTATGCTTTAATTATGTTCAATTTGTAACAATGAAATTGGGGGTCACCACAACATGAGGAACTATATTAAAGGGTCGCGGCATTAGGAAGGTTGAGAACCACTGCTGTAGAGGGAGCATTATGGGCTCCCACGGCGTTTGTGTCCAGGTTTGAAACGATGAGCATGGAGAGGGCTTAGGTTAAAGGAGGGTCCTGTGCAGGCTCCGGGTGAGTGAGTGCTGCTGTTAGTTAGTCGCTGAGACACATGCTCAGTCTGTCGATGTCGCTCCCACCTCCCCCTCCTCCTCAAGGTGAAGGTGATGTGCAGAGCAAGGCGCCTGGGAAGCCTCACTGGGAGGCACAGACCTCGGTGCCGCCCCTGCATGGCAGGTGCTGTTCCGGGTCCTTCTGTTCTGAAGGACATACCTGCTCCCATACCTATCCCCAGGCTCTCCAGGACACACTGTGGGAAAGGCGACCGTGACAGGTTGGCCTTTCATAGCTTTACCCACCCCAAACAAAAGGAAAGCCCTGCTTGCCACCAGTTCCCAAATATGTGAAGAAAGACTTGGATTAGCTTGGCTTCCATCTGTTTCCAACTTGTGATGCAGTCCCCTGTGATCAAGGAAGGCAGCACTGGCAGCAGTGTGACTGCATCTGGCTTGCCTAGACTGATCCTACATGCATCTTCATCCTGTTCTGATGATTAATAGCACCTCTTCTCACTCCCCGAAAAGCTCTAGTTTGGATAATATCTGAGGGTTGCTCCAGTCATAGGAACTAAGTGGCTCCTGGGGTCTCTGTGTGGTTGGGGATCAAGCCCTAGAAACACGCACAGAAGATGACCAAAAGGAGGGTGAACCATTCAGGAGCTGACTGCCTGCATGTTTGTTCATCCATGCCACCCTGGTCCTCTTCCAGACACAGTGTCTGAGCCCCACAGCAGGCCCTGCCCATATCCCGATCGCCCAGGGGGCTGGTCACTGACTCCCTCCCTCTTCTCTTGGTGCCACAGCAGCTGCTGGATGGTAAATCACACACCCAGGCCCCACCAGCGCCGGCTGCCGACTGTATCCCTCACTGTCAGGCCGACTTTCCATGGAGCAGTGAGTCCGTCTCCCCTGAGCAGTGCCTGGTCAGGATCCCCTCACACCTTCTCTCAGGCATGAGGAGGGTTTTGAGATTCTTAGAGAAAAACTGAGAAGTAGTTGTAAGGCATCATGCAGGTCACCACTCACACTTTCATCTAATCCCTTACCCTCAATGCGTGTGCCTAAGGGCAGCTCAGAGTTCTGGGTGGAAGCCCACGCTCTCCCTGGACACAACAGAAACAGAACCGTCAGGATAGGGAGCGACCATGGGCACCGCCCACCAAAGAGAGAAAACCAGAAGTCCTGAGGCACTGACAGCTTTGCTTGATCAAAATTTTAAAAAAATCTTCCATTCTCACCTTTTATTTCACATTCTCGTGGTTTGTATTTTTGCTCTCTCTCGTTTCATCCTTCATGCCCTTTTTATCTGCCTCTTTGCCATCACGCCTTCACCATCTCTCCCGCTCCCTTCCTCCTCCCTCCACTTCTCCCCTCCCCTCCACACTCTCTCTCTGCCCCCTCCAGCTTGACGAACAGAGACTGTGTACAGCTCAAGCGGACTTGCCGCTGGACATAACTGCTGCTTGTGGGGGACACACTCCTGGCTCTCAGGACGCGGCTCTGCCTCGCTGAGGGCCATGGCCCCACATGGGTTAAGTTAAATGAGTGCCTCAGAGACAGGTTAGGAAGAAGTTCCGTGGCCCAGGCAGTGCTGTCCTTCCACACGCTGCTCTTGGGTTCCAGGACTAAGGGCCGGAGTGTCTGTGGGGCCTGCACTTCCTGCCGCTGGGCCTTCCATGGAGCTGCTTCCCGGCTGAACACCGGCTCGGGCTGATATTCGGGATGTGCTTAGCCATTGCCCGGACGGATATAAGCTAGTGCAAGGCCAGCAGAGACCACACGTTGCCACTCCATAATTTCAGAAAAATGCAAGAGAGTGAGCACCGAAACTCGCTAACTTCTATGGGGGTAGGAAAGGGATTACTTTGGAAACTCTAAGGAGACATTTACATTTTCCTCAGTAGTAAAAGCTATAATCCCAGGCTTCATGGTTGAATTTTAAAAAGTAATTCATAATATATTTTTCTTTCATGTTACAGTAAATTTCTACATTTAATACTTTGAATGTGGCTTGTGCTTTAGTTCTTAGTCATGGTAAATGCCAAATTATATTTTTTATGTTCTGAACACTTAGAATGTGTGGTTGCTATGGCACACCTGGGGTCCATGATCAGATGAGGCACATTTTCTGCCACACAGAGAGATTATATTCTGTTGACTGAATATAAAAACAAATGAATCAATGTGGACTTTAGGTTACAGTGTTTCTGAAACTTTAAGAGGGTCAATATGGCTGAAATGAGATGAATAGGGTCTTTTATAAAATTAAATTTATTGGTATAACATTGATCTACATGACCATACAGGTTTCAGGTGTGGGTTCCATGTTACAAGATCTGTATATTGCACCGTGCACCCACCACGAAGAGTCAAATCCTCTCCTGTCACCATATATTAGGTCCCCTTCTCCCCCTCCCCTTCCCTCTGGCAACCACCCCACTACTGTTTGTGTTCACGAGTTTCAGTGTTATATCCTACATATGAGTGAAATCACATGGTTCTGAGTTTTTCCTGACTGAATTTTTTCAATTAGCATAATGTTCTCAAGGCTCCTCCATGTTGCTGCAAATGGCACTATTTTACCCTTTCTTATGGCTGAGTAGTGTTCCATTCTGTATATGTGCTGCATCTTCTTTATCCAGTCCTCTATTGTGGGACACTTTGGTTGTTTCCATGTGTTGGCTACCGTGAATAATGCTGTAATGCACATAGGGGTGCATATATCTTTGTGACTACATGATTTTTAGTTTTTCGGGTATATACCCAGGAGAGGAATTGCTGGGTCATATGGCATCTTTAGTCCTAATTTTTCGAGGAATCTCCAGACTGCTTTCCATAGTGGCTGTACCAGTCTACAGTCCAGGGGTCCTCAAACTACGGCCTGCTGGCCACATGCAAATACAAATATTGTATTTGTTCCCATTTTGATTTTTTTACTTCAAAATAAGATATGTGCAGTGTGCATAGGAATTCGTTCATAGTTTTATTTTAAACTATAGTCCAGCCCTCCAACGGTCTGAGGGACAGTGAACTGGCCCCCTGTTTAAAAAGTTTGAGGACCCCTGCTACAGTCCCACTAGCAGTGAATGAGGGTTCCCCTTTTCCACCTCTCTAACCCTTGTTATTGCTTGTCTTATAGATAATGGCCACTCTAACAGTTGTAAGGTGGTCTCCATTATAGTTTTGATTGGCATTTCCCTAATTGCCAGTGAGATTGAACATTATATATATACTGTTTGTATGTCTTCTTAAGAGAGGTGTATTTTCAGGTCCTCTGCCCACTTTTTGATTGGATTGTTTGTTTGGTGTTGAGTTTTATGAGTTCTTGATATACTTTGGAAATTAAACCTTTGTCAGAACTACTGTTTGCAAATATCATCTCCCATCTGCTTGTCTGCCTCTTTGTTTTGATGTCAGCTTCTTTTGCTTCACAGAAGTTTTTTAGTTTTATATAGTCCCATTCATTTATCTTTGCCTTTACTTTCCTTGCTTTTGGGTTCAAGTTCTTAAAACGTTCTTCACAAGCAAGGCCTATAAGTTTGGTGCCTATATATTTTCTTCTATGTAACTTATTGTTTAAGATCTTATATTTAGGTCTTTGATCCATTTTGAAATAATTTTTGCACATGGGGAAAAACTGTAATCAGTTTCATTCGTTTGCATGTGGCTTTCCAGTTTTCCCAGCACCATTTATTGAAAAGATTATCTTTACTCCATCATGTGTTTTTGGTTCCTTTGTCAAAAATTATTTGTCCATATACATGTGGTTTTATAGCTGGGCTCTCTATTCTGTTCCATTGCTCTGTGTGTCTCTTTCTCTGCCAATACCATGCTGTTCTGATGATCGTAGCTCTCTAGTGTAATTTGAAGTCAGGTAGCACTGATCTTTTTTTCTCAGGATTGCTTTGGCTATTCAGGTCTTTTGTGGTTCCATATAGATCTGATTTCTTGTTCTATATATTGAAAATTGACATTGGGATTTTGAAGGGAATTGCATTAAATCTGTATATTGCTTTATGTAGTATAGCCATTTTAACCACATTGATTCTTCCAGTAAATGATCACAGGATAAATTTTTCCATTTTGTTGTGTCTTTTTCAATCTTTTTCAAAATGCTTTGTAATATTCAGAATATAGGTCTTTCGTGTTCTTTAAGTTTATTCCTAGGTATTTTATTCTTTTGGTTGTAATTACAAAAGGCATTTTTATTTTCATTTCTTTTTCTGAAGTTTTGCATGAAGGCAATGGAGTTTTGCACATTGATTTTATATCCTACAACTTGACTGTATTTGTTTATTGTTTCTAATAGTTTTGGGGTGGAATCTTTAAGATTTTCTATATACAGAATCATGTCATTCACAGAAAGTGGCGGTTTTAATTCTTCCCTCCCTATTTGGATGCCTTTTATTTATTTCTCTCACCTTATTGCTCTGGCTAAGACTTCCAGCACTATGTTGAATAAGAGTGGTGAGAGTTGCCTTAGCCAGTTTGGCTTAGTGGATAGAGCATTGGACCAAGACTAAAGGGTCCCGGGATCAATTCTAGTCAAGGGCACATACCTTGGTTGCAGATTCCCTGGCTTTGGTTGGGGTATTGCAGGAGGCAACCAATCGATGTGTCTCTCTCACATCAGTGTTTCTGTTTTCCCCTCTCCCTTCCACTCTCTCTAAAAATCAGTGGAAAATTATCCTCAGCCGAGAACTAATAGAAAACAAAAAAAGAGTGGTGAGAGTTCCTGATCTTAGAAGGAAAGCTTTCAGTTTTTCACCATTGAGGTGTTCAGGTACTTCAGTATATTCATGTACTTTCCTTCTATTCCTATTTTATTGAGTGTTTTAATCATAGAGGGGTGTTGTATCTTATCAAATGATTTTCTGCATCTATTGATAAGATCATATGATTTTTAGCCTTTCTTTTTTATGTGGTATATTACATTGATTTATTTGTATATGTTGAACCATCCTGTGTCCCTAAAATGGTCCCCAATTGATCATGATTTTTTTATGTACTGTTGTATTCAATTTGCTAGTATTTTATTTAGGATTTTTACATCTGTATTCATCAGAGATACTGGTCTGTAGTTTTCTTTCTTTTTATTTATTTTTTTTGTTATCTTTGCCAGGGTTTGGTATCAGGGTTATGTTGGCCTCATAAAATGTGTTAGGAAGTATTGCCTCTTCTTTAATGGTTTTTGTAAGAATTTGAGAAAGATCAGTTTTGAAAAAGAGAAAATCTTAAGTACACAAAATTTGAGAAGAACAGCTTTTAAATCTTCTTTGAACATTTGGTAGAATTCACTGGTGAAACCATCTGATTCTGGACTTCCATTTTTGGGGAGGTTTTTGATGGTAGTTTCAATTTCCTCACTGCTGGTGGGTCTATTTAGATTTTCCAATTCTTCATTATTTAGTCTAAGAAGGTTCTATATTTCTAGGAGCTTATCCATTTCTTCTAGGATTTTTGATTTGATGGCATATAGTTTGTCATAATATTTTTGTGTGATCCTTTGTATATCTGTGGTGACTTCTCTCTCATTTCTGATTTTGTTTATATTGGTCTTTTCTCTTTTTTTCCTTAGTGAGTCTAGCCAAGGGTTTATCAACTTTATTAACCTTTTCAAAGAACCAGCTCTTTGTTTTATTAATTTTTATATAATCTTTTGTTCTCTATTTCATTGACTTCTGCTCTAATTTTTATTATTTCCTTTCTTCTGACTTTGGATTGTTTTTGTTCTTCTTTTTCTGGTACTTTAAGATGTGATATTAGGTTGTTTACTTGGTGTTTCTTTTGTTTCTTGAGGTAGGCCTGTAATGATATAAAGTCCTCTCTTATTACTGCTTTCATTGCATCCCAGAGGTTTTTATTTTAAATTTTTTTTTGTTTTTTTTGTTAATCCTAACCCAAGGATATTTCCCATTCATTTTTAGAGAGAGTGGAAGGTAAGGGGAGAGACACACAGAGAGAAACATCATTGTGAGAGACACATCAATTGGTTACCTCATCCCTGCCCCAACCAGACCGGGGATTGAGCCTGCATCCGAGGTGTGCGCCCTTGACTGGAATTGACCTCAGGACCCTTCAGTCCACAGGCCAACATTCTATCCCCTGAGCCAAACTAGCCAGGGCCCAGAAATTTTGATATACTGTATTGTCATTCTCATTTATCTCTTTATATCTTTCGATCTCTCCTTTTATTTCTTCTTTGACCTACTCACTTTTTAATAGTATGTTGTTTAATCTCCATGTATTTGTGGGTTTCTTTACTTCCTTTTTGCAGTTGATTTCTAATTTCAAGGAATCATGGCCAGAGAATATAATAGGTATAATTTCAATCTTCTTGAATTTATTGATGCTACTTTTGTGACCCAACATATGGTTTCCTCTTTAGAATGTTCATGTGCACTTTAGAAGAACGTATAATCTGATGTTCTGGGATGAAAGGTTCTGTAAATGTCAATTATGTCCATTTGGTCTAGTGTTTCATTTAAGGCCAATATTTCTTTATTGTTGTTCTATTTGGATAATCTATCTAGAGCTGTCAATGGAAAATTAAGGTCCCAAATTATGATTGTGTTTTGATCTGTCTCCCCCTTTATTTTTGTGAGTAGCTGTTTTATATATTTCCATGCTCCCTGGTTGGCTGCATATATATTAAGAAGTGTTATGCTTTCTTGATGTCATGTCCCCTTTATCATTACAAAATGTCCTTCTTTGTCTCTTGTTATCTTGAAATCCATTTTGTTAGGTGTAAGTATGGCTTTACCTGCTTTTCTGTAGATACTAGGGGCCCAGTGAACAAATTCGTGCACCTTGAAAGGAACTGTGGGCCATGAGGCTGCGGTGGGCACAGGGGTGGGTCAGCCCCTCCTCTGCACCCCCACCCAGCCCCTACTGCTGTGGCCCCTGGTCCCCTCTCTGCCGGCAGTCCCCCTCCTGCTGTCTCTGCTCCTACACACTGAGCCCCGCTTGCACCCACTGACAGCACCAGAGCCACCCCTGGAACCCACTGCCAGTGCTGGCCCCACTCGCACCTGCAGCCGGTGCAGGAGCCACCACTTGCACTTGCTGCCAGCACCCAGCACTGGTCCCGATTGCTCGATGCCATCAGTGGGTGTGAGTGGCAGCTGCTGCCCTGATCACCCCTCAGGAACAGAGGGAGGTGGAGAAGCCCTCGGGGCTGTTGGGGCTGGCAGCTGCCACTTGCACCTGCTGACAGTGCTGAGTGATGGGGACTGGTGCCGGGTGCCAGCAGCAGGTGCAAGAGGTGGCTGCCAGCCCTGATTGCCCCTCAGGAGCCGGGGGAGGTGGAGAAGCCTTGTGGGGTAATCAGACCCAGCAGCCGCTGCTCGCACCTGCTGACAGCACAGAGCGATGGGGACTGGTGCCGGGTTCCAGCAGTGGGTGTGAGTGGCGGGTGTGAGTGGCAGCTCCAGCACTGGTTGTGGGTGTGAGCAGGGCCGGCACTGGCAGTGGGTGTGAGCAGCAGCTCCAGCGCCAGTATCAGGTGTGAGCAGGGCTGGCACCAGCAGCACATGCAAGTGCCAGGTGGGACCACAGCACGCAAGAGCAAAGAATTTTCAGTAACCACCAGAAATTTACCCCAATGACAGCAACCAGCACCCCACCTTGGTCTGGCACCCCTGCTCACCTGCTCCACCATCCAGCCGCAGCCAACGTCTGCCATTTTCCATGCACGCCCCCTGGTGGTCAGTGCACATCATAGCGACCTGTTGTTCAGTTGTTCTGGTTATTCCTCCATTCGGTCTATTTGCATATTAGCCTTTTACTATATAGGACTATTTGCTTGGAGAATCATTTTCTAACATTTTACTTTGAATCTATCTTTGGTTGGGTTTTGTTTTTTTATCCACTCTCCTATTCTATGCCTTTGTATCGGTGAATTCAGACCATTTGCACTTGGGATAATTATTAATGTATGAGGATTTTCTTTAGCCATTTTATATTTTGTTTTCTAGTAGCTTTGGGTCTCCATTGGTTGTTTTCCTTTGTGTTTCTGTTTGGTGGTATTTCATACTTCTTTTCTCTGTTTCCTCTGTTGTAAAGCTACGTGTCCTGGTTTGGGTATTTTTGTGTGTAGGTACCATTAGGTTTATAAAAAATGAAGTTGCATATATACAGTAGGTCTTTTTCTTTTGAGTTCATCTGATCTTCATGCTCCTTTGCTATTACAGACCTTTACTCTCTCCACTTCTGTTTTTTTTTGTTGTCACAAATTATCCCTATTTAGGCTGTAAGGCTTTTGGTAATCTTACTCATAGTGTTGTGACCTTCAGTTCTTTGTTTCAGGTAAAATAATTCCCTTTAGTGTTTCCTGCAATTGAGGTTTTCTGGTGATAAAATCCCTCAGCTTCTGTATGTCTGTAAACATCTTTATTTCTCCTTCATATTTAAATAATATATTTTTAGTGGTCGGTAATTTCTCTCTTTCAGACATTTAAATATGTGGTTCCACTCTCTTCTTGCTTGTAGAGTTTCTGCTGAGAAGTTGACTGAATGGTCACTTCCTACTTTTCCTTGGCTGCTTTGAGAATTTTTTATTTGTCATTAGTTCTGTGAGTTTAATTTTTGACAGTTTTAATACAAAATGCATTAGAAAGGACCTCTTTGGATTGAGATAATAGGTGTTCTATTTGCTTCTTAGATTTGAGGATCTAGTTTTTTCCATAGGTTTTGGAAGTTCTCATCCACTATTTGTTTAAATAGCCTTTTTGTTTTCTGATCCCTCTCCTCCTCTTCCAGTATGCCTATAATTCTAATATTACTTTTTCTAATGAAGTTATATAATTCTCATAGAGCTATTTCATTTTTTGTTATGCTCAGGTCTCTCTCTTCTTCCTCTTCATCATTTCTAGATTCCTATCATTACTATCACTAATTTCTTCATCTGGTTAGCTGTTTTCTCTGCTCAGTAGTTCACTCTTAATCTCCTTAATTGCATGCTTCATTTCCAGAATTTCTGATTGGTGTGTTTTTTTTTTTTAAGCTTCTTTGGTAAAGTAGTTATTTTGTTCATTGCTTTGTTTTCTGAGTGCATTGAATTGCCTGTCTGTATTTTCCTGCATCTCATAGAATATTTTCAGACTGTAAGCCCAGTGGAAAGCCTCATGGCAGAGCCCTGCTCTCTGTCAGGCATCTGCTGACTCAGACACTCTTAGCTCTGCTCGCCACTTGCCTGCTGGACTGCCCCTTGCAGCTCTCTGTCCCACCTGGCCTAAGGAAGTACCTGCTACCACTGGCTTCCTCCTCTCCAGGCTGAGCCACAAGCCCCTCTTGGCGAGGCTGCATCTGCAGGCCCTCTGAACTTTCCTCCCTCCTCATGTCCCTGTTTATTTCCGGTTGCTCACCTTTTGATGTTTCAATGTGCAGATCTCTCAGGCATACCTCTATATTAAGCATGGAATTTTTGTTGAATTATAGTTAGTTAACTTATTGAAATTTCAGGGAGAGGCACTCTCATGCAGCCATTCCTCTGAAACCCTCTATGAATAGGGTCCTAATGGTATGGGATGAAGCTGGAAAAATAAATGGGTTAAGAAGGGTCATGGTAATGTGGATGAAAAGAAGCTACAGGCCAACCTGACTTGCCCAAAGGGGCCTGTGTGGCGGCCTTACAAACTCAAAGACCTAAAGTAACCACAAAGGATGTTCTGAAATGAAAAGATTTTAAAGTTAAAAAGCAGTTTATGTTTGATAGTCATGTCCTAGGCTAGCATCTTCCCTGACAAAGGGCAATCTTTACTTTAACTAAGCTTATTGTATTTTTTGCATCTACAATAACATATCTTTGGAATGCCAAAGTAATTTTCCTTTTTTTCTGGACCCTCAAAGCACAGGCACCTCTCCGCTGAAACAACAACAACAAAAAAACACATACCCTCATTATTATTGAGTTCATTGTTGGTGTTAAATCCTGCACCCACCTAAGTAAAAAGTATGTGGCTTTAATTTTACATTTTCCCCAATCTCAGAGGTTTCCCCACTTTGCTTTCTCCTGCCTCCCTCATCTATCACCAGTGGAGTTCATGTAACCCACTAACATCTCCTCATTTGATTGTGATGTACAAAACAAAGTACAAAACTGCCATTCTCTGGAGCATTATCTTAATTTGCTGAGATTCTGCTTCCTGGCGATTGTTGATATTTTGGCTCAAATAATCTCACAAAAATTCTTTACAGGTTTGAATGTTTCCTACGTGAACAGTAAGGAGTATACTTGTAGATTATATTTTAACTGTAAATAATACTTCACAATTATGGTTTCATCTTCAAGGCCAAAGTCACAAATCAAAAATTCACTGTACCTGGCTAGACTTCTGGTGCTATTGTTCCACCCTCCCAGGTCCTCTAAAAACTCTCCCTGTGGGAATCACTAATATCACCTTTAACATAATGTGACTCAACAACCACCACTTGAAAATACCTTTCAAGAGATTAATTTCAATTACTCCTTAAACTTCAAATACCTGTTTCACAAAATCTCAGCTCCCTTCTTTAATATTTACTTTCCACACTTGCTTATTAGGGCCTGGTCACCTCCTCCGATTTCTCATTCATTCTCTGGCTCTGTGATTGTGGGTAAAATCTGTCTTGTGTATGGTTATGGCTTTTTCTTCATCTAGTGCTGGGGTCGCAAAATATGTTAAAATATAAGCCGTTTCAGTTATTTTCCTTTTCCAGTCTTTACAGTTTGGGAATGTGCTATGTCAAGTATCTTGCTTAGGATCCTCTCAGAGGAACAAAACTTCTACAGTTCTTCAAACTACTGAGAAATGGCAATAGGAGGCCTGACAAGATGGACTGAGGACTTTTCCTGTCTCTTCCATCTAGATTGGTTCTGTGACCAAATCCCAAATGTTATTTAAAGTTTGCTTAATATTTCACAATGAAAGGAAACACTTGACTGCTATTTCCCAATATTCAGCATCAAATTTAGTATATCTTGGTGTTTTGTTTTCCTTATTTAATTTGTATAATTTTCATATTTACTATATTTTTAATTAAAGGAAACTTGCAGAATGTTGAACCTGTGCATTCAGTTATTCTTCATGGAGGTGTGCCTCTCAATGGGAATCTTTTAATAGCTCCACTTGAAGAAACTCTTCTGTGGAAGAGCACTTTCCAGTCAGATCAAGAGTCACTAGATGAATTTATAGATTGCTCTTGGGAGTATGAGCAGTTTAATGATGTTAATTATTCCTACCCATAAACATATATATGATTCCACTTATTTATATTTACTTAAATTTCTTTCTTCAGTGACTTATAATTTTCCATGTATAGGTCTTTTACCTCCTTGGTTGAATTTATTCCTAGTATCTTTTTTATGCAATTGTAACATGAGACTGATTTCTTAGTTCCTCTGTCTGAAGTTCATTATTGGTGGATAAAAATGCAACTAATTTCTGAATATTTATTTTGTATCCTACTGCATTACTGAATTCATTTATCAGTTCTAGTATTTTTTTTGGTGGAATCTTAAGGTTCTCTATATATAGTATCATGACATCTGCAAATGACGATAGTTTTACTTTCTCTTTTCCAATTTGGATGCCTTTTATTTCTTTGTCTTGTCTAACTGTTGTGGCTAAGACTTCAGTACTATGTTGAATAAGAGTGGTGAAAGTGGACATTCCTTTCTTGTTCTTGATCTTAAGGGAAACACTTGTAGTTTGACCATTGTGTATGATGTTGGCTGTGGGTTTTTAATATACGGCCGTTATTATGTTGAGGTATATTCACTCTACTTCCATTTTGCGGAGAGTTTTTATCATAAATGGGTGCTGGACTTTTATCAAATCTTTTCTGCATTAATTGATATGGTTATTTGTTTTTCAACCTTCATTTTGTTTATGTGGTGGGTCGCATTTATTGATTTGCAGATATTGTATGACCCTTACATTTCTGGAATAAATCCCTTTTGATCATGGCATATGATCTTTTTAATGTATTGCTTGATCCTGTTCGCTAATATTTTGTTGATGAACTTAACATCTATATTCATTAGGGATATTGCCCTATAGTTCTCTTTTTTGCAGTGTCTTTATCTGGTTTTGGAATTAGGATAATGCTGGTCTCAAAAAATGAGCTTGGGAATCTCTTCACCTCTTGAAATTTTCTGGAATACTTTGAGAAGGATAGGTGTTAGTTTTTTGAATGTTTGATGAAATTCATCTGTGAAGGCATCTGGTCCAGGACATTTGTTTTTTGGAATATTTTTTATTATTGTTTTAATTTCACTAGTCATAATCTGTTGATTTGAATTCTCTGATTCTTCCTAATTCAGGTTTGGAAGGTTGTATGTTTCTAGGAATTTATCCATTTCATCCAGATTACTTAATTTGTTGGCATATAATTATTCATAATATTATTTTACATTCCTTTGTAGTTCTCTCATCAGTGGTTACTTTTCCTTGTTCATCTTTTATTTTATTTATTTGAGTCTTCTCTTTTTTCTTTTCTTAAAATATATTTTTATTGATTTCAGAGAGGAAGGGAGAGGGAGAGAGAGATAGAAACATCAATTATGAGAGAGAATCATTGATCAGCTGCCTCCTGCATGCCCCTTACTGGGGATTAAGCCCAAAATCTGTGCATGTGCCCTTGACCGGAATCAAACCCAGGACCCTTCAGTCCAAAGGCTGACACTCTAATCACTGAGTCAAACTGGCTAGGGCTCTTTTTTTCTTGATGAGTCTGGTTAAATGTTTGTCAATCTTGTTTATTTTTTCAAAGAACCAGCTCTTAGTTTCATTGATCTTTTGTATTTTCTTTTAGACTCTATTTTCTTTATTTATTCTCTGATCTTTATTGTTTCCTTTCTTTTACTCCCTTTGAGGCTTGTTTGTTTTTATTTCTCAAGTTCCTTTAAGTTTACTTAGATTGTTTAGTTGACATTTTTATTGTTTATTAAGATAGGCCTGTAATGCTATAAATTTGGTAGTAACGAACCCTGTTAGTTTTTCTTGTCTGGAAAGCTCTTTATTTCTCCTTCAATCATAATTGATAGCCTTACTATGTAAAGTATTCTTGGTTTTAGATCCTTGCTTTTCATCACTTTGGGTATGTCATGTCAATCTCTTCTGGTCAGCAAAGTTTCTGTTGAAAAATCAGCTGACAATCTTATGGGAGCTCATTTGTGGCTAATTAACTACCTTTCTCTTGCTGCTTTTAAGATGGTCTTTTTGTCTTTAACCTTTGGCATTTTAATTATGATGTGTTTGGGCGTGTTTCAGTTCATCTTGTTTGGCACTTCCTGGACTTGTGTTTCTTTTCATTTCACCAGAGTAGGAAAATTTTCAGTCATTATTTCTTCAAATAGGTTATTAATTTCTTGGTCTCTCTCTCTCTCTCTTCTCATTTGGTTATCCTATGATTCTGGTATAGTTATACTTCTTATTTCTCCAAAGGTCCCTTAAGTTAGCCTTGCTTCAAAAATGTTTCTTTTTCTTTTTGCTGCTTTGTTTGGGTGTTTCTTGCTACCTTTTCTTCTAAATTGCTGATTCAATCTTCTGCTTCATCCAATCTTCTCTTTATTCCTTCCTTAATATTCTTCCTTTTAGATATTGTATTCTTCATTTCTGACTGGTTCTTTTATATTGTTTCTATGTCATTTTTCATGATGTTTTAGTTCTATCTAAGTTTCTTTAGCATCCTTATAATCTTCTCTTTTAACTCTATAAGTGATAGATTGCTTACCTACATTTTATATACATAGTTCTTTTTCTGGAGATTTCTATTGTTCTTTTAGTTGGGGCATCTTTCATTGTCTCCCCATTTTCCTGCCTCTTTGATTTTGTGTCTATGTCTTAGGTAGATCTGCTATGAGTCCCAGTCTTGGTCCGTTGGCCTTATAGTAGGTATCTGATGGGACCTAGTTGCTTGGTCTCCTTGATCACCTGAGCTAGGTGCTCCATGAACATTACTTGTGTGGGTTGTGTGGGCCCTCCTGTTATATTTCAGACTTGATTGCTATTTGCTCATTTGTGCATGAGCACATGAGCTCATTTGGTCAACCCTCGTGTTGGGTGACTGTGAGGATCAACTCCAACCTCAGTGTATGAGCTGCTGTTCAGGTGCTGACCACACAAAGCCGAATTTGCCTCAGCAGGGTCCGGTGCCTGCCAAGATCTCCCTTTGGATATGCTGCTTGTGAAACTAATTGGATCCTACTTTGTTGTTGTCTGAAGCTGACCTCTGGGTGTAGGTTTTGGGCCTCATGGAGCTACTCCGGTGCAGGCCAATGTCAGATACTGTCTGGCCCTGGGCAACTTGTTTGGAGCTACAAAGCAACAGTTTGTGGTTGTGTTTGCTGGACCTTTGTGTGTGTGAAGGGCCAATCTGCACACCACTGTTGACTTTTACCAGAACTTGGCTTCGGGGGAGGTCAGCAAAAGTCCTAAGATCTGCCTGCCAGGTGCCTGTTAGGCTCAGTCACTGAAACAGCCTCTGGCGAGTTGCATAAGGTAAGTTCACAGTGAGTCACCAGGCAGGGGCAAGTGGTGTTTACCAGATCTATACAGGTTCAACCTCTAACCTCTCTGCCAGTGCTCATTCTGAGATTACTCAGCAAATATCCCAGGGTACACCAAGCCTACCTTTTACCCACTGTGTGCTTGCACACCTCTGTGGGAGCGTGGAGGAGATCTCTCAGGGAATTGTTGAAGTGAGGACAGCAGAGTATCTGGCCCCACCACACAAAGTTTTGGCTATGTACAGAGAGGGCTATGCACCATTCAGGCGTGTGAGGGAAAAATGTCTCCCATCCTAGAGCCACATAACTCACTCTGTCCCAGATTCTGACCAGTCCTCGGCAAGATGAAGTTGCCTCAAGTTGGGAGCCTAGGCAGTTGGCTAGTGTATCTCCTGTGAGGAGGAGGCACCAGTCAGGTTCATAGGAAATTGGGTGCAATAACCCAAAGCCACAGAACTCAGTCACTGACACCCCTCAGTAAGCCCAGACCTCTACACTCCAGCCCAGGTAGTTGACTGACTCCTCACTAGTGCACAAGCTCTGCAGGGTGGGGTTGCAGAATGTCCAGAGTGTGGGGCTTTTGCATTCTCCAGTCTGATGCCATCAGTAGGGGTGTGCTCCACTCAAAGAAAGATGCATCTGTGGTGTCAGAGAAGGATGCAGCTCAGGGATCCTCATGGCTGCCCCTTCAGCTCCCTTTTCAGAGCCATAATCCTCAATCTTTTCTCAAGAGACTCTAGTTTTCTCCTCCCTCCCTCTTCTAGAGTCCATAGTGAATGGCTTTGAATGAGATTTTGGGTGTTGGCCCATTAAGAGGGCACCTGTGTCTTTTGCAGACAGAATCTCCACTGATTTTTACAGCCAGATGTTATATGGGTGCCTCTTCCTTACTCTAGTGCTCTGGGCTTGGGAGCCTGGCTTGGAATTGGGACCCCACACTTTTCAAGGGAACCCTTACTGCTAAAGCATCCCCCCAGAGTCTTAGTCACCTCCCTTGGGAACAGGGCCAACCAGCCCTTTTCATGCCTCCACCCTTCTTACTAGTCTTGATGTGTCTTCTTCTGAAAATCCTAGGTTATAAGACTTCTCTTCATCTAGTCTTAAGTTGGATATTCAGGTTGCTTTTTCTATAATTTAGTTTTAAGTTTGGTCTTGGGCAAAGATGAGTGTACCTTTCAAATACTCTGCCACCACCTTGAATGTCCCCAGAAATTATATTTTATTAATAAGGCAATTTAATATTATTATGGTCAAGATGGTAATATTTTAAAATATAGTAGAATTTCTAAAGTAATGAGGATGTTGAAGAGAAAAATCTCTAAGCCATAAATATTAAGAATAATAAAAGGAGTAAATAACAACAATAACAATAATATTACACAGTTTAATAAGTAAAAATGCAAATTAGGATAGAAGGAATAATCCAAATGTTTTAGCCAGCACAATAAATATGAATGATTAGAAATCCTCTGTCATGATGTTGATTTTCAGAATATTATACACAAATATATCTACACATACCCAATTTGATTAATATTTTCAAGTATTGTGTCCAATAAAACTATCAAAGAAGATTTTGAAATATTCAAAGATAATTAAATATATGTAATACAATGAAAGTAGCCAAGGCTAAGTAAAACCCAAATGCATCATACAATAGAAAGATATATGTGTAAAGAATTATGAAAATAAATTTCTTGATGAAAAGACAAAATAGCAGACAAGTGCATGAAGTAACTACAGAAGATAAACTTGAAAACAAAATTACAGAGAAAAATATTAATATAACTTTTCAAAATGGAAAAATTAAATAGGCAATAAATGTACATAGACAAAAAATGTACATAGACAAAAGGTTATCAAATAAAAACATTTGACTTGATACATTTATACAGATAATTTTGTCTTATATTAATATATATGTTGTTTTGCATTGGCAAAATTAAATATCATCCAAAATTTCAAAAAGCTGGGATTTTGTTACCCTCCTTTATTATTCATAATCTTATAGAAAATGTCAACCTTAAAATTAAATAAAATATTAATATCATTGTAATTAAGATGCTCTCCTTAAATAATACCCAAGGCAAAAGAATGTCATCAATTCAACTAAAACTACCTGAAAAGAAAAAAAAAAGTGCATGCTAAAATATATGTGACGGCAAAATATATACCTATAGAAAATTTATACCGGCATTTTTATTATTAAAAAACAGTAAAAATATATTGAGTATTTGCTTACAAAATACAATAATAGATTGCATGATGCCATTTTGGTCAACAACAGATTATATATCTGATGGTGGTCCCATAAGATTATAATGGAGCTGGAAATTTCTATCACCTAGTGACATCATAGGTGTCATAATGTAGAGCAACGCTATCTAAAACTTTTATAAATTTAGTGTAGCTTAAGTGTACAGTGTTTATAAAGTCTACTAGAGGCCCAGTGCACGAAATTCATGCACAGGAGGGTGGGGGTGTCCCTCAGCCCAGCCTGTACCCTGTTGCAGTCCTGGACCCCTCAGGGGATGTCCAACTGCCAGTTTAGGCCCCATCCTGCAGGGCCTAACCTGGCAGTCAGCCATCCCTCTCGCAATCTGGGACCTCTGGCTCTTAACCACTTGCCTGCCTGCCAGTCTGATAGCCACTAACCACTCACCTGCCTGCCTGATTGCCCCTAATAACTTGCCTGCCTGCCTGATCACCCCTAACTGCTTGCTTGCCTGTCTGATTGCCCCTAACTGCCTCTGCCTGCTTGCCTGATTGCCTCTAAACATTCTGCCTATCTGCCTGATCACCCCTAACCACTTGCCTGGCTGCCTAATCACTCCTAACCCCTCTGCCTGCGTGCCTGATTGCCCCTAACCATTTGCCTGCCTTCCTGATTGCCCCTAACCACTCTGCCCACCTGCCTGATCACCCCTAACTGCCTCTGCCTCGGCCCTCACCACAGTGGCTTCATCCAAAAGACATCTGGAATGACATCTGGAAGGTCGTTTGGCTGTCCAGTCTAATTAGCATATTATGCTTTTATTATTATAGATAGTTATGTACAGTAATGACTTAGGCCTTCACACTCACTCACCACCTACTCAGAGCAACTTACAGTCTTTCAATCTCCATTCTTGGCAAATGCCTTATAGATGTGCACCATTTTTAACTTTTATATTGTATTTTTACTGTATATTTTCTATGTTCAAATATGTTTAAACACAAATACTATTTTGTTACTATTGCATATAGTATTCATTTCAGTAAATTACTATACAATCTTGTACCCTAGAAGCAATAGATTATATCCTACTGCCTAGGTGTGTAGTAGGCTATATCGTTTTGGTTTGTGTAAGTGTACTCTATGATGTTCAAACAATGATGAAATTGCCTAGCAATACATTTCTCAGAATGCATCCCTATATTAAGCAACACATAACCATATAGAACAAAAAGCAATATAAGAACAACAAAAAAGAGAAGGAATTAATCAATATTAAGAAGTAAAATTGGAGGAACAGAAAACAACTAAGTGGTAAGACAGGACAATTAATAAAATCCTATTTATTCCAAGAAGAGTAAAATTCATAAAATCCTAACAAGCTTAATTTAGGAGAAAAAGAGAGAGAGAGACTAGAACAATACAAAATATTAGGAATGGCAAGGGAGATATAATCAAATAAATTAGAAGGTTTATTAAAATAATTATTAGAGTTTAACACTATCAATATGATGATTGAGTAAAAATGGATAATTTTCCAGCAAAAGAGGAATTTCTATGACTACCAATTCCCCCAATCCCACCCCAGATAGTAAAAATCAACTCAACTAAACTAAAACAACAGTAACAGCAACACATCAACAACAAAAAGGGGAAAAGAAATAAAAGGAATAAAAGTCACTAAAACCATAAAAGGTTATGTTGGTATAAAGTAAACAAATGCTTGAAATTCATGAAAATATATACTTTTAGACAAAAAATATAAATAAAACAAAAGGCAGAAAAAGGCACAGAAGAAGACTGCTAACATGGTGGAAGCGTTTCCAGTCTCGCCAAGCCTAAACATAGAAGATTCTGGGAGTAGGAAAGGGCCCAGTGTCCCTAAGCAATATGATTAGTTCAGACACCCAACTAGGGCAACTCGTAGACATCTGTACCATCATTCCTCTCTCCCACACAGGATGTGCCAAACTGGAAAGCAGCCTACCTGAGGGCAGAAGCTGCGAGTTTGGGCACTGGTGTCAACATGGTGTGAGTATCCAGAAATCCACACGAGAAGGTGGTACAGCCCAGCTCTGCCCTCAGGTACATCGCATAGCCTCACAGAGTGCTCCCAGTCATGCCAAATACTCTCAGGTGGAAAAATACATTCAGAAATAGAGTCACTAACTATTTAGCAAAAATCTGTACCACCATAAACAGAAACCACATTCAACCAATGGGTTACCTTATATGCGGTAGAGAAAAATGAAAGTGGTATGCAGGGTTATTTCTATGTCTTGTGGAATAAGGAATTGAAAGACTTTGTGGGTAGATGGTAATATAGATATGGATTAATGCTAGCAGTATTCTATTGGACCAATATAACTTCAAGTACATGTGTTTACAACTTAGAGCAGTGATGGTGAACCTATGACATGCGTGTCAAAGGTGACACGCGAACTCATTTTTTGGTTGATTTTTCTTTGTTAAATGGCATTTAAATACATAAAATAAATATCAAAAATATAAGCCTTTGTTTTACTATGGTTCCAAATATCAAAAAATTTCTATATGTGACAAGGCACCAGAGTTAAGTTAGGGTTTTTCAAAATGCTGACGCGCCGAGCTCAAAAGGTTTGCCATCACTGCCTTAGAGTAAACACTTGAAAAATGGATAGAATTAATAACTTACAGATCATTAGAGGAACAAAACAATGAAAAAGGTTCTTGAAGAAAATATGATAAAGATATAAAAACTAAAAAGTGGGGGAAAGAGGTAATTAGGACTCAAGATACATATAAAGCACTAAATAGAATAGAGAATATACAAATCCTATATAATAAAATCGTAGTATGCAAATTGTCCCCTCGACTGGGAGGTCATCTGGGAGTTTGACCAGTGGGTGAGGCCAGCCGGGGGAAGGGAGGAAGTACCCAGCTGGCAACCGGCAGCCACTGGGGACCCTACCAATGCACGAATTTTGTGCACTGGGCCTGTGGAGTCCTCTAGTATTTTTATGGTTTCCTGTCTATGTTTAAGTCCTTTATCCATTTTGAGTTTATTTTAGTGAATGGTGTAAGTTGGTGGTCTTGTTTCACTTTTTTGCATGTATCTGTCCAATTTTCCCAACACTATTTATTGAAGAGACTGTCTTGACTTCACTGTATGCTCTTGCCTCCTTGTCAAATATTAACTGAGCATAGTGGTTTGGGTCGATTTCTGGGTTCTCTATTCTATTCCACTGATCTATATGCCTGTTCTTGTGCCAGTACCAGGCAGTATTGAGAACAGTGGCTTTATAATATAGCATAATATCTGGTATTTTTATCCATCCAACTTTGTTCTTCTTTTTCAAGATTGCTGTGGCTATTCAGGGTCTTTTCTTGTTCCATATGAATTTTTGTACAGTTTTTTTGAGGTCTGTGAAATATGCCATTGGTATTTTAATGGGGATTGCATTAAATATATAGATTGCTTTGGATAATATCGAACATTTTAATGATGTCAGTTCTACTAATCTATGAACACAGTGTATTTTTCCATTTGTTTACATATTCCTCTATCTCTTTTTCAATGTCCTGTGGTTTTCTTAGTACAGGTCTTTTATGTACTTAGTTAAGTTTATTCCTAGGTATCTTAATTTTTTTGGTGCACTGGTAAATGAGATTGTTTTTTTGTTTGTTTCTCTTTCTGTGAGTTTATTATCCTATATAATAAAGAGGTAATATGAAAATTGACCGTCACACCCTTGCACAAGATGGCCACCCTCATGTGGTCAAATATGGCTTTCTAATTTTTTTCTCCAATTGCTGTTCAGATTGGGTGTGTTTCTCTAACCTGTCTTATAGGTTAGAGAAACCTATAACTCACTAATTCGGTCCTCCACTTCTTCTAGTCTACTGTTGAAACCTTCCATTGTGTTTTTCTATTGTACCTATATCATGTTTTATTTCCAGTTGATTCTTACATAAATTGTTGATTTTCTCATTCATCTGGTTTATGAACTGTATGACTCTTACTCTGATATATTTTTGACATATTGCATTCCTCCATTTCATTCATTTTCTGTCAATTCCTCCTTTCCTTTCCTTTTGGGGGTTGCTTCTTGGTCTCCCCATTTTTGCTCTCACCTAAGGGTCCAGGAGCTGAGTTACACAGAGCCAGTGGCTGAAATGGAGGACTTGGCAGTAGGGTTGTTCACCCTGAGTCAATGGAGGTCCTAAGCACTGGATGCATGGGGCCTGTGGCCACAGAGGTGGGTCAGTGTGAAAGTCACACACCCCGTGAGTCACCGGAGTGCCCAGGTGCCAGGATGTGCAAAGCCTATGGCCACAACGCTGGTTTGGGGGAGGATCATGCACTCTGGGACTCACAGGAGCCTGAAGCCAGGGAGACTGGAGTCCTGGTGTCTGTGGGTCTGCAGCTAAGGTAGCAAGTCTTTGGCCAGATTGGCTGTAGGGTCCTGGTTGGTGTCTGAGGCCAGTCTAGGTGGTGGTGAGGCTGGGCCTCTATTTGCAGAAGCTCTTCCCTTCAAGATAGCTTGGTTTCAGTGCCCAAGCCAGTCGCCCCACAAGTGCTAGCAGCAGTTGCAGGGTTCCCTACCTAAGATAGCCCAGTCTGCCAGCCCCCAAAAGTCCTGCAGGATCTAACTGTCACACACACACACACACACACACACACACACACACACACCATACATGTCTACACACTCCCCTTTCACTCACTCACTCAGTCACACTCTCTCCCTCACTGCTGTCCTGCCAGCTTCCACGTTCTGTCAGAGTGGGTCTTTTTTGGATTCATATAAAAACAGTTTTGTTTTTAAAACTGTTGCATAATTACATTGCTTCAAAGCTATATAATTAGAACTAAGCATTCCTACCCCATTATAGAAACTTTGAGCTTTAACAAATTTTAAATATAACCAATATTTTATGGCCTAGTATGTTTATAAATATAAGGTACAAATAAAATATAACAAAAGTGAAATTTAAGCAATGCCTACATGACAAAGGCAAGATCTCAAAGTCCTAGATGCCTGCCATTGCTTGGTTATGAGTTTTGTTTATTTCCCCCTGACAGTCACAAAAAATAATGCCTCAGCAAATAATTTGAAATTTAATTTTTTAAACATATTTTATTGAGGGTCCATCAAGTACCAAATACAATGATTGCACTGGTTCTCTCTCTCTCTTTCTCCCTCTCTGTCTCTCTTTCTCTCATTTTTTCTTTATCAGAATAATGTGGTTTCAGTACCTGAGAACAATGGGGCCCCTGCAGCTGGAGGCAAGTATAAGGTGTGAAAGGCAGGGAGACAGGCCTGCTTCCCCTTCACCTGCACCGAGTCCTGGTCTGAGCCAACACTCTGCCTTAGCTGGCATAGTCCACGATGGAGGCCTGCTGGGCTCCCAGCTGGAGAAAGAACTGACAAGGAAGGCACTGGAAGAGGCAGCAGAAGAATGGCTCCTCCAGGTGGCCAGCACCCTTGCTCAGGAGGCTGCAGCAGCAAACCTGACTCCCTGTAGGCTGAGCTTGTGTCTGTTTAAGGTTCTGATTTAAAGAGCAGGAACTGTGAGGCCATAGCATTTGAAGACAAAGAAATTTCTGGTACCTGAGGAAGGTGAGAGGCACACGTCTATATGAGAAGTTCTGAGTTGATAGAAGTGAAGCCAGGAATTGAATCCAACCACAGGAAAAAGGAAAGAACCAGATGAGTAAACATCAATCCAAGAAGTGGACAGAAATCCCATAGTAGACCACAGTCTCACCTGCTGATTGCTCCTCACTCCAGCGTGGCCTGTGTGGCTCCTTCAGGGCCACCTTGGCTTTGTTCCCTGCAGGATCAGGCATTCTAGATACCCAGCGCGTGGGGCGGCATCTACAGGCTCAAGGACATGGTTGAAGCCTTCTCCTGGGTGACAGATGGTCCCCTCACTCCCAGGTCTTGAGGCCAAGAAATGGGTGTGTGGGGCAGCTTCTGCTTTAATGATAAGGGGAGGGGGGCTTTGCATCTCACCCTGGCCTTCCACTCCCCTCCAACCTCATGGCACTTCCTTTGCTCAGATAAGATGCTGAAGATTAATTATTTCGTGTTGGCAGAAGGTGGTATTTCTCATGATGAAGAGTTTCATGGAACTGTTAAGTATTATTATAATTAGGGAGCTAAGCAGATACATTTATCCTGAATCTACTAATTAGGTAGGGAAGTAAATTAATTTTCCCCTATCCATGCTCATTTTGCTTGTTGTTTATTTTTATTTCAAGTGCAAGGAGAAAGTCTTATCTCTTTCAATATGGATTATATATGCTGTATTCCTCTGTCCAACCAATTTAGATAAAACTGGATCCACCCTAGAGAAATTCCATTTGGCGAGTGGGGGGGGGGGGGGGGGGAAATGATGAGGTAAATAAAAGTTCAGGGCATATCCTATGCTTTCTATGTCCCAAGTCTTTTTTCCATTTCCTGGTTTATGCTTTGGCAGTCAGGGCCTTCATGCTTATCCAAAGGACCTGAATTTAGCAACTCCCAAGTGCTCAAACCCTTCACACTGCCTTGGGAATAAGTGCTTACTAGGTTCTTCTTATAACCACACTAGTGGCCCAGTGCACGAAATTCATGCACATTGAAAGGGAATTAATTAGAGGATGTGAGCGTGAGGCAGTCCACCTTTCTGAAATTCAATGACATGAATTTTAGCTATTACTTTGCCAAGTCAGAGTGAGTTATAAATAGTGGACAAACAAATAGAAAGTACTAGCTGCTGTTGGGGGAAATGTGTGTGTTTTTTCTTCTGTTGCTGTATAATCAGACTGGGTAACTGTCCTCAGGGCTCAAGGGCTAAGGGTGGCAGGAGGAGGGTGGAGCGGGGAAGGTGCTGTTCTCTCCTGAGTGTCGGGAGCAGTGCCCAGAACAAATGTGCACCAACAGTCTCTGTCCCAGGGGCAAGTCAGGAGGACTGCAGCATGCTGCTCAACGGGCTGCATAAACGAGACACAGGATGTGTGCACAAGCGTGTAAGACCTGCAGCCTTCCATTTCCTCTTCCAGGCCTCATTCTTCAGGAGGTTTAATTGCTGCCCATCTGTGATCTTCCCATCGCTTTTCCCTGCTGTTACATGGAGCTTCCCGGTGAAGCTCATCTGAGCCATGGTGGTGTCCCTGCTGGGAGTAAAACCTGCTCCAGTGTTACTAGACTGGGTGTTACTCTTATGATCATGGGAAATATCTTATGGCTCTATATCTTTCTCCCTGTCTGTTATTCTATGCCCTGACACACGCACACACACACACAAACAGAGAGAGAGAGAGAAAGAGAGAGAGAGAGAGAGAGAGAGAGAGAGAGACAAAGGCATCCCAGCTCTTGGGCCCTGCTCTGCAATGTGGAGCACAAGGCACTCACTGCAGGACCAGGACCAGGTGAGGGGGTGCCTACACACAGCACAAGGAAGCGTGAGCTGATTCCTCACTGGGGATGACCTGACAGCAAGGGCGCCTTACCTCACAGGCCCTGAACTCCCGGGGCTCACCTGTGCGGCTCTGCTCCAGTGCTCCTGGCATTACCAGGCAGGGAGTCCTGGTTGGCTGAACAACAGCCCCAAAGATGGGCAGTTCTGAATCCCTGGAATTAGTTACCTTAACCTGCTAAAAAAGCTTTGCAGATGTTGATTAATGGAAGGATCTTGAGATGGGGGTGATTGTCCAGGAATGTTTACTTGGGCCCTAAATGCCATCACTTTGTCCTAGAAGAGGGGCACAGAGAGGCCCCCATGACTGCAGACAGGGGAGAGGAGGCGGTGCCATGTGTGGCAGCATGAGATTGAGGTTGTTCTACGTGCGCTTTGAAGGTGGAAGAAGAGGACATCATCCAGGAGCGTCGACACCTGCGGAGTCTGGCATGGCAAGGAGCCGTTGCTGAGAGCCCCTTCAGGGCCGTGGCCCTGTGATTTTCTGCACGAAGAACTGTGGGAGACTGGGTGTGTTTATTTTAAGCCACTGACTTGGTGGTAATGTATTAAAGCAGCTCCTTCTATCCTTGACTTCCCCCAAACTATCGGGATGGTTGTCTCATGCCTGAAAGTGTGAGATAGTACAGAAGGACAGAAAACTCTCAGACACACATGCTAGAGCCGACTCTTGCTTTCCTCTCAGACTGGGACCATTGCTAACTATTTGGATTTTGAACCCGAAAGCCCAGGGTTGACAACAGGCGGGGAAAGTGGAATGCGGGGCACAAGGCAGGATGAGGGAGTCCTGGTTAATATCACAACCTGCTTTGTCTCCATCAAGGCAGTGAGCATTTTACACAATAAGATATTTCCCTGAGAGAGCAGCCCAGTTCACCCCAATATGCAAATAAATAAACAGGGTATGACAAAGTTAACTTGTTCTAGTGTCATGATTAATAAATAGCAAAACATGGATTCACTATTCTAACTTACTTTCTCCTTCAAACCAAGAATTTAGAGCCCCTCCGGAAGCTTTCAAGGTGTGTAATTTAACATCCTCCACCCACAATGAGCCCAGAACTAGGGAGATGCAGCCCTGACAGCCACCAGTGAGGTGCTGTGCACACGGCCCCATCCTTGTCAGCTCCCTAGGTGGTAAAGTCACAGCCCTCACCAGTGTGCAGGAGGGCCTCCAGGGCATGGCCCAGCCACATCCCTTGGGCATGCGTGGTCTCCAGGATCATTGTGCTGCCCCCGTACCTCGGACCGGGCTCCCTGGGTTCTGCCAGTAAAGAATCATGTGATCCCCGTCTCCCTGGGTTCTAGTGCACATCCTCTTCATGATTCTGCAAGTGTGAAATCGGAAGTGCTCTCTGGCCAAAGCTCCTCAGATACCCCTTGAGCAGAATGAGGGTGCCCTTCTTCATGACCGGGAGTTTTCACCTAAAGCCCTAGCGCACTGCCCTGTGGTTCTTTACTTTCCTTCTTCCTACAACAGACAGAATCTGTATCTTACAAATTCTGTATCTTTTATCTTAAGTGACTTGCTCAGTGCTCAGTACAGAAAGCCACTCAATAAATGTTTGTTTAAAGAGTGAATGAATTATACATAAATATAACAAAGCATATTATTATCATTTATATACATTTTATTGATTTCAGAGAGGGAGAGAGATAGAAACATCAATGATAAGAGAAAATCATTGATTGGCTGCCTCCTGCATGTAACCACTGGGGATTGAGCCCACAACCCAGGCATGTGCCCTGACTGGGAATTGAACCATGGCCTCTTGTTTCATAGATCAATGCTCAAACACTGAGCCACACCGGCTGCGACATAATGTTATTATTGATAGAAAATTAATTCTGGTATCTCTGAACAGTAGCATCTAAGACTTACCCAGGATGCGATAAAGCCTAAGAGGACACTTTGGAAGATAAAGTCCAGCCTGACCCTGGAAATGCGGTGAGTGAGGCTGCAGTGATTTTTTTTCTCTGTTTTTACATTGCATTTCAGTAACCACGCCTCATCTCCCCCACCGTGGAGCTCTGTGTCCTAAAGAGCTCACAGCATCGAAGGAGCATGCCTGGGAGACTATGGGGAGGATTGAAGATGAACATCAATTTTCTTGGGCCTGAAAGTAAAAGTTTCATGCTAAAAAAAAATCAATGCTATGAATCTTCCCTTAAATTCAGACAAAGATGAATTGATGACTCTAAGTACTAATACTTAACAGCTTTCCACAGGATGGGGGTGGGGTTGGGGGTGGGTGGGCTAGAAGAAAATTCGTTCTGACCAGGCATGGTAGAGGGGGGCAAGAAGGAGAAGCCCGAACAAGGAGACAATCGAAAGGCTACCTTGCCCCTTCTACTACATTGTTCTTACTTCTACCATGACACTGCCCTGAGGTGCACATGGCTCAGGAAGCTGCCAGAGCACACTGTTCTCTGCAATCACAGGTGTGTGGGTCCAGTGGAGCACAATCAAAGCGGCAATGAGAGGTGTGTTTTGTTGTTGTTTTCAGGAACTTGGGTCTGGGAAGCAGGGGAGGCGGGGCTTTTTGATCTCAGTGAAGCAAATGCTTCACTCCCTGTGGTCAGTCACTCAGTGTCTGCAAAGCTCAGAGCTGACTCCGTGCGGCCTCACCCCTTTCCCTGGATCCAGGTGTGTGCTTGTGTGTGCACATTGGGGAGCAGGGAGGAGGGAGTGATTGCACTGTCAGTACAGGCCCAGGATGCAGTGCAACACGGGCAGCATTACACTCAGGGTAGGAGGCCTGCGATGGACGCTCCCACGGGCTGGCACTGCGGGAGGAGGAAGGTGCCCTTCCTGGGAGTGAGGCTGTGGTATTGCCGCAGCATTGGGAAACACTTTACTGTTCTTTATCTTTACCTGAGTCATCTTTCCATTTTCTCTTTTGATTCCAACATGAAGCGTTGTGTCATACTGTTAATTTTTTAAAAATGTCAAAATTTATACACTTTTTAGGTAAGTAGGGATGTGTTTTTTTCTTGTTTGTTGTTAAACAGTGTTGGTAAATCACTGTAGCAACTGGGTTCAAGTTGTCAAAAATTTCCAAAACTTGATTTGATTCCCCAAATTAAAAAAAATATATTATTTTTATAAATTAATATTGCAATTATGGGAATGATTATCTATTGGCTCCTGTCACCTTTCTTATATCTCCTTTGAAAATGTGAATGTGTATTTAAGAGTACTCAGACATCTAGAAAGAGCAAGGCTTTAACAGGTTAACATTTGAGGCTTTGAATTTGGTGGATCACAAAATAACTGAGCATGTTTTGCTGAAGTAATTCAAACTTGGGTGCTGTAAACATGGAGCTCATTATTCTGTCCAATTCCCATTAAAGATTACATAGGATAGAGACTGCACTTGGGAAAATAGCAATTCCTGAGGAGTGGATTTTTACAAGCAGAAATGCTTCTCTTTCAAATTTATTAAGTGATTATTTTGTTTCAAATCCCACATAAAATGGTCAAACAAAAATAGTCTTTAGTATCAGAGTTAATCTCTTGCAAAATGAAAGCAATAGGTTGGATGTTATATTTGTGAGAAATAAAATATTTATGTGAGTTTCTTAGCATGTACTTTTTACTTGATTGGACAAATATGCTTTTTTAAAATATATAACTGAAAGAATGCAAAGGTCCTATACCAGTACTCTATTCCAAACTATAATGTGCAATTTATGTTGTCATTCAGAAACTAATTATTAAGTGTTATGGACTGAAAATTTGTACACACCCCGCCCCTAATTCATATGCTGAAATTCTAGCATGCAGTGTGCTGGCATAAGGTGTGGGGCCTTTGGGAGTCAGTGTTTTCCAGAGAAACAAAGCCAATACAATAGAAGATAGATGATTGATAGATGATAGATGATAGATATAGATGATAGATAGATGTGATAATAGGTAGGTAGATAAATAGAGATACAAAAGATTTATTGTACAAATTAAGTCAGACAATTAAGGAGTCTAAGGTATGTCATGATATGCCATCTGCAGTCTGGAGAAATGGGAAAGCAGGTCATATAATGCAGGTGAAGTCCAAAGGACTGGGAACCAGGGAAGCCAAGACCAAAGGCTGGAGAAGTAGGGCAGAAAGAAGGAGGGGGACACCACCAGTATGAGTTATGGAGTTCAAAGGCCCAAGAACAGAACTCTGATGTCTGAAGGAAAAGGGAGATGATAACCCAGCTCAAGAGAGAAGGAATTTGCCCTTGCCCTACTCAGGCCTCTGTGGATTGGATGATGCCTGTGTGTATTGGTGAAAGCATATTGGTGAGAGCATATTGGTGAGGACAGATCTTTGTTCAGTCTTCTGATTCAAATGCTAGCCTCATCCAGAAGCACCCTCACAGACACTTATAAATAATATTTCAGCAAATAGCTGGGCATCCAGTCAAGTTGACACTTAAGTTTAAACTTCTCTGAAGGTAATTAGATCATTAAACTGGCATTCTCATAAATGGGATTAGTGTCCTTATAAAAGGGACCCACAGAGCTCCCTTTCCCTCACCCCTTATCAAGAACACCAAGGAGACATTGCCATCTACTAACCAAGAAGGGGCCCTGCCAGACACCGTATCTCTCAGTTCCTTTATCTTGGACTTCTCAGCCTCCAAATCTGTGAAAAACAAGTGTTCGTTATTTAAGCTATCTGAATGGACTAAGACACTAACTATTCTTGTTTCCTTGACAACACTTTCATAGGTGCTTCATACATTTTTGTTGAAACCTTTTGGCACAAAATCATTTCAGAACTTTTTCTTCATGCATGATATCTACTTTCAGTTTTTGGTGTATTGACTCTCTTTTGTGGTGTTTTGCAGGAAAGAAACTTAGTTTTTGATGTTGTGTTCTTGCAAAAGTTATTTCTTTCCTCATTTAAAAAAATGGTTGATGGAAATCTTCCCTCCTTCCCCATTATTCACTCAGTAGCAGAGTCTATGACAGTGATGGCGAACCTTTTGAGCTCGGCGTGTCAGCATTTTAAAAAACCCTCACTTAACTCTGGTGCGGTGTCACATATAGAAATTTTTTGATATTTGCAACCATAGTAAAACAAAGACTTATATTTTTGATATTTATTTTATATATTTAAATGCCATTTAACAAAGAAAAATCAACCAAAAAACTGAGTTCGCGTGTCACCTCTGACACGCGTGTCAATAGGTTCGCCATCACTGGTCTATGAGCAAACTTCTTGGCTAATGTTTAATATCTACTTCCCTATGCATTAGCAGTGCACAGGCAATCTTATTTTAGTACTTGATATTTCCAGTGCATGCTGTTTCTTCTTTATGTTTTTAATATTGTGGATTTATTGCCCTCATGTTTGTGCTATACTAAAGTATATCTGATATTCATTTCAGATGTCAGCTTCACAGAACTCTTCTCAGTATTACTGATGATTATATTTCTGGTAATAAGAGTTTTTGTAATTGTGTTTTAAATTTTCTATATAAATGTCATAGTTGATCATGAGAAACTTGAAGCTTTTCCACTAAGATCAGGAGCAAGGCAAGAATGTCCTCTCTCACCACTGTTTTTCAACATTGTACTACAAGTTATGGCAAATTCAATAAGACAAGAAAAGGAAATTAAAAAATATCAAGATTGAGAAGGAAGAAATAAAGCTGTCTTTGTTCACAGGTGACATGATTATCTATGTATACAATCCAAAAGAATCAACAATAACAAAAAAACCCTCCTGGAACTAATAAATGATTATGGAATGATTGCAGGATTCCAAGTTAATATACAAAAGTCAATTGTTTTCCTATATATTAGCTATGAACAAGTGGGATTTGAAATTAAACACACAATAACATTTACATGAGCACTTTCCATAATGAAATACTTAGGTGTAAACCCAACAAAATATATACAAGATCTATATGGAGAAAACCAGAAAACTTTGATGAATAAAATCAAAGAATAACTAAATAAATGAGGTATTCCATGTTCATGAATAGAAAGCTTCAATATTGTCCAGATGACTGTACTTTTCAATATGATTTATAGATTTAATGCAGTCCCTTTCATGATACCAGCAAGTTATAGTGTGGATACCAATAAAGTGATGTTAAGCTTTATAGGGCAAGGCAAATCATCTAGAATGGCCAACACAATATTGAAGGAGAAGAACTAAGTTGGAGAACTGACACTGCCCAACCTAAAGACTTACTATACCATTATTGTGTTCTAGAGAATGTGGTAGTGGCAAAATAATAACCAAGTAGACCAGTGAAATAGAATGAAGAGCTCAGAAATAGTCTTCCATAAATATAGTCAACTGATCTTTGACATGGAAACAAATGAAATACAATGGAGCAAAGATAGTCTTCAATAAATTGTGTTAGAAAATTAGATATCCACATGTAAAAAAGTAAATCTAGAGACAGACCTTACAGCCTTTATAAAAATCAAAGTTAATCAAGTCTAAATGGATCACAGACCTAAATGAGACACACTTCAGAAGAAAAAAATATTTCATAAACTGGACTTCATTAATTTTTTTTTCTTTTTTTGCTGTGAAGACAATGTCAAGAGAATGAGAAGACAAGCCACAGACTGGGAGAAAAGATTTTCAAAGGGTACATCTGACAAAGGACGATTACCCAAAATATACTAAGACTGTTTAAACTTTCAACCATAAGGAAACAGATGATCCAATTAAAAATGAGCCCAAGTCTCTAACAAACACCTCACCAAAGATGATATACATATGGTAAACAGGCATTAGAAAAGATGTTCAACATCATATATCATCAGGAAAATTCAAATTACATACCCCTGCACACCTGTTAGAATGGTCAAAATCCAAAACAATAACATCAACTGCTGGTGAAGTTGTTGAACAGCAGAACTTCTCCTTCATGTCTGGTGGGAGTTCAAGAGGGTATAGCCACTTTGTCAGAGCATTTGATAGTTTCTTACACAACTTGGCATACTCTTACTATAATGTGCAGCAATCATGCTCCCTGATATTTACCCAAAGAAGTTGAAAATTTATGCCCACACAAAACACTGCACATGCATGTTTATTGCACCTATTCATCATTATGAAAACTTAAAAGCAACCAAGAAGTTATTCATTAGGTGAATAAATAAATAAATGTGGCATATCCACAAAATGGAATATTATTTAGTGCTAAAAAGAAATAAACTACAAATCCGGGAAAAGTATGGATGAATCTTAAATGCACATTGCTAAGTGAAAGAAGCTAATCTGAAAAGACCATTTACTCTAGGATTCCACCTATATGACATTCTGGGAAAGGCAAAAAATATTTAGACAAAAGTAAAAAGATCAGTGTTTGCCAGGGGTTGGGAAAGGGAGGGATAATTATAAAAAAACACTGAGGAGTTTCAGGGCAGTGAAACTTTTCTGTGTAATCCATATATATAAAAGGCTAATATGCAAAGTGTCCCTGCCAGAGTTCGACTGGGAGACCGGGAGTTCTATCGCTCGCTATGATGTTTGCTAACCACCAGGGAGTGGCATGGAATGAACGGAGGCCCCGGTCAGAAGGCCCTGATTTCCCTGATTGCTAGCCAGGCCTGGGGACCCTACCCATGTATGAATATTGTGCACTGGGCCTCTAGTACAATAATATAGATCTATCTCATACATTTGTCTAAAACCATAAAATGTACTTCAATAGACTTTGGATGACAATGAAGTGTCATTGTAGGCTCAAAAATTGCAGTAGACCACCATGGTAGGAGATGTTAGTTAGGGGAGTCTATGTATGTGTGGGGCAGGAGGTGTGTGGGAAATCTCTGTACCTTTTTCTCAAATTTCTGTGAACCCAATTACTCTAAAGACTGTTATTAAAAAACAACACCACCTCTGTATTCTTGTTTTGTTAGTTTTGGAAGAGAGAATTGCCATGCTCCCCACATTCCTAAGTATGTTTGCATTCAATGAATACACTGAACCATGGTAGAAAGGCAAGTTCAATATAAGCTGTTTCTCTCCTTCACTCATTATTTTTTTTCTTTGGCCATATGTACTTCATTGAGAAAATGAAACTTCTTTGAGAAAACTCAATTTAAAAAAAAGAACAGAATCAGTATACTTCAAAGTTGTGGTTTGGCTCAGTGGATAGGGCATCGGCCAAAGGACTGAAGGGTCCTGGGTTGAATTCTAGTCAAGAACATTCATCTAGGTTGCAGGCTTGATCTCTGGCCCTGGTCGAAGTATGAGCGGGAGGCAACCAATTGATGTGTCTCTCTCAGATGGATGTTTCTATCTCTTTGGATCTCCCTCTCCATTCCATTTCCTCTAAAAACTCAATCGGAAAATATCCTCAGGTAAGGATTTAAAAAAAAAAAATAAATAAAAAAGGCCTCAGACCATCCACCAAGATCCACCAAGGAGCCTAACTCTATCTCCATGCTGGATTCCTGGGTTCCTCCTTTCATTACTTAAGGCCAAATGAAATGATCAGCACCTTGATTTCCTTATCTATACAACAGAGTTATATGAGATCCACATGCAATGTATAAATTCTTGTATTTTTTATTATCATCATCACTATCACATGAAGTAAACTTTAAAGCCCTGATTATGTGATGCTACTACTCCAACATTTAACCTTTGCACCTGCAGCCCGCCTCCTTAATCATCTATAAAATTGCCACATTCCTGAGTAAAGATCTAGAAAGTCCAATAAATATGTATGTTCAGTGGACAGAAGCTCACAGCCTCTCCTTTCTTTCTTTTTTTTTTATTCTGAGATTTATTTACCTTCTATAATTGAAACTTTGTAGCCTTGAGTGGAGCTCAGAGCCACCCAGGATGGGCAGGAAGCTTGGCTTTCTCCATTGCTAGGGGAAATACAAGCCTCCTGCTCACTCCAGCTCCATGGCCATGGCTGGCTGAAAGCAGGTATCTGGGATTTATTTAGCTTCTATAATGGAAACTTTTTTGCCTTGAGTGGAGCTCAGAGCTGGCCGTGGCAGGCAGGAAGCTTGGCTTCCTCCCTCACTGAAGTAACCAAGCCTCCTGCTCACTCCAGCTCCGTGGCTGCCGGACGCCATCTTGGTTGGGTTAATTTGCATATAGTTGCTCTGATTGGCTGGTGGGCATGGCTTAAGGCATAGTGAGGGTATGGTCAATTTGCATGTTTGTCTTTTATTAGATTAGATGTATTTTTTTTCTCATTATTTCAGTCATTTAACAAACTTATATTGTGTAACTACTATGTGCCAGGCTCTTGCTGTGCTTTTAAGAGGGTACTGTATAGAATAAGCAATCACCACCCTCCTCAAAGAGGGTAAAAAAAGAGGACTATTACATGAGGTAAATTTGGAAATAAAATGCAAAAATAATAAAGAAGATTTAAAGAGACCAACATTTCTTCTTTTAAAAAATTAATAAGATAGAACACACTCAAAACCAAACAAGAAAATTTAGAAAATACTTGGGTGCTCCTGTATTGGGTGCTTATATGTTTACAAGGGTTATATTTTCTTGTTGAATCAATCCCTTCAGTATTATGAAATGAACTTTGTCTCTTGTTATAGTCTTTGTTTAGAAATTTATTTTGTCTGATGTAACTATTACTACTCCAGCTTTTTTCCCCTTTCCATTTGTATGAAATATATTTTTCCATCACTTCACTCTCAATCTGTGTATATCTTTTGTTCTTAGGTGGGTCTCTTGAAGACGGCATATGTATGGGTCATGTTTTCATATCCATTCAGTCACTCTATGTCTTTTGACTAGAGCATTTAATCCATTTATATTTAATTTTATTATTGACTAGCAGCTCAGTGCATTAATTCATGCACCTTAAAAGGAACTGTAGGCTGCGAGTTGTGGTAGGCACAGCGGTGGGTCTCGGCCCATTCTCTGTGCCCCCACCCAGCCCATCCTGCCATTGCCCCTGGTCCCCTATCTGCCAGTAGCCCCACTCCCACCGCTGCCACTCCCATGTGCTGACAGCACTGGCCCCACTCACACCCGCTGATGGCACAGAGCAATTGGAGTCATTGCCAGCAGTGGGTGTGAGTAGTGGCTACTGCCCTGATCACCCTTAAGGTGCAGGGAGAGATGGAGAAGCCCTCAGGGGTGACCAGGGCTGGCAGCTACCACTTGCACCCACTGACAGTGCCAAGCGATTGGGGCCAGCTCTGGGTGCTGGAAGCAGGTGCGAGTGCCGGGTGGAACCGCACTGCATGGGAGCAAAGAATTTTCAGTAACCACCAGAGGCTCATCCCAGTGACAGCAACCAGAGCCTTGCCTTGGTCTGGCACCCCTACTCACCTGCCTCACCATCCTGCAACGGCCAAAGCCTGCCATGACCCCTTGTGGTCAGCACACATCATAGCGACTGGTTGTTTGGTTGTTCTGCCGTTCGGTCTATTTGCATATTAGGGTTTTTTATAGAGAGATAGGTATTTATTTATTGCCATTTTTATTTTCTTTATGGCTATGATCCTCTCTCTCTCCTTTTCTTCTTCTTAGAGCCGTCCCTTTAACATTTTTTGCATTGCTAGTTTGTGGTGAAGTACTTCTTTACTTTTTTTTTGTCTGGAAAGCTTTTTATTTCACCTTCAATTTTAAATGATAATCTCACTGGATACAGTAGTGTTGGGTTTAGGCCCTTGCTTTTTATTATTTCAAGTATTCAATCTACTCCCTTCTGGTCTGAAGTGATTCTCTTAAGAAGTCGGTTGACATTCTAATGGGAACTTCTTTTTAGCTAATTTTCTGTTTCTTTCTTGCTGCCTTTAAAATTCTTTCTTTGCCTTTAACATTTGTCATTTTAATTATGATGTGTCTAGGTGTGGGTCTCTTTGGGTTCATTTTGATTGGGATTCTGTGCCTCCTGAACTTGTGTGACATTTTCCTGCACTAGGTTGGGGAAGTTTCCTGTCATTATTTCATTAAATAGATCCTCTGTTCCTTGATCACCCTCTTCCCCTTCTGGTATTCCTAAAAACCAGATGTTGTTATGTTTCATGTTGTCCCAGAGCTCCCTTAAGCTATCTTCCTGCTTTTAAATTCTATTTACTGCTCTAATTGGGTATTTTTTCTACCTTGTCTTCCAAATCCCTGATTTGTTCCTCTGCTTCATCCAATCTACTTTTAATACCTTCCAGTGTGTTCTTGATGTCAGATATCATTATTCATCTGTCTGGTTCTTGTTCATGGCCTTTATTTCCCTTTTCATGCTGTTGTAATTTGCACTAAGTTCTTTAAACATCTTTATAACCATTGCTTTGAACTCTATGTCTGATAGGTTGCTTGCCTCTATCTCATTTAGTTCTTTTGCTGGAGGTTTCTTCTTTTCTCTCATTTGGGTGTTGTTTCATTGTCTTCCCATTTCAGCTATCTCTTTGTATTTGCTTCTATGTATTAGATAGAACTTATATGCCTCCCAGTCTTTGTGGGATCACCTTATATAGGAAGTGTCTTGAGGGGTCCAGTGGTGTAGTATTTTTGTTCACCTGAGCTGGTTGCTTCAGGAATGTCCCTTGTGTGCATTTTGGGCTCTCCTGTTATAATTGGGACTTGATGTTTGATGTCCAGTATGTGGGAGGGATTTCACCTCCAACTTGCTGCCAGTGAGGTTCTACCCCAAGGTTGCCCTGCCAACTGTTCAGTGGTCAGTGACTCCTTAGCCCAGAGGCTGGGTCTGCCTTGAATCTCACATATTGGTTGATCCTGTTCTGAGCTGTACTTCCATCCCCAATGGAGCTGGTCTCACGGGTGTCAGCTGCAGGCTCTTGGGATAATGCTGGCTTTTGCCTCACTGAGCAGTCCTGAATGGTGTCTGTGGCAGGGATCCAAATGCTGTTTCTGACTAACTAGATCAGGCAAAGACTCAAAGCCTCCAGAGAACCACATCTGCCTACAGACTGATTTGGTTCAGTCTTGAGTAGCCTCAGGCAATTGTCCACAGGTGGGGTGAGAAGTTTTCCAATAGGGTGGATAATTGCTTCTGCCTGAGGCTCCAAAATCCACAGGGTGGGGCAAGGAATTTTCCAATAGGGTGGGTAAACTGTGTTCCCCCAGGCAAAAATGGCAGGATAGCAAATGCTTGGCTGAGAAAGATGGCCTCCACAGGGAGAAGGAATGACTCAGCACAGGAAACCGGGGTGTCTTCCTTCCAAATTCTAACCCAAGATCCCCCAACCATGCCTTATGTTTATCCAACTCCAGTCTACTCTGCCCTCTCTCTGCTGGAGCCCAAGGTGAATGGCTGCACTCAAAATGTGTTTTGGCCTTTTGAGAGGGTGCCTTCATTTCCAGCCATCTCCCTGGCAGATAGCAACCCTGCTGCTTTTCATAGCCAGATGTATGTGGGCACCTTTCCTAGTTCTGGTACTCTGTACTGGGGGGGTCCAGATTGGGGTTTAGATTTCAGAGTTCTCAGTGGCAACCCCCACAGCTGAGCTATCTCTCTGGAACTTCAGCTGCTGCCTGTGGGTGCCTGGCCAGCCCTTCATGCCTCCACCCTTCCTACCAGTCTTGCTGATGTCTCTGCTTTCCGTCCTTGGTCATCTCTCCAGCGAGTCTTCAGTTGATTATTCAGGGTGGTTATTCTGTATTTTAGTTGTAATTCCGGTTTGGTCCTAGGAGCATGTCTGTGAGCTTCCATTTACTCCACCACCATTTTTAATCTCCCCCAGATGGTATTCTTAAAATTCCATTTCCCCCAAAAGGAAACAGCTTCTTTCAGAATGACTGAGCCCACCTCTGGGGCAGGAAATGCACAATGTAACCTTGTAATATTTTGTTATACCAGATATTATCAAGAGTTATCAAGGTTGGAAGGTAGTTACTTGCAACTATGCATTATTCAATACTTATAGAACTGTACACCAAATAGAGAAATAAATATGAAGTCAACCCAAGTAAATTTTTGTTGGCCAAAAGTGGTGGAATAAACCTGATTTCTGCTATGAATTTAAACACATCAAATATGTGTTGCTATAAATTGCAATATAACATTGAAAGAAAAAATAACATTAGTCACCTCTGGACACTTGAAAATAAAGGGGAAGAATTCAGAATTTTATTATATCTTCCCATACTACTAGGTCACCATGAAGTAGATGAAGTAAATCAAACCTGAATCTGATCAAGCTTTCAGATTCAATTTAACAAAAATGTGGAAGACAAAACAACATGTTGAACAACAAATTAGATGCCCAGCAATAGATTTTAAACAACAACCAGGGATTTAGTCAGCAAAATCACCTGGTGGGAGTCTCTAGAAGACAAAATGATGTTTATTCATTGCAAGTGGATGGAAAAAGATAGAAAGGAACTTAAAGTGTAAAAAGAGTCATAAGAGACACAATAGCGAATTGTGTGGAACTTATTTGGATACTAATTAAAAGAAAGTAAAAATGGCCAAAGCCGGTTTGGCTCAGTGGATAGAGCGTCGGCCTGCGGACTGAAAGGTCCCAGGTTCGATTCCGGTCAAGGGCATGTGCCTGGGTTGCGGGCACATCCCCACTGGGAGATGTGCAGGAGGCAGCTGATCGATGTCTCTCTCTCATCGATGTTTCTAACTCTCTATCTCTCTCCCTTCCTCTCGCAGCTGCCTGCTGCTGGGGGCCACCATCGGCGTGGCCAAGAACAGCGCCCTGGGACCCCGGCGGCTGCGGGCCTCCTGGATGGTCATCGCCCTGGTGTGCCTCCTGGTGGGCATCACCTCTGGACACTTGAAAATAAAGGGGAAGAATTCAGAATTTTATTATATCTTCCCATACTACTAGGTCACCATGAAGTAGATGAAGTAAACTTTCTCTTTTTAGAAGTGTTCCAGCTAATGAATAAAGAAGACATGAAAGAATTACAACATCATCATTATGTAACATGATTATTTTATATATCTAAGTACTGGTCATTAACTAAAGCTAATATTACAAAAAGTGGTAAATATTCCTTGTGC
>NW_006293957.1:1843062-1847584 GCF_000327345.1 Myotis davidii
CAGGTTCGATTCCGGTCAAGGGCATGTGCCTGGGTTGCGGGCACATCCCCACTGGGAGATGTGCAGGAGGCAGCTGATCGATGTCTCTCTCTCATCGATGTTTCTAACTCTCTATCTCTCTCCCTTCCTCTCTGTAAAAAATCAATAAAATATATATTTTTAAAAGAAATTAAAAATGGTATTTATGAGGCAATTGAAACTTTGAACACTGCCTATTTGTTTTGACTTGTGGTGGCAGTTACTTGCATCTATACATTACTCAATACTTGTAGAACTGTACAACATGTAGAGTGAATTTTCCGATATATAAATTTAAATTTTTTAAATAAACCTAGAAATATATAAGAAGGAAAATACATCATGCCCAAATTAAGTTTTTGCTATGAATACAAGGGTTTATTAACGTTTGAAAAAATCAACAATTGAATATAGACAACAGTAAAGCAATAGAGAAGAAGCATGAACACCTCAATAATATTTAATGGAATTTAACTGTCATATTAACAGCTCCTCTTAAGATATGAATAGGACGTCCTTAATCAGATGGGAATGCTGAACACGGGCACGCATCGCGTTTGTGGTGCAATGCTGGACGCTCTTTGAGATCTGGAGCAAGACAAGGACACCCACTGTCACAGACCAGGTCCTCCTGAAAGCAGACGCTGAGATAATCCTACCAAAAACATGAGATAAAAAATGGAAGAACAAAAATTTAGGACTTAATGAGGTTAAAGTGCTTCATGAAACTTGTTTCAATTCTATGGATGTGTACTAGGTCCTGATGTAAAACTGCTTCTTGTGTTTCCCATCCTAAAAGTCCGGACACCACAGCAAAGAGAGTCCAAACACCCTGGTCAGTTACAGGCAACCTTTCCCTCACCCACAGCCCTCTCTTCCCACCCCTCCTGTACGGTTCTTCCTAGCATTACTTAACTATTTGCAGCTTTTAGAAAGCACAGTACAGTTTCAAGTCCCGTGTGCTTGCAAATGGGATTCCTGCTCCAATTCACCCGCCCAGTGAACTGCTATTGGCCATTTAATGCGCAGGTCTAGGGCCTCCCCAGCAGAGCTGCTGAGCTCCCACCTCCATGCCCCAGCTCCACTGCAGTGTTTAACTCCGTGTGTTCTGGCGATTTGTGCGGGCTTCTTTACCTCTGTGCAGGGTGCTTTTGAAGGCAGTTCCCCCTCCATTCTCTATTGAATCGGGAGAATAGGTGCTCGAGAAGAACAGGGAAGAGGGAAGGGAGGGAAGAAGGAACTGAGCCCACTGAGCAGAGTAGCTTCAGTCATGTCTCTTTTAGGTTTGAGCATTGTGTGAATTGTCCCCACACCTCCTGAACATCCTGCCCGCCAAGCCCAGCAGCAAACGTACTTTCCCACATAGACCCCTGTCTCCCAGACACAGTGACCTGACCCACAGGGATCCTTTCCACAGTGCGAAGTGGGCAGCAATGAACTGTCCCCGCTCCAGCGCAGCAGGGGAAGCCTGCTCACTGCTACTTGCTCTCTGGTTCTGTGCGCATCACTGTGCTGCGCAGATCCTGGTGACAATACACAGGCTGAGCTGAAAGCCAGCATTTCCCACCAAGGCCCCAGCAGCTCCAGGTGTATTGGAGAAAGGACCTCTGAGAGCACTGCAGACGCTCTTTTTCTAAGACCCTCAAAATATTTCCTGAGGAGCATGAGCTTGGCACTGTACCTGTGAGGGTGCAGGACAAGTAAGACTCATTCATCTTCCAGGAGCTCACTACTCATGGATATATAGACAGGAAGAGGAAACTGTGACAGCATAAATCTAAATTCCAGGCCCACACTGCTTGCACACCTCAGTGCACACCTCAGTGCAACCTCAGTGCAACCTCAGCACACACCTCAATGCAACCTCAGTCCACACCTCAGTGCAACCTGAGTGCACACCTCAGTGCGACCTCAGTGCACAACTCAGTGCAACCTCAGCACACACCTCAGTACAGCCTCAGTGAGACCTCAGCATACATATCAGCGCACAACTCAGTGCAACCTCAGTGCAACCTCAGCACAACCTCAGCGCAACCTCAGTGCATACCTCAGTGCAACCTCAGTGCACACCTCAGTGCAACCTCAGGGCAACCTCAGCGCACACCTCAATGCATCCTCAGCACAAACTTCAGTGCACAACTCAGTGCAACCTCAGTTCACACCTCAGTGCAACCTCAGAACAAACTTCAGTGCAACCTCAGCGCACACCTCAGTGCAACCTCAGTCCACACCCTCAGTGCATCCTCAGTGCAACCTCAGCCCACACCTCATTGCAACCTCAGCCCACACCTCAGTGCAACCTCAGCGCAACCTCAGTCCAACTTCAGTTCACACCTCAGTGCCACCTCAGTCCACACTTCAGTGCAACCTCAGAACAAACTTCAATGCAACATCAACACACGCCTCAGTGCAACCTCAGTGAGACCTCAATCCACACCTCAGTGCAATCTCAGTGAGACCTCAATCCACACCTCAGTGCAATTTCAGCACACACCTCAGCCCACACCTCAGTGTACACCTCAGAGCACACCTCAGAGCACATCTGGCTGTGCTGGCACAGGCAGGGCTCTGTCACGGGGATGCCATGGCTTCTGGATTCTGCACTCGTAAGAAGCCCTCACGTGATGCTGATGCTGCCCGCCCAGGTGCCATTTTTGAATAACCAGGGACTTTCTAGAGAGGCAGAGGGTTATCTTCTCTGACGATGTGTGAATAGAACAGTCTTCCCACGGAACCAAGGCTTGCACCAAATCTGGACAAATGAGTGACCATTTCCCTGCTGGCCTGTAGGCTACGGGCATGGAGAGCAGAGATCAAAGCATGTGCACTCCATTATGTTCAGGGAGCTACATCAAAGTGAGCAGCTGAAGCAGGACCACAAAAGAATGGATGGCCAGGGACACTACGGATGGCAGCGCAGGTGCTAAGGGCAGAGTAAGAAGCATAAACTGTATCTGTAAACACTGAGGAAACATAGAAAGTTAAGATACATGAAAATAGCTGCATAAAATGAGTGCTCAGTGTCTCCTGCTGCACCTGTAAAGAAATGTTTGAATAGGATGGAGGAAATGCTATCAACCCACTGGAGATACATAGACACATACATATGTGTATATATTTAAGTGTTTATATATAGTCATACACATGTGATTATATAGAGTGTGCAGAGTAGTTTATGCTTTTCAAAATGTTTTAGTCCAAATACAAGCAGAAATAAGTCAGTTTGGAGTTAAGAGTTATAGCCTTTAGGAGTGCAAAACTGTTTTTTTTTAAGTGAAGTAAAATTCATGTCGCATACATGTGACCATTTTAATATACAGTGCATCTCTCTGATGATCAGTGACTGGGCAGTTTTTCATATGTCTTTTAGAAATCTGTATGTCTGCTTTGGAGAAGTGTCTATTTAGGTCCTTTCCCCATTTTTTAATGGGATTGTTTGTCTCATTTTGTTAAGTTGTGTGAGTCCCTTATATATTTTGGAGATTAACCTTTTATCAGATGATCATTGAGAAATATGTTCTCCCATGCAGTGGGCTCCCTTTGCGTTTTGTTGAGGTTTCTTTTGCTGTGCAGAAGCTTTTTATTTTGATGTAGTCCCATTTGTTTATGTTCTCCTTAGTTTCCTTTGCCCTAGGAGATGTATCGGTAAACATATTGCTAAGAGAGATGTCTGATATGTTGCTGCCTATGGTTTCTTCTAGGATTTTTGTGTTTCATGGCTTACCAGTACATTTAAGTTTTTTATCCATTTTGAGTTTATTCTTGTGTATGGTGTAAGTTGGTGGTATAGTTTCATTTTTTTGCATGTGTCTGACCAAATTTCCCAGCACCATTTATTGAAGAGACTGTCTTGACTCCACTGCATGTTCTTGCCTCCTTATTGAAGACTCCATTGAATGTTTTTGCTTTCTTTGCCAAATATTAATTGAGTGTAATGGCTTGGGTTGATTTCTGGAGTCTCTGTTTTGTTCCATTGATCTTTATGCCTGTTCTTGTGCCCAGTTGTTTTAATTACAGTGGCTTTGTAGTCTAATTCAATAGCTGATATTCTGATTCCTCCAAATTTATTCTTCTTTCTCAATATTGCTGTGGCTTTTTTGGGGTCTTATTTTTTGGTTCCATATAAAGTTTTAGAGTATTTATTCTAGATTTGTGAAATATGTTATTGGCTTTTTAATAGGGATTGCATTGAATCTGTAGATTGCCTTGGGTAGTATGGACATTTTAATGATATTAATTCTACCAATCTATGAACATGGTATATTCTTTCACTTGTTTATATCTTCCTCTATCTCTTTTTTCAACTTTCTGCACTTTTCTGAGCACAAGTCTTTTACCTCCTTGGTAAATTTTATTCCTAAGCATCTTAATTTTTTGTTGTAATGGTAAATGGGATTTTTCAAGTTTCTCTTTCTAAGAGCTCTTTATCGGTATATAAAAACGCCATTGATTTTGGGGGTTAATTTTCTATCCTTTTATGTTGCTGAATTCCATTATTAAATCT
>NW_006293957.1:1847779-1849102 GCF_000327345.1 Myotis davidii
TTAATGCTGGTCTCATAAAAAAAGCTTGGAAGTATTCCTTCCTCTTGGGATTTTTTAGAATAGTTTGAAGAGTATAGGTTAATTCTTCTTTGAATGTTTGATACAACTTGCCTGTGAAGCCATCCAGACCAGGGCTTTTGTTTGTTGGGGGTTTTTTGATTACTACTTCTATTTCCTCCATTGTTATTAGCCTATTCAGGTTTTCTGATTCTTCCTGACTCAGTTTTAGAAGATTGTATTTTTCCAGGAATTTGTCCATTTCATTCACATCGTGCAGCTTGTTAGCATATAGTTGTTCAAAGTAGTTTCTTATAATTCTTTGTATTTAAGTTGTGTCAGTGGTTACTTCTTTGCTTTGTTTCTGATTTTATTTATCTGGGTCCTTCCCTGTTTGTTTCTTGATGTTTCTGGCTAATGGTTCAAGAATCTTGCTTATTTTTTCAAAACCAGCTCTTGGTTTCATTTATCTTTTATATATATATTTTTTAGTCTCTAAGTCACTTATTTCTGTTCTAATCTTTATCATTTCCTTCCTCCTATTTACTCTGGGTCTTTCTTGTATTCTCTCCCTAGTCCTTTAAGTTTTAGAAATAAATAGTTTATTATTAATTTTTCTTCTTTTTTGATGTAGGCCTGTAGTGCTATGAACTTCCCTCTCAGGACTGATTTTGCTGTATCCTAGAGATTTGGGGTTTTTGTTGTTGTGTGTGTGTTTTCATTTGTTTCCATGAAGTTTTTTATTTATTTCTTGATCTCATTGATAACCCATTTATCCTATATAATAAAAGTGTAATATGAAAATCGACTGAATGGTGGAACGACCAGTTAGTGTGGGGCGTGCCTGGCAAGCAGGCAGCACCAGGCCAGCCAAGGCATGTGCCAGTGGGCAGAGGGAGGGATGGCTATTGGAGGGTGGCAGCGACCCGTGGTGGCAGAGGGGCGATTGTGGGGGAGGGGACGGGGCAGGCCTGGCTGACACTCCCCTGATAGGCCTGCCCAGTTGCCTCCCGCAGAGGGAGGCCAGACTGTGGCTTAGGCTGGCTCCCTGTTAGTCGGACATCCCCTGAGGGCTCCTGGACTGCAAGAAGGCATAGGCCAGGCTGAGGGATCCCCCCAAGTGCATGAATTTTCATGCACCAGGCCTCTAGTTGTTTAATAACATGCTATTTAGCCTCCATTTGTTTGAATGTTTTGAGTGTTTTTATTGTAGTTGATTTCTAATTTCATTCTATTGTGATTTCTGAAAATGCTTGATATGATTTAAATCTTCTTGAACTTGTAGAGACTTGTTTTGTGTCCTAACATGTGGTCTATCTTTGCACA
>NW_006293957.1:1849906-1854166 GCF_000327345.1 Myotis davidii
CCCAACCCCCTGATTGACTCTGCTTTGTGCATGACAGGGTATGGAGCCCCAACCCCCCTGATGGGCCCTGCTCTGTGCATGACAGGGGGTGGCGCCGCAACCTCCCCATCGCCCCTGCCTTGAGTGTGACAGGGGGCGGTGCCCCAACCCCCCAATTGGCCCTACCCTGAGCGTGACTGAAGGTGGCATCACAACCTCCCAATTTCCCTGCTCTTGTGCATGACAGGGGCAGTGCCCCAACTCCCCAATCAGCCCTGCTCTGAGCCCGACCAGGGGCTGCACCTAGGGATTGGGCCTGCCCTCTGCCACCCGGGAGCAGGCCTAAGCCAGCAGGTCGTTATCTCCCGAGGGGTCCCAGGCTGCAAGAGGGCACAGGTCAGGCTGAGGGACCCCCCCGGTTCCCCCCAAGTGCACAATTTTTTTTGTACCGGGCCTCTAGTTGTTTAATAACATGCTATTTAGCTTCCATGTATTTGAATGTTTTTTGGGTGTTTTTCGTGTAGCTGATTTCCAATTTCATTCCACTGTGATCTGAAAAAATGCTTGATATGATTTCAATCTTCTTGAACTTGTAGAGACTTGTTTTGTGTCCTACCATGGTCCATCTTGTGAATGATCCATGTGCTCTTGAGAAAAATGTATATTCTTGAGCTTTGGGTCAATTAAATCCATTGGATCCACTATGTCATTTAGGATCACTGTTTCCTTTCTAATGTTTTTTTGTCTGGACGATCTATCCAGTGAAGTCAGTGTGGTGCTAAATTCCCCTGCTATCATTGTATTATTGTTGATCTTTCACTTAAAGTCCTCTAGAAGTTTTTTGTTTGTTTGTTTTTAATATATTTTGGTACTCCTATATTAGATGCTTATATAATTACTAGGGTATATCCTCTTGTTGGATCAATCCCTTTAGTATTATGTAGTGACCTTTGTTGTCTCTTGTGATGGCTTTCATTTTGAAGTCTATTTTGTTGTATATGAGTATTGCTAACCCAGCTTTCTTTTCATTTCCATTTGCATGGAAAAAATATTTCCATCCCTTCACTTTCATCCTGTGTGAGTCTTTTGTTCTCAGGTGGGTATCTTGTAGATAGTATATAGTTGGGTCATGTTTTCATATTCATTCAGCTACCCCAGTGATGGTGATCCTATGACACGCGTGTCAGAGGTGACACTGCACCAGAGTTAAATTAGGGTTTTTCAAAATGCTGACACGCCGAGCTCAAAAGGTTTGCCATCACTGAACTACCCTATGTCTTTTGATTTGAGCATTTAATCCATTTACATTTAAGGTTATTATTGATAGGTACTTATTTATTGTTATTTTAATTCTGTATGGCTATGTTTCTCTCTCTATTTTTTATTCTCATTACAGATGTCCCTTTAGCATTTCTTGCAGTGCTGGTTTGGAGGCAGTAAATTCCTTTATCCTTTTTATGTCTGAGAAGCTCCCTATTTCTCCAACTATTTTGAATGATAGCCTTGCTGGATATAGTAATCTTGGTCTCAGATCCTTGCTTTCCATTACCTTGAGTACTTCATGCCATTCTCTTCAGGCCTTTAGAGTTTCTGATGAGAAATCAGGTATCAGCCTTCAGAGCCTGTTTGTAGGGAACAAATTGCTTTTCTCTTGCTGCCTTTCAGATTCTCTCTTTGTCTTTAACTTTTGGCATTTTAATGATGATGTGTCTGAGTGTGGGCCTATTTGGGATCTTCTTGCTTGATACTCTCTGTGCCTCCTGGACTTGTGTGCCTTTTTCCTTCACCAGGTTAGTTTTCTGCCACTATTTCTTCAGGCAAGTTCTCTATCCCTTGTCCACTTTCTTCTCCTTCTATCACACCTATTATGTGAATATTGCTACATTTCATATTATCCCACAGCTCTCTTAAGCTGTCCTCCTGTTTTTTATTTTTTTTGGTTTTCTGATTGAGTGATTTTTTTCTACCTGTCTTCTAATTCACTGATCTAATCCTCAGCTCCCCTTTCTCTGTTGTGTATTCCTTCCACTGCATTCTTTATTAGTACTATGTCAGTCTTCATAGTTACTATATCTTTTCTCACACTCTTGACATCTTTGCAATCATTATTCTGAACTCAATGTCTTGTTTCTCCCCAGAACACCATGCTGCTTTTCACAACCAGATGTTATGTGGGCACTTTTTTCAGTTTGGGTGTTCTTTACTGTTGTGTGTAGGAGGGGGGCAGTATGAGTATTAGACCCCAGGGTTCTCAGTGGTAACCCCCAACAGCTGAGATATCTCTCCAGAATATCAGCTGCTGGATGTGGAATTCTGGCCAGGCCTTTCACACCTACCAATCTCTTTGCGGTCTCCACTTTCCATCCTTAGTTATCAGGGTTCTCTTCAGCTAGTCTATAGTTGATTATTCAGGATGATTTTTTGTATATTAGTTGTAATTCCAGTTTGATCTTGGGAACATGTCTGAGTAGCATTCACTTACTCCGCCACCATTGTTGATCTCACTTTAAGAACTTCAAATAGACTATATCACTGCCTCCTGGACTTTATGATTTCTGAAGAGAAATTAAGTGTTAATGTTATTGAAGTTCTTTTGTATATAACAAGTTGCTTCTCTCTTGCTGCTTTTAGAATCTATATTTTGCTTTTGACAATTTGACTATAATTTCTCTCATTGTAGAAATCTTTGATCTCATCTTGTTTGCAGTTCCTTGAACTTATTGAATATGTACATTCATTTCTTTCATCATATTTTGACCAATATTTTTTCAAAGATTCTTTTTGCCTCTTCCTCTATCTCCACTCCTTCTTAGAATCTCATTAAGCATATGGTCATATGCTTGATGTTGCCCTACATTTTTCTTATACTACCTTCATTTTTCCTCATTTTTCTATTTGTCTGTTCCTCAGACTGGATCATCTATAGGGACCTATCTTCAAGTTGTCTAATTCTATGTTCTTCACAGTCAAATTTGATATGAATAATTTTAGTGAATTTTCAGCTCCAGAATTTCACTTAGTTTCTAATGTCTATAGGGACAATTTATATTAATAATCACCCCCAGCCCCCGTGATTAGGACATGCTTTCTTGTTCCTTTGCATGCCTTATTACTTTTATTGAAAACTAGACTTCCCAAATATTTTACTATTAACAGCAGTAGGTAGCATATTCTTTTGTTTCCCTGAACTTGTGTTCCTGTTTGATGGAGCTATTGTTTGTTAGTTAATGACTCTTCTAAACTATTCCTCTAAAGTCTGCATTTTCTGCCAGAAGTGGCCACTGGTATCTCTGTCCATAGTAGTCACCTAGTGTTTTTTTTAAAATATATTTTATTAATTTTTTACAGAGAGGAAGGGAGAGGGATAGAGCGTTAGAAACATCGATGAGAGAAAAACATGGATCAGCTGTCTCCTGGACACCCCCTACTGGGGATGTGCCCACAACCAAGGTACATGCCCTTGACAGGAATCGAACCTGGGACTCTTCAGTACACAGGCCGACACTCTAGCCACTGAGCCAAACTGGTCAGGGCTCACCTAGTGTTTTGAGTTTCCTTAAGTACCTCAAGCCAAAAATAGAAAAAAAAAATCCCAGTCTTTGTAGGTTGACTGTGATGGGTCAATTCTTCAATGCTTAGCAGGCCATTTACAACTCTGCCTTAGCTTCCACTTCCCTCTTGGAGCCTGAAGGTCAGCCAGAGGTCAAAGCTTAAAGTCTTTTTCATGAATTTATTGGGAATGCGTCCATCCATGGAAATGAGCTGGCTTTGTTGTTTCTCCAGTGCACACAGGAGTTTTTTAAAGTTTATTTTTTTCCTTCATATCCCATTTCCTATCCTCTTCTTTCCCAGGAATTTTGGTGTGTCTACTGCATGTTCTGACTGTTTTTCCTTGTCCCAGGCTGCATAGTCAATATTTTTGACTTTAAGTACTTTCACTAAAAGCTACATGGGAAGGCATCCAAATCTGGGAATTCTCCAAGTCAGGAAATCCTACACCAGCCCTTGGACCAGATTTTGAGAAAGCTGCCAGATAGGTTGAATCTGGAAAACACAATTTTTGATAATAAGATTTTTTATTGCTCCCTATGGTACTTGCAACCTGCACCAGGTGCTGTTCAGGTTGCAACTTTCATTGCTTTTGACATTCTGGAGTGCACAGCCTCTTCTTTAAACTTCTCCTGCTTATTGTAAGTTTTTACTAGACCCCACAGTTCTGTTAAAGTTAATTCTGTTCATTTTAACATTTTTTTCCAGCTTACTATTTATTTTTTTAGAGGG
>NW_006293957.1:1854191-1861980 GCF_000327345.1 Myotis davidii
ATTTCCCTATTCCTCTATATTTATTAAATTTACCATGATATTATTTTATATCCTATTCTTTCCCTCAGTTTGAGCAGAGAAGGAAGCGATGTGAAATGTTAATAATTAAGTGGTATGTTACTTTCAGAGAAATTCCTTTTACTTATGGATCAAAAGGAATTTCTGATCTTCCATTTACTTTGATTATATCTCACTGCACTGGCCTCATAGGCACTCAAGGCTTTGATCCCAGAAGAAAGAACTCAACTGTTGATTGAGATAAAAGTCACCTTGATATTGGTCTTGGCTTCATATAGCTGTTGCTTTACCTTTTCCTCTCCCTCGTCTTATCACTTAAAATTTGCTAAAATGTGACAACACTCTAGGTATCTCGGAGAGACCATTTTGGAGGCGGGTCTGGGGCATGTACATCTGGTTTGACACTTAGTCATCCATCCAATGTTTAGAACATCTTCACACATACTCTATGTCAGGACAGAGCTGGAAGTGGAGGAAAAAACATTGTTATAGCTTTTGTTTTGAATCTTGTCTGTGTGTGCATATATGGGGTGACTCCCAAGCAAAGAGTGACCGAGGTTCTGTGGACTGAGCAGTTGTGAGCACTCACACAAGGATAAGAAACTTTCAAGTTCCAATCAGCCAGATCTGAAATCTCCCCATGGGGTATTTTCCTAGTATGGCTAAAGTTTTTAAAAACAAACCTAGAAGTGAAATAATTCAACATTTTTAAATAGCTTTATAGATATAAATAGAGATATAATTCACATAGCCCATATTTCACCCATTTTTATTGTACAGGTTATCTGTACCTCAAAATTAAAAACACTGGGTTACCATATTCCCAACAATTCTACTCCTGAATATGTTTCCCAAAGAAGAGAAAAGTCCTCACAAAAATTGGACACAGATGTTGATAGAACATTATTCATAAAAAGTTAACAAGTGGAATTAATTCAAATCACTATTAGCTGATTAATGAATAAACAAAATGTGGTCCATCCATGCAATACAAGTATTTGGCAATGGAAATAGATGAAGTACTGCCACTTGCACTAATGTGGGTAACACTGAACAGACGCTAATTGAATGAAGCCAGTCACGTAAGACCACATATCGTGCGATCTTCTTTTATATGAAATGTCCAGAGCAGGCAAATGTACAAAGATAGGCATTAGCTGAGGGTTGTAAGGAATAGGAAGTGGCTGCCCGAACTGTTCACTGTAAATGGGTCAACTATATGTTATGTGAATTAAACCCCTATAAAGCTGTGTTTTTGTGTTTTCTGCACTCAGTATTATTTTAATTTATCTTTATTGTTGAAAATATTACAGATTTCCCCATTCCCTCCCCCACTGACTCCCTCCAATCTGCACCCGCCCTCTCCCCCACCGCCCAGGCCTTCACCACACTATCATCTGTGTCCATGGGGTTTGAAAATATGCATGCCAGTTATTTGGTTAATTGCTCCCTGCTCCTTCCCCCTGAGATCTGTCAGTCTATTGCATGCTTCCATGTCTCTAGATATATTTTGTTCATCAGTGTATTTTGTTCATTAGATTCCACATATAAGTGAGATCATGTGCTACTTATCTTTCTCTGACTGGCTTATTTTGCTTAACATAATACTTTTCAGGTCCCTCCATGCTGTCTCACAGGGTAAGAGATCCTCCTTTTTATAGCTGTATAGTATTCCATTGTGTAAATGTACCACATCCTTTTCTTAGAAATTTACTTCATTGTTGAAAGTATTGCAATTTTATCCATTGATCCTCCCCTCTCCACTTACATCCCCTCTCCAGGCCTTCACCCCACTATGGTCTGTGTCCATGAGTTATGCAATTGTGCATATAAGTTCTTTGGTTAATCTCTCCCTCCCTTCCCTCTGAGAATCCTCAATCTATTGTATGCTTCCATGCATCTGGATCTATTTTGTTTGTCAGAATATTTGGTTCATTAGATTCCACATACAATAAGTGAGATCTTGTGCTACTTGTCTTTCTCTGACTGGCTTATTTCACTTAGCATAATACTCTCTGGGTCCTTCAATGTTGTCTCAAAGGTAAAGAGATATTTTTTTTTACAGCTGCATAGTCTCCCATTGTGTAAACATTAATGCTACAATGAACATAGGGGTACATATATTCTTTCTGATTGGTATTTTAGGCTTCTTAGAATATATTCTTAGAAGTAGGATGACTGGATCAAATGGCAGTTCCATTTTTAACTTTTTGAGGAAACACAACACTGTTTTACATAGTGGCTGCACCAGTCTGTATACCCACCAGTAGTGTACTAGAGTTCTTTTTTCTCTATAACCTTGCCAGCACTTGTTGTTTGTTGACTTATTGATGGTAATCAATGAGGTGCTATCTCATCATTCTCTTAATTTGCATCTTTTTGATGATTAGTGATGTTGAGCATTTTTTAAATATCGCTTGGTCATTTGTATGCCCTCTTGGTGAGTGTCTATTCGGTACTCTGTCTGTTTTTTTTAATTGGATAATTGAGTTGTATGAGAACAATATGTATTTTGAAAATTAACCCCTTCTCAGATGTATCACTGGCAAATATGTTCTCCCAAATAGTGAGTTCCTTTTCATTCTGATGTTGTTTGCTTTTGTTGTACAGAAGCATTATATTTTATGTAGTCCCATTTGTTTATTTTTTCCTCTTTGTTTCTCTTGCTCTAGGCATTGTATCAGTGAAAATTTTGTTACATGAAATGTCTTATATTTCGCTATTGTTTTCTTTAAGTATTTTTATGGTTTCATGACTTACATTTAAATGCCTTATCCATTTTTAGTATATTCTTCTGTATGGTGTAATTTAGTGGTGTAGTTTCAATTTTTTGCATGTACCTGTCCATTTTCCCCAGCACCACTTATTGAAGAGACTGTCTTTACTTCATTATATGCTTTTGTCTCCTTTATAAAATATTACTTGAGCATAATGGCTTGGGTTGATTTCTGGATTCTCTGTTTCATTCCATTTATCTATATGTCTATTCTTGTGACAGTACCAGGCTTATTTGATTATACTGGCTGTGTAATGTAGCTTGATATATGATATTGTGATGCCTCCAACTTTGTTCTTCATTCTCAAGATTGCTGCAGATATTTGGGTCTTTTTTGGTTCCATATAAATTTTGGAGTGTTTATTCTGATCTGAAATATAATGTTGTTGTTTTAATAGGGATCGTCTTGGATCTATAGTTTGCTTTGGGTAGTATGAACATTTTAATGATGTTGTTCTACCAATCTATGAACATGGTCTATTCTTCCACTTGCTTACTTTTTCCTCTGCCTCTTTCTTCAAAGTCATATATTTTTCCAAATACAGGACTTTTACCTCCTTGGTTACATTCATTCCTAAGTATTTTAGTGTTTTGTTGTTGTTATATGGTCTTTATTATGTTGAAGTATAATTCCTCTATTCCCACTTTGCTGAGACTTTTTATCAGATTTTGTTGAATGCTTTTTTCTGCATCTATTGATATGATCATGTGATTTTGGTCTTTCTATTAGTTTATGTAATGTATCATATTATTGATTTGTGAATATTGCACCAGCCTTGCATTCCTGGAATAAATCCTACTTGGTCATAATTTATGATCTTTTTAATAAATTTCTGGATCTGATCTCGCATGTGGCTTGTGAGCTGTGGTTTGCCGACCACTGGTCTAGAAGATATATCCAATGATGTCAGTAGGTGTTAAAGTCATCTACTATGATTGTATTGCTGTTGATCTCTTCCTTAAAACCTTCCAGAAGTTTTGTGTTTTTTTTAAATATATTTGGATGCTCCTTTTTTGAGTGCATATTTGTTTACCAGAGTTAGAGCCTCTTGTATTGATCCCTGTAGTACAGGGGTCCTCAAACTTTTTAAACAGGGGGCCAGTTCACTGTCCCTCAGACCATTGAAGGGCCGGACTATAGTTTTAAAAAAGTATGAACAAATTCCTATGCACACTGCACATATCTTATTTCGAAGTAAAAAAAACAAAATGGGAACAAATACAATATTTGTATTTGCATGTGGCCCACGGGGAGGACCACATGCTTTAGTATTATGACATAGCCTTCATTGTCTATGGTTATGGTCTCATTTTGAAGTCTATTTTGTGAAATAGAGTATTGCTACCCCAGTTAATTTTTCATTTCCATTGGCCTGGAAATATTTTTCCATTCCTTCACTCTCATTCTGTATGAGTCTTTTGTTCTGAGGTACGTCTCTTGTAGATAGCATATATATGGGTTGTGTTTTCTTATCCATTCAACTATCCTATGTCTTTTCATTGGAGCATATAATCCGTTTACATTTAAGGTTATTATTGTAGGTACTTATTCATTGCCATTTTTGTTCTTTATGTTCCTCCCTCTCTATTTCTTTTTCTAACAGCAGTCCCTTCAGCATTTATTGCATTGCTGGTTTGGTGGTAATAAATTCCTTTATTCTTTTGTCTGTAAAGCTCTGAATTTCATCTTCAATTTTTAATGATAACCTTGCTGGATAGAGTAGTATTAGATTCAGTTCCTTGCTTTTCATTACTTTGTATACTTCATCCCTTTCTGGCCTGAAGTATTTCTATTGATAAATCAGCTGACAGTTTAAAGGGAGCTTTCTCATAGGTAACTTTCTGTGTCTCTCTTGCAGACTTTAATATTCTTTCATTTTTTTTTAATGTTTTCCATTTTAATTATGATGTATCTTGGTATGAGTCTTTTGGTATTTATCTTGATTTGGACTCTCTGTGTTTCCTGAATTTCCGTGCTTTTTTCTTCACCAGGTCTGGGAAGTTTCTGTCATTATTTTCTTCAAATGGGTTCTCTATTTCTTTCTCAGACTCTTCTCCTTCTGATACCCCTAATATGCAAATATTGTTATGTTTCATGTTGTCCCAAAGCTCCCTTTAGGTGTCCTCCTGCTTTTCAATTTGTTTTCAATTGTTGCTCTGAATGGATCGGTTATTTTCCTACCGTGTCTTCTAATTCACTGATTCAGTACTCAGCTTCTTATAGTCTACTGTTGAAACATTCCAGGGTGTTCTTTACTTTAGCTATGTCATTCTTCATTACTGATTGATTCCTATTTATTGTTTCAATCTATCTTTTCATGTTGGTGTAGTCCCTCATAATTCTCATTAAGTTGCTTGGAATTCTCACTGGGTAGTTTCAGCACTTTTATAACCATTACTTTAAATTCTTTATCTGACAAACTGTCTTCTTTTCATTTAGCTCCTTTTCTGGCAATTCCTCCTTTTCTTTCATTTGGAGGTTGTTTCTTTGTCTCCATATTTTAGCAGCTCAGTATTCTCAGGTGCAGAGTGAGGCTGGTGGGTCTGTAGGTATAGGTCCATTTGTCCAGAGGTGACTCGTCTTGCTGGGTCACAGTGGTGGTTCCTATCTTCTGGAGGCACAGGGTTAGGCTTGCCTGGTCACTGTGGCAAGTACCTGCATCTAGCAGTGTTGGGTCACAGTGATAGGTCTGGGTGTACCATTTGAAGGCAGTTGGGACCATTTGTCCAGGAGCTCCAGGTTGGGCATGTTGGGTTAGAATGGCAGGTTCCTGTGTCCAGGTGGACCTCTTGTCAACGTGTCAGGGTAGGCCTGGTGCTCCCCGCATGGGTGGGCAGGCCAGGTCAGGAACGTCTCTGCTGGTGCAAGGAACAGACGTGCTTGGGCACTACTTGGCTATACAAGGGGCGGGCCTGGCCAGGCACCTCTCCACTGGTTCCATTCTGTAGTGAAGGAGGCGGGTAGACCAGGAATCCCTCTAGCCAATATGGTAGGGTAGCCTCCAAACACTGCCCATCAAGTCTGCCAGCCAGTCTTCAGAGGCCCACAGATCAGGCACATGGAGCTGCTATGTCTGATCTGTGTGTCAGGGGCTTCAGGCCCCAGCTATTGAGCTATGTGCCTCTGACTGTGGCCTGGGGTCCTGGGGCAGAGTTGCTCCCTGCAATCTCATCCCACAGAGGATCCTGCAGCTCCCCCACAATGGTAAGCTCCTCTCAAACAGAAATAAACTACTGGCTGAGCAGCACATTGTAGCTGGCAGGTCCTCTGCCAAGAGTACCAGACCCACTCCCTGAAAGCTTCTGCTCCCCAGACAAATGCTCTCTGACAATCACACCCCCACTCCCTCTCCCTCACACACACACACACACACACTCAGACTCTCACTCACTCTGGTCTTACCTATCACAGGATGCTGAATCTCATGTACCACAGCCATTTATCCACTCGTCTACTATTTCCAGATTTTAGCTATTGTCAATTGTGCTACTAAAAACATAGGGGTGCATACTTTCTTTCTGATTGGTGTCTTAGTATTCTTAGGACATATTCCCAGAAGTGGGATCACTGGGTCAAATGGCAGTTCCACATTTAATTTTTTGAGGAAACTTCATACTGTTTTCCATAATGGCTGCACCAGTCTGCATTCCCACCAGCAGTGTACGAGGCTTCCCTTTTACCCACTTTCTCGCCAGTACTTGTCATTTGTTGATTTGTTGATGGTAGCCGTTCTGGCAGATGTGATACCCCATTATTGTTTTAATTTGATGATCAGTGACTTTGAGCATTTTTTCATATGTATCTTGACCTTCTGTATATCCTCTTTCAAAAGTGTCTATTTAGGTCCTTTGCCCATTTTTTAATTGGATTGTTTGTCTTCCTTTTGTTAAGCTGTATGAGTTGCTTATATGTTTTGGAAGTTAACTCCTTACCAAATGTATCATTGGAAAATGTGTTCTCCCATACAGTGGGTTCTGTTTTCATTTTGTTGATATTTTGTTTTGCTGTGAAGAATCTTTTTTATTATGAGTTTTACAAAGAATAAAAATTGGACCTGCCCCTGCATTAGAAGTCTATAAATAAACACATGAATTATTGAAGATTATTAGAGAAATTTGAATAAGAGATGAACATTATTGAGATAAGATCAAATATTGACATGAACAGATAGAGATTGCTCCTCCCGAACAGTAATATAAAGAGTAACAACAGAAAAATCTTAAAAATGTATACTTTTATCTAATTTTAGTTAAATAAAAGATAAAATATTCAAATCCCCTCTCTCTCTCTCTCTCTCTCTCTCTCTCTCTCTGTATTTATGTTTGTTAACACATATACAAATATTTGGAAAGACATACAAGAATATCCACTTAACTGTGGTAAATTCAGGGCAATAGGAATATGATATTCTTTAATTTTCTATTTTTTTCTTTTGCCTTCAGTTCTTTTCACTCTACACCTTCTTACTTTACAGTAAGTTTTATTTTGAGTTTTGCATGTTTTGTGTATGTCAAACACATGTAAAATGGAGAGAAGAGAGTGAAACCTCTGTTTCCGTCCTGTTACAATTATCAGCACAGCCTGGTCTGTTTCATCTGAACCCTACTAACTGTTGTGCTAGGGCGAGGGACTACGGCATGGAAGGTTTACAGAATGTTACAGAATGATCTAAGGGGAGGAAATGGGACATGAGAAATTGAATGTGCTGGGAGGGGGGACTGATGTATGGAGGATTGTGTCAGCGTTAGGAACCATGGAAGAAAAAATGCTAGATTGTCTTAGAAAAACAATGTGTTATGATATGCTCCAGCCAGGTGTGACTCTTTTTACCCCCCATTTGTGCTTATGAACTTTCTATGAACTTCTAAGGTAACACTGTTGTGCTATAAAGGATCATACTGCACCCTTAATCTCTGCCACATGCTCCGAAGCTCCCAGAGGGGGAGCTAGGTGCTGTGGTCAGCTGGCCAGCTTAATAAAGGCTCTTACATTTA
>NW_006293957.1:1863738-1865758 GCF_000327345.1 Myotis davidii
TTTTGTGCTATAAAGGATCATACTGCACCCTTAATCTCTGCCACATGCTCCGAAGCTCCCAGAGGGGGAGCTAGGTGCTGTGGTCAGCTGGCCAGCTTAATAAAGGCTCTTAAATTTAAATTCTGTGTTGGTGGTCTATCTTGCTGAGCCAACCCATAACATTTGGAGGCCCCAGCGAGATACCCAGCAGGGGTGAGAGGGACCCCCTATTCAAGGCAGGAGGCTCTCCCCCACTTGTCGCTGGACACTCAGCGAGATACCCCACACTTGTGGAGAACGACTACCAAGGAGGTCTCCAGTCCACCCAAAACGTTTGATTCGGAAACCGAGACACCTGGACTCTCGAGAGAGGTAAGGACTGGTCGTTAAACTGGAATTAGGACGTCCCATGGAAGGACCTATACGGAGGGCTGGACGCAGCGGTACTACTGGTTCAGTCATCTTCATCGACTCCCTATCAGTCAGGCCCACTCCGGGTGAGTGGAAGGAGAGCTTGATCACCTCCCGGGAATCTATAGAGCTCCCTCAGGAATTGGGAAATTGTTAGGAATTGGGCGGATTGTTTAAACTCTGAGTGGATGTCTGGTGAAAGTGTGTAAGTGTGGAGGGAGGGGGCCTGCCCTCTCCTCTCCTTTATGTGGCTCCACAACTTCGGTTACGGAGTCCGAGTGGGCCCCAATCTGCGGTTCGTCATATGGCATAATGGTGACTCACCCCCATGTGGAGGTGACCAGGCCCGGGGTTTATACGGGTGCACCTTAGCTACGACAAATCTAAGCTCCCAAGGGACATGGCCAGGAGGGCATCTGAGTGAGGATCTGTGAAAACAGGTCAGCCCCTCCCTTCTCTGTCTCTCGCCACCGATCATCATGGGGTCAGGGCAAAGTTTGTTTGTGTGGGACTAGCCAATTTACTACAGAGAAGGAGGAAAAAGGTGTAAATCATTACTGGTCTGTGTGAAGTAAAAGCTGCTTTGATTTATTCTGCTGTCTGTCGATACACTTGGCTGCACGTTTGGGCTGGCCCCTCCTAGGTTATAATTTACTGCATTTAACTAAAGTTCTGGGGTAGATTTAAAAGTTATAATGTTAATGCTTTTGATTTACAGTGATTCTGTGAATGGGAGTGGCCCACTTTCCAGGAGGGGTGGCCAGATGCAGGGTCTTTTGATCTAACCACTGCCTATTGGGCCCATAATGTCATATACGGCCGCCCTGGGCATCCTAATCAAATTCCTTATATTCAGGTTTGGGTTGACATATTGTCCAAGAAACCCCGGTAGATGAGGGCATGCCTCCCGAGGGGAAAATTGGGACAGAGACAGACAATTCTTTTGGCTGGGCCCCAGAAGGGAAAGGCTCCCCCGGTCCTTCAGGGAGAGCAGGAAGAACCCATTAGCCGGCCGCCCCCTATGGTCCCCAGGTGCCGGATCTGGGTGAGCCCTGGCCTCAAGCCCAGGCCACGCCACCAGCTCTTGACAGAGAGACAGAGGGGAGAACCTGCAGGACCTTGCGACATCCACCAGTCCTGCAGTTCCTATATTGCCACTACGGCAGGCCGGCCCTCTAGATCTGGGGCTAGACAGGCAGTCCTCTGTGGAAGCAAGTCAGTCCGAGGCGCTATTCCCAGCTCCAGGCCAGATTGGGGAATAAATGTTCAAAGAAAGGGGGCTAGATGCCTGAGCTGCCTGCAGTGGCCCTAAAAAAAGAGGCAGCAGAAGCAGCGGCGAGAAAGTACTTAGGCCTTTGGCTTGCAGGCTAAAGCAGTTAAGCCATAAGCCAGTGATTGGTACTAGCCTTCCTACAGCCCCAGAAATAGAGTAGCAAACCTGAGATCTATGAAAACTGCAGATAGAGCTAGTAAAAGCTCCCTGCTTGCAAATGTACTGAAAGGGTTTAGTACCTGTTGCTGCTGGAAGAGGAGGGGCTGATATCCCCTTCCAGTACACTCCCTTCAAAGAGGCCTGTTCGCTGCTCTGCCATAAAGGGACTGGTGGGAAGACAAGGAAACCAGAGCCCTG
>NW_006293957.1:1866644-1879418 GCF_000327345.1 Myotis davidii
CTGGACCCCCTATAGTGACAGGGGCAAGGAGGCTCTCGATCGGTATCGCCAGACTCTATTGGGGGGCATCCGAGCTGCTGCTCGGAGACCCACAACCCTCTCTAAAGTGACAGAGGCAACCCAGGGGCCTAAACTTGATGCCTCGGAAAATTGGAGGGCTGTCAATGTTGCATTTGTTTCCCAGTCGGCTCCAAATATTAGGAAAAAATTGCAGAAGTTAGAGGGCTTTGAGGAGAAATCAATCTCTAAGTTGGTTGAGGTGGCCCAGAAGGTTTTTAACAATCAGGAGGACCCAATAGCAGGTTTAAACACCGGGATGACGAAGGCCCTCCTGGCCAAAAGTGAGGAAAAAGGCCCAAGGGGCCAGAGAGACAACACGGGCCAAGAAAAGCCTCGCGGGAGAAAAGAAGTCCAACCCAGGCTTGGGAAAAGTCAGTGTGCATTTTGCAGAAAGGAAGGACATTGGAAAAGGGAGTGCCCTGAACGTGCAGGGGAACCGACTCCCTCCCATGCTGGTGGAGGAGGTGGATTGGGGTTGTCGGGGTTCAGCTGGCTCCCAGGAGCCCAGAATGACCCTGAGAATGGGGGGTCAAAAGTTGGACTTCCTTGTGGAACTCATAGCACTCACTCAGGCCCTCTGGTGGGAAAAGGGAAAAAAAGTAAACACTTTAGCTTCCTGAAAATAGCTGCCTTGAACCCGGCCACACTCCTCCCTGACGAGAAGGCAGAGGCCCCTTTGCATGACTGCGAGGAGACACTGACTACCCGCACTTCCCTCCGCGAAGACCTTGTGGACCAGCCCCTGCAGAATCCGGATGAGACCCTCTACACGGATGGGAGCAGCTTCGTAGAAGAAGGTACCCGGTATGCGGGGGGCAGCAATAGTGACATAAGAAGGAACCAGGGGAGATCTACAATCTGCCAGGATTAGAAAAAAGCCCTGGTGAGCGCCCCGGCACTCACCCTGCCAGACCTACCCAGGGACTGCAAGGATATATCTCCTCACACTGCCCTTACAGGAGGCCAAGGAAGTGACTAAAAGACCAGTAGGGCCCCTAGAACTTCTCGTAGCCCTGCTAGCATGAAGGCTCCCAGAGAAGCCTACTCATCTGCCAGAGGAGCAGAGGCTAGCTGAGAAACTAAGGGCCCAGGAAGGAGAGGCTGGATGGCTAATTCTGCCAGATGGGAGGCCTATAGTGCCAGAAGCCCTGGGGAAGACCATCGCTTCCCAGACCCACCAGAGCACCCACCTGGGGGCAATGAAGCTATCAGAACTACTAGGAAAAGAATTTTACATCCCAGGAATCCAAAAAATATTTTACATGGGGTCCGATAATGGCCCAGCGTTCATCGCCAAAGTTACACAATCCATAGTTAAGGCCCTGAGGGTTACTTGGAAATTGCATTGTGTTTATAGACCACAGAGTTCTGGACAGGTAGAGAGGATGAATCGAATCTTAAAGAAAACATTAACTAAATTAAAATTAGAGACTGGCGAAAACTGGGTAAGTCTCCTTCCTTTTACCCTCCTCAGAGCTAGGTGTACTCCGTATATAAAAGGACTCACCCCTTCTGAAATTATGTTTGGCAGACTGCCACCTCTTCTTCCCCGCCTAAGGGAGGAAGAAATTGCCCGGCTGTCTACCCGAAATTTGCTTAAATCCTTACAGGCTTTTCAGAGGAGCGCCACGTCAGCACAACGGGTGGTGAGAGCCATACGGGAGGAGAATGTGCTGAGATCCAGTCCAACACAGCCTGCCTTCTCTCTGGGTGATCTCGTCTGGATGAAGCGCCACGACCTAGATGGGATGGACCCTACCAGGTGGTGCTAAGCACTCCAACTGCCATCAAAGTCGCAGGAAAGAGGCACTGGAAATTGTAACCCCATCCTCCTCATGCCTCTCACCTGGTGAACTGACCAATGAGAAGGAGAAAGACATGGGAACTAAGACTCTATGTTAGCGGCCGAGCCAATTCTTTACCATCAAATGCCGGACTCTTCCCCGGTAGCTCGACCCCTACATTGCCAAATGCCTCCTCAATTTCATAGAAGAGGGCACTGAATCAAAGATTTGATTCGGGCATAAGACCAGTAGGGAATGTGCTAGGGTGAGGAACTGCGGCATGGAGGGATTACAGAATGTTACAGAATGTTCTAAGGGGAGGAAATGGGACATGAGAAATTGAATGTGCTGGGAGGGGGGACTGACGTATGGAGGATTGTGTCAGGATTAGGAATCATGGAAGAAAAATTGCTAGATTGTCTTAGAAAAACAATGTATTATGATACGCTCCAGCCAGGTGTGACTCTGTTTACCCCCCCTTTGTGCTTATGAACTTTCTATGAACTTCTAAGATAACACTGTTGTGCTATAAAGGATCATACTGCACCCTTAATCTCTGCCACATGCTAGGTGCTGTGGTCAGCTGGCCAGCTTAATAAAGGCTCTTAAATTTAAATTCTGAGTTGGTGGTCTATCTCGCTGAGCCAACCCATAACACTGTCTCCTCCCATATGCTCTCCATATCATTTTGAAGCAAATTAAGATGTTATTTTTAATTCAAAATTATCATCAAATTGGTACTACTTAACCTTATATAAATGCATAGATGATGGTCTATTAGGATATATACCAATCTGTGATTGAGAGTGGAATAAAAGTATGATAGAGTGTGTGGATCTCTTATAATGAAAAACTATTTGTGGAGAATGTTTAAAATTGTTAAACAAAGAAAGATATTTTTTAAAAGAAACATCCCTTCAGAAATACTAGAAGTGTAAGGATTTCCTTAAATTACACAAGGTTTGTATAAAATAATTGAAGCAATAATGAATTCAAAATCAAGAGATAAGAGTTTTTACTTCTATTTCTGTCATTGTAGCCATAATACTTCTGAGTCATTGCTTATAATTGCTTGTAAGGATTAAACATATTTTTCACTCATTCCACTAATGACTTTGAGCATCTACTATATGTCCTCATTGTTGGAGATACAAAATGCGTTTACTTCCGTATTAGTCAGAACTCTTTTGGTTTTAAGTAACCTTAACTCCAACCCAGACAAGCTAAGCCAAAGGGAAGATGCAATGGCTAGCACAACCACAGAAGGCAGGGATTGACAGACTTCACAGGCACCTGGATTCAGAGGTTATTAGAGCTTCACCAGGACCTCGCCTTTCTGACTCTCCATCCCAGCCCCTTCCCTCTGTGTGGGCTTACCTTTCGCACAGGCTCTTTCAATGTAGTAACCACTGGCAGCGCCCTGATTATGTCCTCATTGCATCCAGGACGAATGCTCTGGGCAATGCCTTTCCTCCTCTCGGTCTCGTGTATCCCACCTCCATATTCTGCTGTAGAAAGACCAGTCCAGGCACCAAACACACAGTCTGGCACCTTAGTGCTAGGTCAATGTTACCTCTTCCCACCTCCCATGGTTCCATTCCTTATGTTCCCAAATAAATTGTTTTTGCCTTTGTTTTGCTTTTTTCTTTAAAAATTATTTATTTCTTATACTTTTGTTTTTATCTATGACCTATTTTTTCTGAGGCCACAGTTTGGAAAAGATCCATGGCCCATTTATTCATGAAGTTATTCTTGGTATATTTTCAATTAATCATCATTGGATGCTTCCTCACTGAACCCTCAGAGACCCTGCATGAGGCCACTGTGCAGAATAACCCACACTCGCACTGAGCACTGACGAGAGAAGCTGTGCTTAGATTTTCAGTTAACATTTCATCGCTATCAATGACCATGACGCCCACCTCTTTTCCCAGAATTGCTTATAGTTCCCCTAATATCCAATGTGAAGTTGCAGCAATAGTACAATTCTCTTTGGCTGGGCCAATATAGACCCATGTCCTCTCTACTTCCTCCTTTGAGTGGATGAGGTAAGAAGTTATGAGTCAGACAGAGTGGAATCCCTCTCATCATCTACTAGGTGGGGCTTCTTCAGAAGCCCTCTGAGCCTTCATCCTCACGGCTATGAAATGGGGATGAACCACCCTGCAATGCAGTTGGGAGGATTCTGGGAAATAATGTTTATGAAATCCTAGCGTAGCTCCTGAGGCAGAGTAGCCACTTGGTAAACACAGTCACTCTTCCTCCTTCAATGACATGACATTTTTATGTTTCTCTCGACCTCACTTGACTTTTTGTATAACCATTTCTTCTTATCTTTCCTATATATTCATTAATCCCTTGAGGTGTGAATGATACTGTTTCCTCTTATTTCTCATGAAGCTGCACAATATATTTTCATGGGGAGGATTTCTAACGAATGATTCATAGATGTCTAACATACAACTTTTATTGATACGCCTATCCCAAAACTATAGGTAAAAATATGTGATGATAGAAACACCTACTAATCCTACTATGGGTCATACCACATTATAAGATTTCCATTAATTTCCTTGTGTAATCTAACATTGTGAACATAGGTATGGCTCCTTTCTCATTTTGCAAATGAAGAAACTGAGGTTTGTAGATGTCAGAAACTTGCTGTGAGAGCATTCGTCTAGTGTGTGATGGGGCTGGTGCTTAAGCCCAGGTCTGGCCACTGTGACCTAACTGGACTGTGGCCATCGCCCTCCTCCCAGGCAGACAGCCTGGTGCAAGGCTGCAGTGCAGCAGGCCAGGCGCGGGCAGAGACGGAGAGCTCGCCCTTCCAGAGGCAGGGGGCCACACTGGGCGTGGGGATCCCAAAGGCGATCAGGAGAAGTGGGTCTGCCAGAACTCCCCTCAGGCTGGGGGTGTGAGTAACCTCTTGTCCCCAGGCTCAGCCCTGCTGCCTCTCATAGCTCTGCTTCCTCCTTTAACCATACCAGACCTGAGGCCCTGAACCTAACTGTCCCCTATACCTGGGCTCCTGAGCATTAAAGAGAAAAAACCAACATGATATAGAAAAATGTTAGTTACATGCAAACAAGTGGTTAGAATAAGATGGAATTTGGAGACATTGTAGAAAATAGGTCCAGGCAAAGTACCGAAAATTAGGTACAGCTGTGTAGCGGCAGATTAGGAAATTACCAAAAAATCGGTACAGCAGCCTGGTAGGGTTAAGAATCTTTTCCACTTGAAGGTCCAGGCCTGGCCTGGAATCTCCAGGGAGACTTCCTTTTGGGTCACAAGTCTGTGCTCCATGAGGGCACCTCCTCTCTGCCCCGCAGCTACCCTCTGATGTCCCTGCCCCCTCTCACCTCCCATCTTCCAGGCTGATCCGTTAAACTCTAAGCTGTGGGAACCAGTTTCCCACCTCCCTTCAGCAAAGCAGCATCAGGCCTCAGCCCTGCGATCTGAAATGTGACAGCATGCACATTCCCACAGCAGGCAAGCATATTGGCTCTGCTCCCACTGGCGTTTTGGCTTTTAAACCGTGGAGCTTTCTCTTCGCTGCATTAAATCGGGTCATTGTGAGCCCAGCCGAGTTGCAGGTGGGTAGAGTTTGATCCAGGTTGCAAATAAGAGTGGCCCCCAAAGTGCTGGTGGAAGTGGTGGGACTACCAGGCCTGTGTGCATTTGATCTGGATTCAAAAGGAGGTACGCTTGGAGGGACATGGTGCCTCCCAAGTTGCCACCATTGCTCTGGGCATGCGTAAAGCATTATCTGCCACCAGGCAATGGGTGTGGCAGGGTGTGAGCAGGTCCCCGATCCAGGTCCTGTGACTGGAGACTTAGGTAACAGCATCATGACTCTGGGATGCGGTGATAAGGAAACCCTACTAACGTGGGCAAAGCCGTTAGACCAGGAAGGTCCAGCCTGCTATTTAATATTAATGAAAATATTTGCTGTCACCTGACCAGTGTTACTTCTTTTCCACTTCCAAACATGTCTTTGGTATACATTCTTTTAAAAATGGGAAATTTGAGATTCAAAGAGGTTAGGTAATTTGTCTGATGTCCTAGAGTTATTGAGTAGTCAGGATTTGAATGTAGTCTTGTCTGCTTCTAGAACCCACACTGATCTTACAGAGATATTTAGGGGACTGCCCTGCGGTATCCCTGGAAAACAAGAAGGTCGCCAAACATAATGAACTGACCGGGCAGGAGCTTCGGATGCGCGGCTCAGTCAGACTTTCCCCAGGTGCCTGAGGTCCCCCATGGCCAGGGGCTGGGGCCCACGGAAACCCCACTGGGGTGTGCTCTCCTCTCTTCAGGACTTCTCGCACTCAGCACATGGCTGATCCCGCCTCCCTCCCTCCCCTCGGGCAGTGGCAACGTGGGAGGCACCAGTGAATAACTGGGGGTGTGGGGGTTGTAGGCTAAATGGGCCTGTAGAGCAGGGGCTCCGGGCAGCGTTACTGAGAAGTGACTGTGGTCATGGGAGGATGTTCTGCCAGCCGGCGCTGTGGGAGGATGACATGGACCGCTTCTCAGTACTGAGGGTGATGGAGTCACACTGAAGAGGTCTGGGGAAGGCTCATCCGAAGCCCTGGCCTCCGACAGGCTGCGATTTTGAAGCAAAGCTTCAGAGTCAGAGAGCAGCCCGGCCCAGAGCAGACAGGCCTCTGGGAAATGAGGCCTCTGGTGCCTGAGTGGAGAGAACTAACCATGAGCCCAGCCCTGGTCTCCAGGGCCTGGCGGGAGGATGGCAGTCGTTTCCAGTGTCAGGCACCTGGGGTGATGTGAATCCGGTCAGCCAGGAGCAGACACATGGCTACAGCTAAGCAGGGCATTGCCAGGGTCCGAAGGAGGGGGCCGGCTTGGCACTGGGGAGAAGGACTAGGCCCAGACCCAGACCCAGACCCAGCAAGGAGGTGCTCAGGGAGCTAGGAAACTGGGCACTGGGAGACCAGGATGCAGTGCCCGGACACAAATGGTGTGGAGGAGGGAGGGGTGTGGGGAGGAGGACCTTGCTCAGGGGATGAGGCTCCTATGGAAGGATGCCAGCAGAACAGTGCGCAGAGCAGGATGCCGCCAGCTGAGGCATGGGCAGGCGCTGGCTCTCCCAGCAGGTCTGGCGATTGCACCCATACTGCCTTCAACTCAGCCTGCGTGACGCGGCGATGTGACATTTGTTACGTGGTGTCAGTCCGTGGTCTAAAGCAGTGATCTCGAAGCTTAGCTGGCGTCAGCATCCCCGGAGGCCTTTTAAGGCCCAATGCCGCACGCTTCCTAGAGGCTCGATTGAGTGGGTCTGGATAGAGCCTGTGAACCTGCATTTCTACCAGCTCCCGGGCCAGCCACTGGCCACCCTCGGAGCAGCTCTGGGACAGAGAGCACCCATCCGTGGGGCAGGCTCTCCACACCCCAGGCCTCAGGTGCAGCAGAGTCTTGATTTCCGTCCCCAGGCCCGGAACCAGAGGCATCCCAGGAAACACGGCAGGGTCCTGGTGTCAAGCAATGATGGTCTGAAGACACAGGAATGGCTCTGGTCAGGTGGCTCAGTGGGTTGGGGCACCATCCCATACCCCCCAAAGGTTGTGGCCTGGTTGGGGTCTGAACAGGAGGCAATGGATCAATGTTTCTCTCTCTCCCTTACCCTCTTTCTAAGATCAATAGAAACATATCCTCAGGTGAGGATTAAAAAACAGATATGTAAAGATACATGAAGGGGCTGTTCCAAGGTGGGTAAGGGCCAGGGCGAGAGTGGCTCCTGGAGACAGGAGCATGTCAGGATGTGTGCACAGTGTGCCCAGACATACGGTCTTAGGGATTCTGGGGAAATGTCTGGACCATGTGACTTTAAAACTGGGAGGTGGCTTTGGGATCAGGAAACCCTGAATGAGATTGGTAGCTGGTCGACCTTGGACACGTTAATGAAGTTCTGGAGCCTCAGGTTCCTGGGCAGCCAATGGTCCTGACCAACACCCGGGCTGTGGCATGTTCTAGGCTCCGACTGAGTGGGCCTGCCCTGCTCCACGGAGCTCACACTCTGTGGTGGCCATGGGTAGCAGATGCCTAAATACCCTGAGTGAGACAGAGTAAAAGAGGATGACAAGCAGCAAGAGGTGGAGCAGCGATGACTTCGGGACTGCCAGAGAGGCCTCCTTGGGGGGAAGGTGCCCTGAAGTCTGGATGAAGAAGGGAGGCTGCTGCCACCTGGGCTGTGCCAGGGGTGAGTAATTGAGTAGACATGTTCGCTAAGAAGTGCTGTGATGGTCAACTGTCAGCAAACTTTGCTTGTCATACCGCCCCGCCCTCGCTCTCCTCACTGTTGTTAGTATCACAATCATTACAGCCACATGGCACCAGGAAGGCCATGCGTGAACAAGGCCCAGAGCAGCTCGTCCCCTGGGCGCCCGTGGGAAGGTCCCAGGTCGGTATCACCGAGGCTCAGGGCACTCACAGGTGCCTGAGGGACCACGCCCCCGCGCCCAGGAACAGACCCCGGACCAGGCTGCAGCCTGGACATTGTCCCAGGAGCCACCAGAGAAGTCTGGGCAGCCACGTGTCATGTTCATGTTTGTGTTTTAGGAAAAGCCCCTGCCATCTCACTGCTCTGTGTGCAGCCCGGATGTGGGGTGTCTGAGTGAGGGAGGCAGGTGCCCAGGGTGTGGGGTGCCTGAGTGAGGGGGGCAGGTGCCCAGGGCGTGGGGTGCCTGAGTGAGGGGGGCAGGTGCCAGCAGTCTGTACCAGGGAGCAGTGTGCACATGTGGAGGTTGCTTAGGCAGAGCTGGGACCAGAAGGCAGCTGTCAATCAGGTTGGAGGGGGAAGGGCTTGGGCACAGTAGGTGGGGGCAGAAAGTGCCTCCCCACCTCCCAGGAGGCAGACCATGGGGGTTGATCTTGGGGGACCTGCTGCAGGAACATCTGCCACGTAGATGTTCCCGTTCCATGGGGAAGGGCGCTGTGACGACTGAGCCAGATGACAGGTGTGGAAAGCACTTTGGCAAATGTCAAATGTTTCCAAATGTGAGGTGCTATTTTTACTACCCTCTGCTTCCTTGTATAGAATGTGACCCAATAACTGGTGTCAGCATCTGGCTGCTCTGCAGGGATAGCGGGGGGACCTCCCCTCCCGGGGCCTCTGGACAGGCCTGCGCTGCCCTGTCCACTGTTTCTCACTAACAGTGGGCTGGGCTGGGCTGTGACATCATCGGAGAAGAGGAGGCAGCTTCGGGATTCATGGCTGCGAGGAAGTACTTGCACCTGTGCTATCCTGGGAGCTAGACTGGTGAGGAGTGCGGTGCTCCCCTGCCAAGCAGTCAGGACAGTTAGTCTGGGCCTCTCCACTGGGCTTTGGAAGCTATTCAGGCTGAGGCTGGGCAGCTGCCCCAGGGCTTCATTTCACTGTAGCGGATCCCCTCCCTCCTCCTCCCCTCTGTGCTCCCTTCGCTTCCATCTCCCTTCCCCCTCCTGTGGCTCAGGCTCCACTCCCAGGTGGCCTCTCAGGAAGCATTTCCTGATGCCTGTGGAGCCCACCATCACCCAGGGGAGAGGGAAGAGGGGGGTGTCCCTCGTTAGCAAGGACCAGAGCCTGTGGGTGGACTGTGACTGTGGCCTGTCCTTGTGCGGGTGCAGCTGCCTGCAGGGTGTGCACTGCACCCAGCGGCCACCTGCCCTCCCGCCCCGCCGGGGGCACTGCGGACCTGCTGGGAGCACAGACTCCGCACTGAGGTTCCCCTCAGGCTCCAAAGGCTTCTGCAAACACGGGCAAACTCACCTGCTGGAAGAATTTTATATCAAGACTCCTAGAAGGGCCACCGCAAGACAGCTCAATCCCCTGTGGCACAGGCAGCCTTGGCCCGTGGGGACTCTTGCCTCCCGCCCAGGAGGCTTGGATCCACTGTCCCAGCCCAGCTCCTCCAAGCTCTGTTCCCACCTCCTCTGGGGCTGAAACCTCCACCCTCCTGAAGCTGGGCCTGTGGGAACAAAGCCTGGACCAGGCCCCTCCCGAGAGCGGCCTGCCTTCCCCTAGGCATTGGTGGGACAGGTTTCCCTTCTCTCCCAGAGCTCACCCCTTCCCAGGCTAAGACACATCCGTTCAAGGCTGCACCGGTTCCTGCCAGGGGACCATGGTCCTTGTCTGAGCCGCAGCACACAGCTGCGTTTCATTCGTTCCATAAATGTTTGCTAATCACTGGGGATACAAAGGAAAGTGACCTGCCTCCTGCCTGTAGGGGACTCAGGGTCCAGGAGGGAGGGGGACATAAGCAAATAGCACAGTAGACCGTTTTAAGTGCCCTTTGGGATTGGGGATGATTGCATTGACTGCTGTTTGTTCATCCCTGGAGAAGCCGGTGAAGAGAGCATCTGACTCCTAACTGCTGGGGCCTGCACGCTCTGCTGGGAGCCCACCTTGGCCTCCAGGCTGTGAGCGCCGCTCCATGGTTCACTGAAGGAGCTGAGGCAGAGCGCAGGTGGATGGCTCACCAGGACTGAATGGGGGAAGTGAGAACTACAAACAAAAGCCGCCTATTGGACTCCACAAGCCTCACTCTTTACCCTGCCCTGCCCTGCCCACTGCCCCTGCTGCTACTCTGTTTCAGGTCTGGGCTTGCCACCAGCCGGCACAATTGTGGGACTGAGCCTTTCTAGGTCAGCATCAAGCAAGACCATTTCTACTTCTGAAATGAGGCCAGCACCAGCCATGCCACAAAACAAGGGAACACCTCCCCATTCAGAGGGTCATTAAAGGAAATGAAAGCTGGTAGGTCATTGTTATGCAGAAGGAAATTACATAAATGGAAAAAACCTATGCATATTCCATGCAAAAGTCTCTGGGAAATTTTCAGAGGAAACAAAGGCTCAGCGTGTGGATGGATGATCCTCACCAGTGGGCACTGGGGGACCCTGGGCCAAGTCACAGCAAAATGATCCATTCTGTTCAGCATGAAATGAATTCTCTGGCAAAACAGAGAAAGGTGGCCCAAGAACCTCTCTGCGGCTGTGAGGATCTGGATCTGGGTTTGGACTTCTGAAAGGTGAAGGAGTGAATGCTTATGCGGTTTCTCTGGGCATATAGGCGGGGACTTGGTGGATGCTTCCGCGGGTGGGTGAAGCCTTTGGGATCAGGGTTTATCCACATTCCCAGGTTCTTTCTAAAGGGGGGATTGGAAATGAAGGCCACCCTGGAACTTGGCCAGGGCATCCAACACAGCGCCTCTCAGAGCAAGGACCCCTTTCCAGCCAGGGGACAGTGCCTGGTTGACCAGGGGCTGTTCCACTTGCCGCTGTCTGGACACATTCTGAGTTCCCTCCAAATCCCTACCAGCTTTCACTGGGAATTCCACTCTGCTTTTCATCAGAGGTGTCTTCCTCGTGAAGAGTCGATTGACCCCTCAAGGGCCAACCTAGAGCCCCTCTTCCTCACATCCTCACACAGCTACTGGGAGCTCAGGCGCGTGCAGGCCAGTGGCACCTGTCCGCCTGCCCAGCACGCACCCTTACTGCACAGCAGCACTAAGGGTTTCTGAGAGGCAGCTTCTGGCCACATGTTTGTTCTCTTCCTAGAATTCAGTAAATTTACCTAAAGGGGGCGTTGGGAGCTTCCATGATATAGTATGAATGATTCCATCTCTTTTTTAAAATAAGAATAAGAATGTTGATTTAACCTTTCCTGAACATCTATGTGCACATATAGCAGTAAGCACTTTTCCTACTTTTTTCCATTTAATCTTCACTGTGCATCTATGAAGGAAACAGTTATTCCCATTTTATAGATGCAGAGACTGAGAGTCTAGAGCAGCCGTGGGCAAACTACGGCCCGCGGGCCGCATCCGGCCCGTTTGAAATGAATAAAACTATTGAAAAAAAAGACTGTGCCCTTTTATGTGATGATGTTTACTTTAAATTTATATTAGTTCACACAAACACTCCATCCATGCTTTTGTTCCGGCCCTCCGGTCCAGTTTAAGAACCCATTGTGGCCCTCGAGTCAAAAAGTTTGCCCACCCTTGGTCTAGAGGTTGACAAGACAGAACTAGGCATTTGCACCCAGGTGTCTCTGACTTCAAAGTCTGTACCCTTGGCTATAATGCTCTCTGCTACTTAGACCACTTATTTCAGATTTACAGTACAAATTAGAGGATTGAATGCTCTGAGCTGGACTCAGTAAAGACCCTACTTATTGATGCTTACACTCAAGCATGAAGACCCTTGTTAAGCGCTGGGGTACCATTGCCACTGTCAGCAGGTGCGTCCCATCCTGACCGAGATGCCCTGAAAGTGTGCAGACACTGGAGAAGCTGGTGGCAGTGGTTGTGCTGGTGCTGGTGATGATGGAAGCATTCTCGGAGAGACTAGTATGTGCGAGGTGCTTTCCATGTGTGGTCTCATCCAGTCCTTGCGATGTCACTCTTCTCAGTGGGTGAGGACACTGGGCTTTGAGAGCTGCCTTGCCAAATGCCAGGCCACTGGGAAATGGCAGAGCAGGCATTTGAACCCAGGCCTGCTTGAATCCTCAGCCCCCTGGGTGGGGCCTATGTTTCTCCTGAGCTTGTGCCGGTGGCCTTTCCTCAGGAGAGGGCCAGGTTCTACTACCCTGGCAGCTTACACTCCAAACAGTCCTGATGGTTTTCTTTAAAGGTATTAGGCACATCAGGAGGAGCAGGCCCCCCTCTCCGTCTGTCCCTCCGCCATCTACATTGCAAAGTGCAAGAGCCTGAGGAGGCTCTGCCATCAGCCCAGGCGTCTGCGGGAACCAGGCCAGGGGAAGGCAGCCCCACAGGCCTTGCTGTAGCAGCGCGGGCATCACACTATGTGGAACCCTACAGACCAGGAGTGGATTAAAGATCCAAGACACGAATTTCAAAATTGAAGTAATAAAACACATTCTTCTTCTCAGCTTGCAATGGCCCCTTAATTGGACCATGAATAGCAATTACGC
>NW_006293957.1:1879475-1898783 GCF_000327345.1 Myotis davidii
TTGGGTTTTAATGGAAGAGCCCAGCTAATTACTGAGTGACTGTCCCCTCTACCAAGTGGTAAAATCATCATCAAATGCCTACCAACCCCTCAGAGAAATTGCAAGTGTGATTTTACTTCCTGCTGGACTAGGACTAAGAAGGCTGGAAACCCACACTGCCTGAAGGCCCATCTACATCCCTGCAGACTTGGGAGGAGGGAGGAGCAGAAGTAAAAGTGCTCCCAGGGTCTGGGAATGTACAGTGTATTGTCTGTGGCTACTTAGAACACATGGCTTACTTCAACCTTCAGCATACTTTGTGGGAGTATTTATGCCCACTGCACAAATAAAGGCATTTATACTCAGAGAAATTTACCCAGACTTACATAGCTAGAAAGTGACAGATCTAGAGTTTACATCCAGGTGTTTAATGTAGGTCAAGCTCAAAGGTCATGAACTTTTAGCTCTATAATGGTTCAACATTTATTGGGCACCTAATATGGGCAGCAGTTTTTTATACATCATGCAATCAAATACTTTCAACAGCTATGTAAGGTAGGTATTTTTACATCACATTTACAAATAAAAGAGTAGTGCTCTGACAGAGTGGTAGGTCTGGTGTTAGACTATCACCCTTTCCCACCCTTCTCATCACACACACACACTTATTTCTTCAGTTCTCCATCTTTGAAGCCACATTTTGGGAGTTCCCTCAAAATTAGGCCATGAAACTATCATCCAAAAGCAACCTTAGAAGCACCACTAGGGGGATGGATAAATGGCACAAGAAAAGTAAAGCAGCCAAAAATGGACACGTTAGCAAAGCAGCAGCCAATGTCAGAGACTGCCTGGCCTCAGGGGGAACTAGAAAACAGTAACACAACCCACTAGCATCACCTCACTGAGCGCACGGTCACCGACCGGCTCCAGTGGCCAGAGCTGCGGGGTCCTGGAGCTGCAGAGCTCATTCTCCATCTTCTAACTTCTGGGAAGATAGAAAGCGGATTCCAGGGCAAGAGAGGCCATCAGCAAAAGGATACAGGCAGTTAGGAGAGGGCAGGTGCCCATCCGACAGCAAAGGAGCACACCGGCCTCCAATGCTCCAAGAAGCAGGGGAGAGGCAACCGGAGGCCCAGCTTTGGGATGAGCTAGACATGGTTAGTGTGCTTCCTGTCTCCTTCCCTGGCAGTGACTGGCCTGGCTAAGGTGCTTGCTGTCTTTTATTCAGGCCAGGTCAGCTCGCATGTGAGCCAGGGGACACACGCCCACATCACAAAATGGATTAGAAGATGCCAGGGTGTAGACCTGTCTGACCCGGCATGGCACTTACCTGGCATACAGATGCTACTCAAAATATGAATTCATCTGCACCTTGAAAACTGTCCTAAAATCAAACAGTAAGAGGTATTTCTCACTTCACCAAAATATCCAGTCATGCTTTATATAGGCCCGCTGCAGCAGTAAGTTTATTTGCAACTTTTCTATGAGGGAGTCATGGATTCCTGTGCAAGGCTATTGGAATCTCCCATATCCCGTCTCAGAAATACTCACAGACAGCAGAAGACACACTTCCACACTATCTGGGTGATCACTATATACACAAAAGTACATTTAGTGAATTTGCTGGCCTTTGCCCTCTGTCATTCCCAAGTTCTAATCCTGACACCGATGCAAGCCAGGATGGACTCGTGGGAGAAAAGCAACCTGAATGGCATCTATGAGAGGCTGAGGACCATACAGGACCCTTATCCTGTATCCTGGTTTCCAGGTAGCGTCAGGACCACATGCTCTGCAGGGAGAAAGCATCCTCTGATTCATCTGCTCTGTTCAGCTTTGGGCCATTGCATTTCCTTCATGTCAGCATCTTTCCAGAAAATGATATAGGTCAAGCTCAAGGATAAATGCTGACTTTTTCATTCTGAGCTCTCAAGTGTTAGAAAAGGAGTGATGGAAAATAGAAGCCAAGTTTGGCATTCCTAAGCCTGGCTAAGAGACATCAATCTTTCATTAAAAAGATACCAATCTGCTAGCATCTTGGATCCAGGTCTTGGCTCGTTAGTTTTGGGAAAGGAAATCTCCATAAGGGGTGATATATTTAACTCCCTTGTTATAACTAAACTTCTAAATTTCGCTGGCTGTCCTGTCAGGCAGCACAGGTCAGAATGGCACAGCGCCAGGGCCATGACTGCATGACATTGCACCATGTCCTCGTTTTCCCCGCCCTTCATTCTGTCCTGCAATATTCCAGGGACAGACCTCGTGCTATTTCTACTTTGTGCCAAGGGCTCTTCTATGTAAAGAGAGACTTTTTTCACTCCTCATCTGAGTGACTAACGAGCAGCCCCTCCTTGTCCATAGAAGAGGATCTTCTGCCATTGGATGTGACAAGACCAAGAGGCTAAGATCTGTTTGAGTCACTGGATAAGGACTTATTCCTCCTGTTGATTTAAAAGGAGGCACATTTCATGTCTTTTCCACATTTTCCCTCTTACCTTCATTTGTCTTGATAAAGCATATAGTTATCAACAGGCAGCAAGGGAACACACCGAAGACACAAGAGTGGCAGAACAATGGCAAGAACTTTACTCCCTCTCACACCCCCCATTCGCCTGGCATGCCTCACTAGGGATCAGCATATTGTGAAGCTATGGTAATACGGGCATGGGACTAGGTACTTCTGCTCAGAGAACTGAGCCTCAAGCTACCAGCTGTGTGAACCTGGGCCAGGCCTTCTCTGAGGGTCCGTGTTTGCATCACCAAGTGGGGAGGCTGGGGTTGTGGAGAGGATTGCAGGATTGAACATGTGTGAAATACTCAACTGCATAAACATTTAAGTGCCCACAGATGTGCAGGCTCTTCCCCATGGCTCTGGGTTCCCAGCATCTGCGTCTCCCTTGCCAGACTGCATCTTACAGCACAACCACACTGTTGTGGGTCCCACAGAAGTAGAAGAGACTCAACACATAGAATGATGTGCACCCTACCCCAGCAGGTGGCTCATTTGGTTGGAGGATCATTTTGTGCACCAAAAGGTTGTGAATTCAATTCCTGGTCAGGATACATATCTAGGTTGCAGGTTCAATCCCTGATCAGAACATGTATAGAGGTGACAATCCATAATTCTCTCTCTCTCTCTCTCTCTCTCTCTCTCTCTCTCTCTCTCTCTTTCAATAAACATATCTCTGGTGAGGATTAATAAATACATAAGTAAATAAATGATGTATACCACAGAAAAGACACCTGGCCTACATATACTTTATTGAGACTTATGATAGCATTACCAGGTAAAATATAGAACATATAATTAAAATTTTTTTAATTTAGGTATATACAAACATTACATAGGATATACCTGAACAAAAACATTATTGTTTATCTGAACTTCAAACCTAACTGGATGCCTTATATTATTCACCAGTTCTGGCAACTTACTTGTGTACGATCTCAGAACTCGAAGTTGCTTTGCCCGACTGAGGAATGTAAGAGCTCAAGGGCACCAGTCAATTAGGAGTCCTAATCTGGGTCCCAAGTCATGATGATTCTCTTGCATAATCTTACTCATATGTTCAGCAACTTTGGAAAGATCTTAACAAGCTCCAGGCAAGCCTGTACAAATATCCTATTATGATATGCAGATTTTCCAAAAGCAATACAATAGCAAATGAAAACAGAGCAGCTAGAACCAGATAAACCATGCAACCCTTCATTCAGAGGCATCAATCTATAAAAGGAAATTTAAAATTTTTGTATAAGAATGTGAAGATATACTTTTATATTATGTAGATTTGCCAGCAGCAATATAAAGCAAATGAAAGCAGAATGGCTAGAGCCCATAGCATGCTTGTTACTTCTCTATTCAGGATCATCAATCTCTAACAAGTATTTTAATATTTTTCGGTTTAAGAGTATGTCTTTGTCTGTGAAGAGGAGAGGAAAACTGCCCAAAAGACAGAACACATTTGTTCAAACTCAGAAAAGACTCAATGTGTTCGCCCAAAGCCTGCAGTGGCCATACTTCATTCAGAGACGGGAGACTTTTTGGAGAGGGGCGGAAGCAAGGAGGCCTCAGAAGAATGTGTACTTGGAAAACCTGAGCTCACAGCCTGGAATTCATAATTCAGATTTTCTGAGGCATTTCTAATTTGGCTGTTCTCTTGTTGTTTCAGCTATCTATTGTGATGTAACTCCTCCCCTCCCCAGCCACCTGCCCCACCACAATGGCTTAAAAACAATAACTGTGATTTTATTACCTCTCACAATTCCATAGCTCAGTTTGGACTTAGCTGGGGTGTTTTTGCTCCTCATCTCATTGCCTGGGGCGACAACCACCTTCAGGATGGACTAAACCAGAAAAGCGAGATGATTCTCAAAAGGTTCATGTTGGCAGCACGGCTGCAGAGTTTGCTGGTTCTCACACTGCTTGAGTTTCTCCCAGTACAGCAACTGGCTCCAAAAGGAAGTGCTGCTAGCATACAAATGCTCTTATGGTCCATGCTTGCAGGCTATGCATGGCCACTTCCGCCACATGTTGATGGCCAAAGGAAACCCAAAGGCCAGCCCCAATTTAAGGGGAAGGTAGCAAACAGGTTTGACCTATATATGAGGGGAGTGTAAAAAATAACCCCAACAAAACAGCACCTTTAATTGTTCACAGTTCATCCCATGGCCACAAATTATTTACATTCCTCCATGCAAAATGTATTTTCCCACATTCCAGGAACTATAATAATCTTATTCAATTACTGGAGGCCCAATGCACAAAATTCATGCAATTTTAAATAAATTCGTGCACTATTCCCCCTGCTGCCCTACAGCACATGAGACCCAGGCTTCCCTCACAGAGGCCTGGGACTCCCTCTGCGGGGTGATTGTTGGGTGAAGGCTGGGCCCCCAACCAATTGCATCGCACCCTCCTTGGCTGGCCTGGCACAAGTGGGTATCATAGCGTGGTCCCAGATGGTCATCTGGATGGTCGTTTGCTGTTCAGTTAATTTGCATATTACGCTTTATTATATAGGATAGCATCAGACTTAGGCTTGGGGTCCAGAATTTTGTCATTTAATTATGCCCAAGTGTGTATGAGATATTTATCCTGATATATCATTTCTTGTGATGGGTTCTTTAGTATGGTTCATCTTGATTTGGTGGTCTATAAATTAAAGAGCTACAACCCAACATGCAATGGTGTGGATCTGGCATACTGCAGCTATTAGAAGCTCAGGTTCACAAAGGGAGGAAGCATTGCAGTGATGATAAATATCTCTGTTCCATAGCAATTTTGAAATCCACTTGGGCTCATGTCACGGCTCCCCTGCTCTGAGGTTTCACTCCCTCAGGTCTGAGTGTTTTAGATCTTAGCTTTGTTAGATCTGGTCCTCATATCTCAGCTTTGTCAGGTCTGGTTCTCCTAGACTTTTGCCTTGTTGTCTGGAGCCTTAGAGAGTCATGTCTGCTGTATGGACTCTAGATTCTTATTTTCTATATTCTTAATGATCTAGCACTTGGGGCCTCCATCCTGGAGACACTGCTTAGAGACAGTAAACCTCTCCCTGTTTGACATGCCTTTGATATTAACCAACCCAGAGCCACACTGCAAACCATCTCCTTTATCAAACTCTCACACACAACAAGCAAATATTTCCTCTTCCCTAAATCAATGCAAGACAAGTACTGGACAACCTGTGGCCACTCATAAAGCCTAGAGCCCATCAAAAATTATTCAAACTACCTAATCCCTATCTTACTCACCGTAGCTAGCCTGCATGCACATTCCTTCCTACAAAAGCCCCAGTAAGGCTTCAGGTCATGCTCTTCCTTCTCACCTCTCTCTGCCTCCTGACCATCTGCCCTCCTTCCACCTATGGTGCTGCATGAGGGATCTGTGAATATAAACTTCTTCCTTCATGACCATCTTTCTGTATCTTCTGCCTTACCATACGTGATTAAAACAAATTCTGAATACATGTTCATATATTTACCTTTACATAAGAAATAATCCATATGTATATGATCCATTAAATGATCCATAAGCAGCTTTCTCAGGCTACATCCTATCTAAAGAAGATTAGTCAGGGCTTAATCAGGAAGGCTATACACTACAAGTGCTATGGAGTTAGAGATTTATTACAGTGATTAAACTTCTGCAGTTATGGGAGGAGGTGAGTAACTCAAGGTCTAGAAGAGAGAGATGGATGATCACAGGAAAGTCACAAACTGGATGTCCTGGAGAACTGGAGCAGGTGGGCAAGTTGAACTCTCGGAGAAATGACCAAAGTCAATCATGGAGAAGATATGGAAGAACCATTCATGGAAAGTTTCTGTTTTGTGTGGCTGCTGTCTTTGGGAAACTGATGATGGCCTGAGGCTACTGGTAGTAGCACCCACCTAGGGAAGGAGATCTGACACAAAGCATATGAACGCAAGAGTCAGTTGGAAGCCATCAGGCATTTCTGCATGTGACCTTCACTTGCCCTTATTTCAGAATTCAGTGTTTTCTCCTTTGCTGAGGAGAGGGACTCCCACACCTGTGACTGGAGGCTGTATTTCCCCAATTCCTGACTGTAGGTAGAGTTGGTTCATAGTGTCTGAATCTCTCTCACTCTCCCAGCACTGCCCACTTGTCCTGTGGTCCAAGATATTAAATCTAAATTGACGGGTCTGTCGTATAGTTTAAATCCTGATTTCCTTTGAGCTCTTTCCTCCCCTTAACCTTCTTTCCTACCTTCTGTTCTTCTTGCCTTCATGCCTTCTCTCCTTTCTTTGTTCAAGTCCTGCGCATTGAGTATCTATGATGTACCTCATACCACTCTAAGTGCTGTGGCAGATCACAGTATGAGGAATTGAGTGAAGGTGCAGCTTTATTTATCTGTGCCTGCATAGCTTAGTTATTCATCTAACAGTTGTGATTTGAGTTAGCATCTGCAGGACTTTGTACAGGGGTAAGGGGAGCAGCAAGCTCATTTTCTAGCAGAAGACAGAAGACACAGACACTCACAGGCAAAGTAGATATTGAAAAAAGCCATAAGGGAGGTAAGACAAACTGCTGGAAGGCATTGAGATTGAAAAGATATATTAAAGTCAGTTATGGGAGCCTTTTAATACTTGACAAAGGATTTGGACCTTTTTCTGTGCTTAATGAAAAGCTATTAAAGCTCTTTGAGCTGGAGGAGACTATGTTATGAGTCAAACATTAGGGAAGTTTAATGGGCAATGCTGTGGGAGGATTAAGAGATGGGATGGCTGGAGTTGGGCTTCATCAGCTGGGGGTGAGGAAGGGAGAGCTGACATTCAGTCATTTGTTAAGTTTCCTGGAGCTGGCGCCCCTGGGGGTGTGCAGTCCTGCAGACATCTCTGAGCTTTCACGGAGGTGGGCGGTGGGAGGCCCGGGGAATGGCTATGCCATTGTTGATGGCAGTGGAGTATCAAGGCTATGGACCCAGAATTTAAGGCCCACTGGAAGGCAGGTCTGTGCAAGATTTAGAAGACCATGTCCCTCCAGGCATATTCACTTGGTCACACAAGGGCAGTAAACTGTTCTCTTGGCCATGACCCCTCTGACAAATGGAACTTCTCTTGCAACAAGACAATACGCACTAAGTGAAAGAATTGTTGGAGATCATTTTAACTCAGTGGAGCCTATTTCCTATAAATCACGTTTATTTTACTCCAGTTATTCACAACTACCGGCCAGTGTCAGCACACTGATGGCGGCAGGGGGGTGGGGGGGGGGGGGGGGCGTGCACTCCCCTTAGGAAGTGGGGAGGTTAGATGGAGGCATTTTCTTCCTTTCCTTTCTAAATAAAAAAGTTCTTACTTGTCAAAATAAAATACTGGCACCTTGTGGGAATGCCCACCTGGTTCCCTGGGCCGTGCTGCTTAGGAAGGAGGCCATCTCACGGAAGGGCTGCAGGCAGCTGGGATGCTGCTTCTGCTGGTAACAATAAAGAGAATGGCTTCTAAGGAGGAGGAGGATATTTCTGCCCAGCTTCTCCATGACAGGAACAAAAAAGGCTCTAACATGAAGCTATCCAATGCTGGATCACAGCCCCAAACCTCCAGAAAAAGTCCCTGGTGCCCTGGGGAGGTGGCTGAGGATGGAGCAGCACAAAGAAGGGGTGAACACACAGCAGCACCTCTCAGACCGGCTGGACGCTGGTCCGGGGAGTGTGTAAAGACAGGAGGTTTTGTTACACTATTCTTTCTGCCGTTGTTTGCTGATTAGGCTCAACACAACTGAGCAGACCAGCAGGGAAGCGAGCCGAGGCGGCCGGGGAGTCAGGAAAGCTGCACAGGGCTCATAGTTGTGCTGGATTTGCTGGGTTGGTGTGGGCTGGAGACTTCGGAGGAGGCCAGGGTGGGAAGCGAGGACAGAGCCAGCCAGGAAGTGCAGGGAAGAGGCTGTTTGGGGAAGTGGAAGATGTAATTCCATAGGACAAAAGCACGCATTTTGCAAGAAGCTTTGCAGTGATGAGACATGGCTGCACAAACAGCTGGGTCATGAGGGTCTCTCAGGGCCAATAGGGTTACTGATGTCCTGCATTGGTAACCATGTTAAATGGCTATTTTCACTTTGAAGTGAATGTTTTCTATCTTTTTAAAAAATATATTTTATTGATTTTATACAGAGAGGAAGGGAGAGGGATAGAGAGAAACATCGATGAGAGAGAAGCATCGATCAGCTGCCTCCTGCACATCACCCACTGGGGATGTGCCCGCAACCAAGGTACATGCCCTTGACCGGAATTGAACCTGGAACCCTTCAGTCTGCAGGCTGACGCACTATCCACTGAGTCATGTTTTCTCTTTTCTTCTCTGCCTGTTCCTCTCATTTTGTTGCTATAAGAATCATGAACTTGACAAATGAGCAGGTAAGCTGCCTGCAGCCTAACAGCAAAGGCAGCTTTAAACATTTGTTACTTTATAGTTTAGAGCAAGCTTGGCCTCTGCAATCTCCCCGCTGTCCACATGGCTCCATTCCCCATGGCCCTCCAGCACGAAGAGCAGCCCCCACGCTGCCCCTTCTCAAGGGCCTCTGGAAGCTGAGACTCTGTAAATGAGAAGCATGTTTGGTAAATAGGCTTTTAAAGCAATGTTCCCTGCCCCTCGACCCACCAGCAGGTACCAACCCTTCACTTAGAGTGGGCGTCAGCCACAGGACAGCCAGAGTCCCGAGGCCACTGCGACAAAAGGCTCCAGGCCCCAGTGGTTTAAGAGAGACAATCAGAAGCCACAGCCCGAGATGCAGATTAGACTTCCTTCTCTCTAATCATTTTCAGTAGAAAGTGCGACAGAAATAATAATTTTTAAAGCTATGAGAGCAGAAAAGAATTTTCCAGAAGGGATGAGTGTGTGAGGGCTGGGGTGAGGAGAGGGATCCAAGCAGGACATTTATAATCCATTTGCGTGATCAACATGCCAGTCAGCCTGTCCGGCACCGGCTGGGCAGGCAGGGGGCAGCTGGGCACCTGAATGAAGCAGAAATGACCATCAAGTCTCTCAGCGAGGCCCCGCCTGCCCGCGCTGGAGCCCCGCTGGGCACCAGGCTCGTGTGCTTTTCACAAGAAGCCGACTTGCACCCAAGATGAGGCTCCTCTTCCTCCCTCCACATCACCACCCCGCCTTGTGGCCTCCTCCCTTCCTGGGACAGCAACCCTGGGCTAGTGCGGTCCTGCACACGGCCCCACGCCTGCCCCTACATGTGCCTGAGCAGCGTTCTCGTTCTCGGCACCGGCAGCTTTCCATCTGCCTCCTTTTCCTTTCCTTGCTGTGTCGTTTCTTCCTTCCAGCAGTGACTCCAAACAATTCCAAATGAATGTGACCCTGGGAGCAAATTGCTATCAACAATGAAATGACCTTGGTTACAAGCACTGGTTATTCAACAACCAGCACGACTGCTGGCAGCTCCCGGCACACAGCACGCACGGTCTCAATGCTCTGTCCCCCTGTGTTGACCCCAGCGGACTTCAGCCGGGAGTGGGGAGGAGGGCAGCGGGTGGTCAGGGGCAGTGAGTGCGAGGCCAGGTGCTGGGACCCACGCACACGGTTACTCTTGAAAACTGAGAGTGCGGTCACTCTCCATCCTGGATCCCAGATCAGCAAGAGCCACACCCAGGAGGCTCTTGAGTCCTCTCGCCCAGCTTTCTGAGGCAGCTGATTTTCTGAATTGAATTTCCGCGACTCTTGCTGCAAAGCATTAGAGAATTGCCCTGACCTTGCCCGGACCAGCAAGCTCCCCAAGACTCAAGCACAGAGAGATGAAATTCGGAAACCCTGGGAGCTATGCTGGAGCCCAGAATGGCCACTCTGGTGGGGGCACATGCCCTGCATGTCCTTGCGCCCCTGTGGCCAACGCCAAAGGGCCTCTTGTGCAGAAAAGACCTAGTGAACACCTTTCGGGAGGGATGCGCTTGGAGGGTCCAGTTCTTGCCCTCGGTCCAGCCTCAGTGCCCTGCAGCCCTGGGCAGCCTCTGGGGACAGTCCCTGGTGCCAGGGCCAGAGCCATGGGGGAGGGTGCCCTTCCCACCCTCACCCCCCGCAGTGACTTGGGGCAACCAGGACGTGGGGGTGACACTCAGCTGGGTGACCTGGGCCAAGCCATTAACCATCTTCAATGTGTTCACAGTGTCCCCTTCAAGCCCCGCGGTGGGGTGTGCGGAGAGTTAGACCCCTGGACGCAGGAGGCCTTCTCTTCTCCCTTCATTTCCTTTCGCATCTGGCTCAGGCCCTGCAAGGATTGCGCTCTGCCTAGAGGAGCTGGGGGGTTAGCACAGGCCGGGCCAGGCCGGGCCTGCGCCATGTCCAGGTGAAAATCGCCTAGCCCACCCGGCAGGGAGCAGGCAGCCATGCTCCCTGCAGCTGGTCTTCAGTGTTAATGAAATTTAGGATGATCATCTTCAATCAGTGTCATGCCCAGGAAGAGAAGGAGCCACTGTGCATGGTCATCGATTCCCACAGAAAGAAAACTTTGAGGAGGCCATCCCTTGGCATCCCCGCCCATCCATTCCCACCTCCTCTCACCTGCACAGAGCGCAGCCCAGGCCCTCGGGGAGACAACCTCACTTCCATGCCTGACCCTCTCCCACCCACTGCTACCCTTCCCAGCAGGAAAAGCTTTGGGCATCTGGCTCTGCCTGTCCATCGCTCCATCACACCACGCCCCTCTGGCCTCCCCTCCACCCCGCCTCCTCCCTGCCTGACTCTGTCCTGCTGTCCTCACCAGGTGAGCAGACCTCCACTTCACAGGCACACTTTTGTCCCAGAAATCAGTGGGTTTCATTTTTCCTTCGTCATCTCCTTTCTGTTTCTTCCTCAAACACCACCTTTCCATGGAGGTCTTCAGTAAATACTATTTAAGTTTTACATCGCATCTCCTGCACTCTGGCTGCTAGCATTCTTATTTCCCTTCCTTGCTTGATTATTTTCTTCACAGTATTTATCATTTTCTAAAATACTACATATTTTACTTATTTTTCTTGGTCTTCCCATCAATGTTAAGCTCCATGAGGATAGAGGTTTTATCTATGTCCCAACACCTAGAAGACTTCCTGGCACACAGTGTGTCCTCAGTAAGTGCGTGCTGCATACATGGCTCTAGTAACTGCAGCCACGATGGGGGCGGGGGGTGGGGGGGCGCGGTCATTGCTCCATCCCCCTCCGTCCCACAGTGTTACCCCTGGGCAGTGCACCGGGCCTGCGCAGCCCGCACGTGTCCACAGCAGGAAGTTGCTACACACAGAGCCCTCCTCAGGAGGTAAAGCTATCCAGACTGTCTCCCAGGCATTATTTATACTCTAACTCCAACTAGACTTTTCATTACCACGTGTCACGGACTTTACGGGACTCTTCAGAGTGTAGGTGACCTTGTCCACTCCTCCTCCCCCCTCAGGGGCCAGCCTGGAGATGGAGGATGGCCTTGCTATTATTACAGGTTGTCAAGAAACCTCATTGGCTTGATCAATCCAGACAGCCTTTATTCAGGAGGAAGAGACAAATCAGTCAAGTCAGTTCTGTGACCAGGTGGTAAAGACACAATCCGTTATTTGGCTGAAATGAAATATGATATTAGTTGGGTTGGTTTTCTTTAGAAATATGTCTTCCCTCTAAGAAGACTCTATAACGTACACATACGTCCAGTTATTCAAATCCTTAGAGACTAAGCCCAACCTTTCCTCATTGACTTGCCCTAAAACCAGGCACTGGTACTTGTGGGTAGACACGCACCTCCCTTGCTAGTGCCTGTGAGCGTCTGTGGTCAGAGGCGGAGGCAGGCAGGTTGCAGCTGGGGGCATGGGGACCAAATGCTTACAGAGTGGCCACCCTGACGGGAACTTACATGCAAACTGCGCTGGTTTCTCAGCACGGCCCCTGAGACAGGCTCTGCCATCACATTTTCCTGAAGAGGACTGAGGTGCAGAGAGTTCCAGTAATTCCCCCAAGTGCTGGCTGCGCAGTCGCGGCTGAGGTGTGAACCAGTGCTGCCTGCCTAACCCCATGTCCCTTCAGAGTCTCCATCGCTCTTCCTGGTCTTGTTCTTTCTCTTCTGGATGAGTGAGTGAGAACTGTTTACAATAGCCAAAGGTTCAGAAGGGAAAGCATGCTGAACACCCAGCCTCCCCCCCCTCCCCCGCATGATCCTTGGCATGTAACTGCTCTCCGGCTACCTACATAGCACTGAGGGTCAGTCATTCTTAACTTATCACCCAAGGTCAACCATTACATAATTAGTTCATATTGAGACTCATCCAATTGCTAGAGAGAGAAATCCACGTTAAACTGTCTTAGAAAATAAAGAAAACATATTGGCTTCCGCCGATCCCCACAGCGCGCCGGGCAGGCACTCACACTGTGGCATGGGGCGCGTCCCTCGACTGTGTGCCTTCACTTTCTTTCATGTCAGCATTTTGTCTCCAGGCTCCTCCCTGACCGTGGCAAGGTGGCAACAATGATCTTGCCCGCTCTCGCAAGGAAGAGGCATTTTCTTTGCTAACATTTCCAGGTAAACCTAGGAGCTGGGTCTCACTGGCCTGGCTGGGGCCATTTCATCCTGGACTCATGGAATGGCTAATGGAACCATTTAAGAACAACCGGACATAGGTCATGGATGGGGTCAGCCTCTCTCAAACAACATGCACTAAAAGTTGGAGAAAGGTTTCCGAAGGCAAGTGTCACTGGCAGAAAAATGGCAACAGGAGCTAGACAGGCAGAGATAACAAGTGGCCACCAAGCCAGCTGCGCAGGGCACCTGGCAGATCTGCTCTGTGCCGCCGTCTGCTCACCATACTGTGTCTCTCACAGCATTTCTTCAGGATCCAATGATACAATGTTGAAACTGCTTAGCATAATGCTGGATTCTGTGTAAGTGCTCCATGTATGTGCTCATTTTATATCATAGAGCTGCAGGCCTACGCCTCTATTCATGCAACTGGATCGCCTTGTTTTCTCAGGCCCCTGGTTTCTTAATTAAGTGGCCCAGAATTTCTCAGATAATCTTTGCATTATTGATGATTGCAGGGTCCCTGGGAAGCTGGAATTTTCAGAAAGGTGGCTACAAATGCTGTTGCAGCCATTCTTATCCAACGGGGCTCTGTGTGTGTGATTTGTACAGGCACAGTGTGAGGCGGAGGTACTCATTTCACTGTCCTCTTAATCCTCTGACAAGTTGCTATTTGGTTAGAATCTCTTTCCCCCAAAGACAACGAGGGAGGAGGAGACAACAACAGCAACACACACAACAGATTGTGCTTTGATACACACGCAAGATCTGGAGGAGAATAACTTTGTCTATAGAAAATCCTTCATGAAACTTGGCTCAGTAGCAATGAACTGGTTGGGGGGAAGTCATCTATATCTATCTATCTATCTATCTATCTATCTATCTATCTATCTATCATCTATCTATCTATCTATCTATCTATCTATCTATGGCTAAGTGACCGTCTTACCAGCCAACAGTCCAACTGGCTGGTCCATATGATGTGCACTGACCACCAGGGGGCAGACGCTCAATGCAGGAGCTGCTGAGCTGTGGTGACTTGGCAGCAGTGGTTCTAGGGTGATGCACCCTGGAACCAGAGAGGAGGGAGCCGGATTCCTTGCTGGGCCGTGCGATTCCACCTTCAGCCGTGGGTTATGTTATTGCTGGGGCGCTGTTGGCCCCGAATCTGGTTTCTAATTAATTTCCTGTCAATGTGCATGGATCTGTGCACCGGGCCCCTGGTATTAAAGACGCTGTGGAGATAAGCTTCTGGGGGCAGATTTCCCGCCTTCCCTCTCCTCAGAGCTGCTCTATGAACACCTCGGTGGTGGTGCTACGTGTGGCTGCCTCCTGGTGGCAGCTGTCACTGTTTTGGAGAACAGTTCCTGGTGAGAGACTTTGGGGCGCTTACAGGGAGTCTGCGGGCATCCACTGCAGGAGCATGGAGGTGGCCGAGAGCAGCTGAGGGATGAGGGCAGACCCGGCTTTGCATTTTGCTCGTGTTCTAGGTCTGAGCATGAACTTCCTCCCATTTCAGAAAGGTTAGTAGTAATGAGCATCCACTCCCTGAACTGGCCTTGGTCTAGGCTCTAGAGATGGATGAGCAAAACACACAAGATAGCTGCTCTCAAGATATTATAATTCAGTCAGGGAGACAGAAAATCAACAAATAGTTAAGCAAGAAAAATATCAGAGACTAAAAGTAAGTTGAAGCGTTGCCTGGGTTTCTGTGGCAGCAGCACAGATGGCCCTGTGGGCACGGTGGCTGCAGGTGCGCTGATGCCCTGTACACCTTATTCCCAAGCCAGGGAACGCTCCTACAGCTGCTGAAGAGTAACCCTGTGGCCCGGCTCAACCGACAACCTTTTAGGAGAATTGCGTTGGCATGCAGGCCATGCCTGTGAGGCAGCCAGTGGCCGATGGATGCAGCGGCACAGAGGCCTGGAGCCTTACTTCAAGGAAGGCCACCCTAATTATTCTCCAGGTGCCCCTTCCCCAACCACCACGGCCCATCGATCAGTCCACAGCGAGCTGCTACCTAAAACCACGTCTAGGACCACATCCTCACGCTCTCTTCCTCTTCCCTCCCTACCCGCACCCTCCACAGCCTGTCCTAAGCATGTACTTTAAACTGATCCTGTGTCTGAAACCTCGCAGGCTGTTTAAAGAGTCCAACCAACACAGCCATCAAGGAAGGCCTCTTCTAAGTTATTCTACTTAAGCTGGAGGATGAGTGATGAGAAGTGACCAGGAGTGCCCACTCTGGAGGAAGGAGCTTGCTGTGCATACAGACTCAGGGGGAGGTCTTGGGTGGAGGGCACTCACAGGGTAGAGTGGGAAGAGGAGGGCAGAGGGCCCTAAGAGTGGAGCCACAATGGCAGATGAGGGCCCCGACTTTCATCCAACTGTAGTAAGAAGCAGCCAGAGAGTTCTGAGCCTGCTGTACATCCTGATTTATATTTTAAGAAGAGTTCCTCTGGAGGGCGGATAGTACGGGTCAGTACCAAGTAAGAAAGTGCAAGAGATGGCCATGGTTGAACTGGCAGCTCTGAGAGCCTGACTGTGGTGGACAGTTCACACTTGCATTCCAGTTTCTATTAACAGCTCTGAGAGAGAGGCCTTTCTAGCCATTTTAGAGAGAGGGAAGCAGACACAGATTACTTAGAAGCCCGTGAAGTCACAGATGTTAAGTGGTAGATTTGCAATTTAAACAGCCTATCTGGCTCCCACACCTGCAGTTTTCTGACTTTACCTTCCTCATCTGTTTTCCTCATGCATAGTTTTCTCTGGAAGTAGATCCATCGCCCTGGCTTTCCATGTTAGGGTTTTCATGTGTGGCAGCATCTCAGCCCATTGTGGGGATCAGTCCCTACTGAACCACCCACCTGTTGGGCCCCGAGGCGGCTGTCATCATTCAAGCACATCTGCTGTAGTTATGAGGTGCCCTACACGTTCCCTCTTTGTCAGCATAATTACTCTCAATTATAGGGACACGCTGCCCTGACCAGCAGGATCTGCTGCCCTGCCAAGCACAAGGGTTGATTTCCAAAGCCCGGCCACCACAGACGCCACGCAGGGCTCGCTTCTCAGCTCAGAGCACGAGAGGGCTCAGGTCCAAAACCAGGGTGGCTAGAAGCCACTCCGTGCTTTGTCCATGTCACCACGGCAACACAAGAAGCAGTTACATCTCCTGAGGCCATGCTTGGAATTGTAACAAGATCAATGACTGTCAACTAGAGGACAATTTTAATGAGCATTTAATTTGAAAGTGGTTCCCTTGCCTTGAAAAGCCACAGAAAGCCCAAAACTCCTTCTTCCAACACAGGGCAGCCAGAGAAAGAGAAGCCAAACCATTTCCAGGAACCCATTCAAAATCAGGGTGGGTCTTCCAGAGCCCTGCGGGCCAGCATGGGGCCAGCAGCAGAGGACAGCAGCCTCTAGAGCAGGGGTTCTCAACCTTCCTAATGCTGCGACCCTTTAATACAGTTCCTCGTGTTGTGGTGACCACCAATTTCATTACAAATTGAACATAATTAAAGCATAGTGATTAATCACAAAAACAATATGTAATTATATATGTGTTTTCCGATGGTCTTAGGCGACCCCTGTGAAAGGGTCGTTCGACCCCCAAAGGGGTCGCGACCCACAGGTGGAGAACCGCGTACTAGAGCTTCTGGCATGGCTGCTGAAGGTTCTAAGCTAAAATCCGAACTTGGAGAGCAGGCAGGACAAAAGTTCTCTGTGGTCAGTGCCAGACTGTGAGGTAAATCCAACACCTGTCCAATGTGCGGTGGAATACGGGCGGGAGAACGGAGCCTCATTCCCAGCCTCTCCGTGCTGGGTGGGTTTACAGGTTTTCCTCTGGGACAGCCTCTCCTCCTGTGCATGTGGGCGGTGCCGTCCCTCCGGTCTCTAGGTCTCTAGTGGAAGAACTGGGCTCCAGGGGCTGGCCTCTCCCCAGAGGCTGTGCACTTACATGAGCACAGGAGGCGCTTGAGCTGTGGCCCCTGCAGTTCCAGAGGCTGCACCCTCTCCATCTGGCCTGCCACAGTGAAAATGGAAAAGTGAGAGAGCAAGGCAGAGGCAGGGAAGAGGAGGAAAGCACAAATAGGAAGGGCATTTTCTTTGGAGATAGCTGACCAAGAGGACCAAGCAACTCTTTACTTTGGTGTTGAAGGAATGGTTAGCAATGTACAGAATCTCAAAGTGCATTAGTTACAGCTCGATGAGTGTGTGTCAGAAATACCTGCATATGATTACATCACTCATTCCTTAACGCGTGGCTCAGTGCTCAGAGATTTCTCTCCGACCCCATTTTGTCATCTGTGGGCCATGCAGCTTGCAGAGCAGTCACCGCCCTCCCCCTTCCCGCCCCCAAACACACATACAGATGGAGCCTGAACTAGTTCCAGGTCTGTGAGGGGAGGGGAGGGAGCGCACTGGGAGATGGCCCGGAGGAGGCCCTGCTGTCCCAGTTCTAGTCGCAGACCCCAGAGGTCACCTGGGAGCATTTCCAGAGTTCCCGGGACCAGCCGGCCTCTCCCTGCTCTGTCCTATGTTTTGCTCAGAGCCTCTTTCAGCAGCTCCCTGTGTCCCTATGGCTGTGCGGGCTCCAGCTTACGCGCAGGCCCCTCTCGGCCCCTCTGCCAGGGGCTAAGCGGTTTCTGACGGGCTCTCTGGACGGACGAGCCGGGCTTCCTCTGTGCAATGTCCTATTTAGAGAAACCTCTTGGGAGAACTTCACTTTCACGCGGACTCTACTACTTCTCCCATGAAGGGGTCCTGCTTTCATTCAAGAACTTGAATACTGCCTGTCCCCGATGGCAAAAAGTGTATATTCCTTCCTTAAAAACACAGTTTCTTTTTATTCAGTCTTTGTTCATATATTGGCTCATGCTTTGAGGTTTTCTCTTGTCCCCCTAGAACACAAGCTGGTCCCCTCTGGACCCTTTTCTGAGTAATACACAGCCAACTGCAACGCTAGCATTTCCCTTTATCCTCTGGTGTCCTTGGAGAATAGATGAGTGAACTGCTGATCTCCGCCCGTTCAGAGAGAGCCGTACTCAGGACGGATGAGTGGGAATGTGATCAAGAAGCATTTTCAAATCCCGGGAAATGCATGTTGCTGAACTGATAGGGCTGAGAATGCAAATAGCAAAAGGCAGTCCTCCAGCGAAGTCGCCTGGTGCCTCCCGGTTCAGGGCCTCTCCTGTGCTGTGCCCTTGTGGAGTGACTGGGGCATGGCACGCTCTGGGCCAGTCTCATCATTTCTCTCCATGGGGACTAACTGGGTCTCTGTGATGAAGATAAATTAATAACAACAATGACCAATGTCCACGCGAACACAGGGCTCCATGCATTAGCGATGCATCCCTGTGAGGTAACTATCATTAACCCCATTCCACAGGCGAGAGAAGGGCTGTCTGAGAATGGCCAGGGCCCCACGATAAGTCACCTGACGTCGGGTTCAGTCTCCCAGCACTTTGTGTCCATCCCTCAGGGCCACCTGCACTGGAGCCCAGGCAGGGTGGGGCCTTGCCGCTCCTGGGATCAGGAAGAAGGAGACAGGAGGATGTGGGGGCTGCTGCCAAGTGCAGGCGCCATACAAGGCCCTGGGTGGACTTGTTCTGGAGAGGCCTCACCACAGCCACTGGCAGCTCATCCTCATCACCTCATCTGCGTGTGTGGACACAGAGGTCCGGGCGGTGGCTCCCCGAGGACATTCATTTATTTAAGTGACAGCTCAAGTCCTCCCTGGGCATCTACAGTCTCGTGTCCTGTGCTGTGCTCCGCAGGGAATGAGTGAGTGAAGGCACAGCTCCGGGGAGGAGCTGGACATGCAGTGAGCCGCATGCCTGGGTGCATGGCCACACCTGCCCCGAGTGCAGGCCTTGCCCTAGGTGAGCAGGTGCCTACTTAGGGAGTCAGGGGAGTCTTCCCCAAGGAAGCAGCTAAGGATCTGGAATATTAGGGTGCAGCAGAAGCAGTGAGGGGGAGAGGGAGGGCCATTTCAGGCAGCAGATGGGGGAGGGGAGTGGCAGAGGCTAGGGGACTGGGGGTTGAAGAGCTGGTGCGGGAGCCGGTGCAGCTGAAAGCACAGCCCCACCGCGGTGTTTGCTCTGTGATCCTCCATAGCAGGACAGGGTTTGCAGTGGTCATAGTCTCTATGGAGGGAGGTCAGGAGGCTGAGGAGGGAACACTGAGCAGGCAGAGGCCGGCTCAGTGGAGGAGGGTGGAAGGGTGAGCCTACCTGTCAGGGAAGATCAGCTGTGGCAGGTAGAACAAGGAGGGCAGTGCTCCTGGAAAGGAGAAACATGCCCAGGCCCCATTCCTGAGGGCAGAGGAAGTGCATGTGC
>NW_006293957.1:1898798-1902789 GCF_000327345.1 Myotis davidii
CCACATGCCTTTTATGATTGAGCACAGCAAGATAAGAAACAGCTCTTTGGGAGCCGAGGTTCGTGTTGATCATTCTCACACGTCAAGATTTCTTGGGCTCTATGTAGGGTGGAGTGCCAGTGACGGGTACTCGCCGCAGCCCTGTGCCTGGTGTGTGATCCCTTTGCACTGGGCGGGGCTCACTCCTCTCTGGGAGGGCCTCTTGTAGTAGAGAGCAGGACAAGGCTTAGAGCCTTCAACAGCCACACTGCCCAGTGGCCTGAGGCTACAGCTTGCCTGCCCTGCCCCGGGCTGAAACCTCAGAAACAAAGGCTAACTGACACTTGTTTGGGAATCTTAGACTCACTGACCTGGATTCTAGACCCTTCCCAGCTCCTCCAGTTTCAGGAGACTCTGCTGGACCTCATGTGAACCATGTCATCCATGCCAGCTGCCTCCCCACCTGTGCGTCTAATAGCCAATAGAGACCATCTGCTGCCTATGAGCAGGCGCTCTGGGTGACCAATGCCATTGTCTACTGCTGTCTGCTCAGCATCTGCTGGAATGGCTACTCTGGATACTGGATTCATTGCAGCCTCTTGCCAGGACCCTCTGCCTGCCACCTGCTCTTCCCTCCTGGGACAGACCGCTTGCTTTGTGCTTATCTCTGCACACCTGTGTTGGGTTCTGATCTCGGCAGTCATGCTCCTCTGCATCCTTGAGGCCTGGAACCTTCACTGGGAGCCACCCACGCCCTGAGCCACGCTGGCTGAGTGTCAGCAGGCCAGGCCTTGCAGAGGGCTGGCTGGCCTGGCCTGGCCCCGGCCGTCGCTGGCGGTGGTGACTGTAGGCTTCACTCATCACCACCCATGTCCCCAGTGTTTGTTCCGCCTCATCCCTTGCTTTGTTCTGGCTCACCACACTGCTGGGGTCACAATCTCATGCCTCATCAGTGGCACGCGCCTCTTCGCAGGGGCAGTTCTTGTGCCCTCAAATCCAGTCTCTGCCAAACAGAATGGACTGCCTTCAGCCACAGTCCACCTTCCATCTGCCTGTGAGCCATCCCTTCCCTGCCCTGCTCTTCTTCTGGAGATGGTGTTTGGAGTGCTGTTCTGGCCGGTAGCCTCAGTCCCAGTGAGAAAATCGTGAGAAAGTTATTTCCTTTTCCTGAGCTTCAGTTTTCTCACCTGTTAGTGGGGTTAGTAACATTACAAGGGGCGGGCAAACTTAGGTTTACAGTTGTGAGTATGGGAAACAGAATTTCTTCTTGTATTATTATTTATTAATTATTGCATTACTTCCACACAAACAACTCTAAACCTACTTTCCCCCAACACTGTACAATAATTAAGGAATAAATATCTCTCTCTATAAAAGCCTAAGGGACCCAACGACTGAACGACCCAAAAACCGGTTGCTGTGACGTGCACTGACCACCAGGGGGCAGATGCTCAAGGCAGGAGCTGCCCCCTGGTGGTCAGTGAGCTCCCACAGCCAACCTCCTGCAGCTGGCTGGCCCCCTGAATTGGCCTCAATTGAGGGGGCTTCTGGCCAACCTCCCACCATCCCTCCCCCTGCCAGCCAACCTCCCATGGTCCCTCTCCTCAGCTGGCTGGCCCCCCCCATTGGCTCCCCCCACAGGCCCTCTCCCCGGCCACTCGTCCCCCCAGTTGGCCCCAATCGTTGGCGAGGCTGAGGGACCCCACCCATGTACGAATCTGTGCACCAGGCCTCTAGTATAAGAATAAATGTGTTTTGTATACCCACAACTGTAAACCTATTTTTGCCTACCGTGTATGGATTTATGTGAGTTGAAAAGGGTGACAAAGGGTATTTGAAAGAGTGCCTGGGAGCCAGTGCATCCCTGCTTTCCGACCTCGGCCCCAGCGCGTGGGGCCTGGTGGGCTGTGGGCATCTCAGCTTCTCGGCCGTGATGCCACCTGAGGATGATCACTCAGGCCTTGCTTGGTCTCCAAGGCAGAGCCTGCGGGAACCAGGCTTTGCAAAGGGAATAAACTCGTATCCAACCATCCTCCACTGTTTGGTTCCCTGAAGAAATGTTTATTAATTCTGTGCTTCATGCCTGTCTCCTGTGCACAGCCCCCTGGGCTGGGCTATCTCAGGGGCTGGAGTTCCCTGGCGGGAAGTGGACCCCAGGCCCTACCCCAGCAAGCTCTGCAGCCGGAGCCAATGAGCCCCCTGTGGTTTGACGGGCCCAGGAAGCAGCACTGCTCCTTTCACAGCTCCCCGCGCCTGCCAATGCCCCTGCCCAGAGTGGTGTGAAGGGATTTACACGGAGCCCTCCTCAGAGCCGCCCTGGCCCGTGGTTTCTAGGGCAGGCCGGCAGGCCGCCCTGGCTGTCCCCTGGCCCTGCGGGCTGGGCAATGCCCATCTTTCTGTGCCCCAGCCCTTCAGGGCAGAGTCCCGTCTATCTGAGTTACCTGTGTCCTTCACCAGCCCATGGACCCTGATTGCCATTATGCGAAGCAAGCAGCCCGAGCAAACAGAAAGAAGACTTTCCCCTGGAATAAAACATGTAGCCACAGTGCAATGTGTCTTGGGAGCACTGGGAGCACAGTGCAATGTGTCCTGGGATTTAGAAATATGTCCATAATTAAACTGCCAAATTCAAAGCTAGTGTCATTAGGAATAAGGGAAACTATTTTAATGTGTCAGATTATAAACAGTTTTGTTGTTTTTTCTTAAAAGAGGAATCCACGTATCAAAGAAGATGAGAATGGCAGCTGGAAATAATTTAACTCAGGCGACAGGTGTGAAGGTGCCTCTGAGGGTTCTGGTGCCCGCTCTCTCGGCATGCTTTGCGAAAAGGAGTTTCAGATGCCCCAGCGATAGGGGCGCCCAAGGAATGACTGTTTTATAAACAGTGTGTGACCTACGGATGGTGGGACAGGTGGTGGGACAGGTGGTGCGCAGGAGGGCGGCGTGGCCCTCGGGTGACCTGCTCTGACCTGGGTTGGCAAACAATCATCGGGCGCTTTCGTTAACCCGGATGTTAACCGGGACACACCTGAAAGGTCAGGAACCCCGTGGCTGCCGTGGGCAGCCCTGGGGGAGAATTAGGGTGCAGGCTCAGTCACAGACTCACTGGGGATCAAGGTCAAAGTGTTTCACCTCGCTTAGTGTTGTTAACTCTGATGGAAAATTGTGTTAGCAGCGGGTCACACACATGGAGAATGGCTGTAGCGATCAGGGCAGCTTCACCGGGCAGTGTGGTCTCTGGGGAGAAAGAAGAGCTACGGGGGGCGGGTGCGGGAGGGGGGGTGGCTGACAGGACTAGAATGCGGCGCAGGCTCCCTGTGGACCGGCAACCTCGTTGCTACTGGAGCTTCCTGCTGGGAAATCTTTCCCTGCCCACTATCCGCTGTTGCCCAAAGCCCCTGTCTGCTCTCAGACCCACCATGAGAGCTGCTGCCCAGGCGTGGCTGGCCTTCAGGGGCACAGGAAGCAGGGCACGTGGGGGTGACGGCGCCCTTGGGGTGAAGGCCATCAGCCCGTGCCTGGCCCCCGAAGCGAAGCAGCAACCACGCTTCTCCGGCCTCCTCCTCACCAGGCCGCTCCGGCCGGAGCCTTGGCTTCCGGGCTCTTGCTGGAGGGGCTCTGGGCTTCTCAGGTTCAGTTTTGCTCAAAATGAATTTGCCCCACAGACCTCAGAGCCTGACAAGCATGTCGCCCAGCCCCTGCCCTCCTTCCACACCCATACCTGCCCGGGGAGCGGAGCGGGGGGTTGGGGTGGGGCTGGGACAGTGACCCTGCAGACCTCCTGGAGAACACACACACTGCTGGGTGCTCCTGGGCAGATTGATGGAGCCCCTTTCCGTGAAGACGCGGTGGGGGCCCACCTTAGGGCGCCTGCTCTCTGCACCCAGTGAAGTGCAGCCTTTGCAAAGAGAGATAAATCGGTGTCCTCCACTCACCACAGAGAATGGTGATCCTCCGCTGGGGACCAGAGCCAGACAGGAACCACCAACCGCCCTGACAACCTCCTCCTATA
>NW_006293957.1:1902988-1906474 GCF_000327345.1 Myotis davidii
CACTGGCTTCTGCATTTACTCTCTTTCAGCAGTTGACTCCCCTCCCCTCATCTGGGTAGATTTGTTTTCAAAGCCAAAATGTACAGCAAGGCCCCACCCACCAAGGCAAAGGAGCTGGAAGGCGTCCCCTTCCGGCCTCTCGGTGGCCTGGGGAGAGGCTCTGCCGGCTCTGTGGGTTCACTCCCCCCAGGGGGCAGGGCTGGCTGCCTTCTTTTCCGGGAGGTGCTATGGGCATGAGGAGTCCCACACTGGGTTTGGATTCCGACTTCCACTCCTTCTCTTCTTTTAATTCACTTATTAATTTACTCATTTCACATGCAGCCCACGTACGCCCATGGCCGTGCAGGACAGTAGCCCGATGATGGACGTGCCTGGTGAGGTCCACCCACGTGACACCCCCTGGCTCTCGGCTTTCTGGCCAGTGCCCTGAGAAACCTGCAGCTCAGCCAAGATGTGGGTCACATTCACAGCCAAACCCAGGCCTTTTCAGTTCTGAGTATCCTTCGAAACATTCAAAGCCTTAAACTTGGTATTTTTAGTTTCTTTGAACACTTATTAGTGGTATCACTGCTACATCAATATATTAAGACTCAGATTCATTTTTAAACAATCCAGGTTATTATAATGTATAACTTTAATAAAACCTCTCAGCTATAGTAACGTAATCATAGAGTCCGAGAGGCCCCTGGGTCCCAGCCTCCCACACCCACTGCGGCAGCTACTTCAGTCACTTTGTATTTACTATGGCCTTTGAGTGGAAGACTGTCCGGAAGCTCTCAGCCTCTGCAAGGGGCCCACAGGACTGGGGCACAGCCTCTGTGTTTTACTGTTGCATGCAAATATAATGGAAAGAATTTAAATGTGGAAAACAAATGTTGGCTCTTAGGAGATTCCATGAGCATCTGTTGATTTCCAAGGTTACCAGTACAAGGCAGGTGGTTCCTATGGTAAGTGTGTGAAATGCACTGCTATGAACAGAGGAAGAGATCAGATCTCACCGTGAAGGCTGTTTAAAGAGATAGGGAAATACAATCAAGAATCATCGATGACCCAGGTCTCCTTTATAGCAGGAGAAAATGGAAAACCCTGTTTACCATGTGATCAGTGCTAACCTCGCCAATAATGAAGGAAATCGGCATGTGCCTCCCGATGTGCTGTGCTGAATGGGAGAGAATATTGGTTCTGTAGTTCTATAAAATAATGCAGAGCATGAATCTCATCCTGAGACAACACAAATTGAGGGATCGTCTACAAAACAAACCAGCCAACTAACTAACAAAAACAGTTTGACTCTTCAAAATGCCAAAATCCTGAAAGAAAAGAGGAGAAACCATTCCCCATTAAAAAAGACTAAATGTAAGGCATGGTCCCTCGTTAGAGCCTGGGCCAGAAAAAGAAAAATAGAGATCTATCTATTATCTATCTATCTATCTATCTATCTGTCTATCTATCTATCATCTATCTTTCTATCTATCATCTATCTATCACCTATCTATTTATCATCTATCTATTATCTATCTATCTATCTATCATCTATCTATATCTATATCTATATCTATATCTATATCTAAATCTAAATCTCTCATCTATCTATCTACCTATATATCATCTATCTATCACCTATCTATCATCTATCTATCTACCTACTTATTATCTTTCTATCTATCATATATCTATATCTATAATCTATCATCTATCTATCATATATATCTATCTATCTTTCTATCATCTATCTATCATCTATTTATCATCTATCTATTATCTATCATATATCTATATCTATATCTATAATCTATTATCTATTATCTATCTATCTATCTATCTATCTATCATCTATCTATACTTTTCTCTCTATATTTGTGTCTATAGCTCCTAAGAAGGACATTTTCTTACAGAACTAACACACAGTTATCAATTTTAGAAAATTTACACTGATAAATAAAATTATTTAACCCTCTGTCCATGTTCACATTTTGTCAGTCGTCCCGATAGTGCCTTTTGAGAGGGTTTCAAACACACACCTCCCCACCCGTTTTCATAAGTTAAGTTTTATTGGAACAAACGTGCACATTGTTTACATGTGTCCGTGGCTGCTTTCACTTTACAACCACAGGGCTGAGGAGTTGCAATGGAGAACATATGGTCCATGAAGCCTGGAATATGTACTATCTGTCTCTACAGACACCCCTGCCAGCCCTGCCTTAGAGGCCCCGCTCCAGGCTTGCCAGGGGTATGGACGCACTCAGTTGTCAGGCCCCTAGTGCCCTTCATTCTGGACCAGCTCCTGGTCTGTTCTCCATGTTTTCGACCTTGGAGCCTGCGGGCCGCTGTTTTGCAGATGCGCCCTCCATTGCTTTGTCTGCTGCCTCCTGGTGACTGGCAAGCTGAGGTTTTATGCAGGAGTGAGCTGCAGGGATGGAGAGGCATCCTTTTCAGTGACAGCATCAAAGCACATGTGGACTGTCCTTTTATTCTTTCAATTATTTTAGTTTCATTGAGAAATAATTGGCATATATCACTGTATAAGTTAAGGTATACAGCATGATAGCTTGGCTTAATGTATTATAACGTTATTACCACAATCGGTTCAGCTAACATCCATCTTCTTCAGGTAGATCTAATTAAAAGAAAATAAAAAAGGGGAAAAAAATTCTCCCTGTGATGAGAACACCTAGGGTGGTTTGGTCCATTAGCTATGGTGGTACCCACCAGAAGAAAACACCTTATTTGGTTTTAAAGACTTTATTGGGAAGTTTGTAACATTCTAAAATGGGTTGTATGTTTTATAATAACAATTGCTCAATACCAAATTTCCATTTGTTGTCAGTTGCTTTGTGGCTATATAAAAAATAACATCCTTGTTCTTAGGACATTTGAACTATTTAGGGATGTATGGTCATTAAAACACCACGTATCAAACGGTCCAGCACACATGCACGCACACGCATGCACACACACAATGCATGTGGAAAATGTCACCACTTGATTATTTTAAGGAAAGAGTATGCCGATGTTCAGTGTATGTAACTTGTATTTAGGTTTTTGAAAATAAGAAGTTAAAGTAATGAAGCCATACTGCCAGGCACATACAGCAGCAAGGAGTGGGGGAGGAAGGGGGAGGGGAGGCTGAGCAGGGCATCTTCCTCCTGGTTCTGCGAGGGGCTTCTGGTGACCTTGGGGGGTGGTCAGGGGCTCCTGGAGGGAAGACCCTGGGCCATGTCACCTTCCCAGACCGGCTTCCCCTGCTACCTGGAAAAATTTTATTTTTATTTAATTGAATGGAATGTTTCAGCACAGTTTTGATTGACCTATAAAAGCTCCAACTTCCTAATCACTTAGAGGGATAAAAATCAAAAATGAAAAGCAAAAGTGACAGTAAGAAACTGTAAAAGAATTGAAATAAGCCAAGCCGAAACCAGTTTGGCTCAGTGGATAGAGAGTTGGCCTGCGGACTGAAAGGTCCCAGGTTCGATTCCGGTCAAGAGC